>NC_133531.1:77266668-77583241 GCF_048544455.1 Silene latifolia
TGTTAAGTTTTCCACTATTCCGTTTTTATATTGTTCTATTTCTTTACCACAATTCATATACGATATCATTTCGATTTTGTCTCAAATCTCCGTTAAAACATCGTAACTAAAGACAGAAATTTGAATTTGCTTCTAAAACTTCATATGAACCATTGCTAAGGATCTCTTGTAAAGAGTATAGATTAAAGTTATTCATTATCAAACAGGTTTTTGATTCTTGACTAACACATCTACTTACAATGGATTGTTATTCATATACTTAATTGAATTAAGTACCTTGAAGCGATAAATTATTTTGGTAATTAGTTTTGTCAGAATTCGTAATTGACCAAAATAACGCAACCACTTCAATGAAAGTTTTAAGACTAAAACGATTGAATTGAAGAGTAATATTTATAAAATTCACCTTTGCTTCTCTAAGTAAAGACTCATTGAAATGAGTGGGAGCATTCTCTTAAACCGTTAAGATGAGGACGAGGTTAAAGAAGTAAAATTAGAATGGAATTGATACAAGGTTATGTTAAAGGTAAAGTTGTTGAGAATGACGATACTAAACCTATCAAATCCCGACCGATAAAGTTTCCATTGTCTTAAATGTTGGACACGAGAAAGGAAACTACCCCAAATTATTGAAGAATCAACAAGTTAGTTGTGGGACATCTAATGAGACCTTCTTCTTTAAATGTTTATTTGATTAAACATGAATTTTGCTAGTACTACTTCGTCAATATTAGAAACCGGTGGTGGTTTACATCGTTGTACTTGATACATAGAATGATTGGAATATGACGACTAGCATCACTGATGTCGAGAGATAGCGTCATTGTGTACTCAATCTAGTTTTCGGGTTTGGAGTTGTATTTAATCGTGACTATTAAGTACATAAACTCTAAACAAGAATACATACTTGTTAAGATACAAAAGAGGTTTCACTTTTGTGACCCTTTACACCACGATTTGATATATGGCTAGCCCATTATCAAGGTGATAATATTCTAAACCAAACTAGAACGATATATCATGAAGATGATGCAAGACTCAAATTGGTAACCCAAGATTAAACCTTAAAATTTTGGAATGATGAACGCAAAGAGTTAACGAGTACTCTTGAAACCATTAGATTGTTAATGGTATATGCGTATCTTGTATTCAAAGCAAGATGTCTCGTGCCTTTTGGTTGAAAAGGAGATCGAGGTTATAAATCATTGATCCATAATAAGTTGATCATTCTCTTTTACCAACGATTTAAGTTGACGCTGATGTGTTAATTTAAAAAGGTAAATAGAAAAATCTGTAAAGAAGTTTAAAGAGTTAAAGAAATCACGATTTAGTCGTGATGGGATTATCAAAGTGAAGACTTTGATATAAGCCAATGGAAATGTGATCTAATATCACAAGTTAATCTCTCTTAGCACGCATTATGAAATAATGTGTGATTGGATAAGAAATCAAACGCTATTCGATATGGTTTGGACTTCAATCAAGTTACTTTGAGTTACTTGATCCTTTTGGGGATTTTATCTTTTTGTCTAAATTATTTTTCCACTAAATCGAATCATATGAGATATGAAATGGTAAGGGTACCATGTTTGTAAGTTTTCACAAGAAACTAATGCTCATTTTTCCCTTTTCAATTATCACGAGTACGACGGGTTTGTGGCTCGTGAAGCTGTGTTTCTAAAATACAAGTTTATTTCTAGAAGACAGAGTGGGAGAAATTATTCAAAAGCCACAAGAATGTTATGTCGCAAGAAACTGGTCTTTCTTGGCTACATGAGACGTTTTGTGTAAGACATTGTTTCTTCAAAACCTAGGAGGTTAAATTCATCACTTGTTAAAAATGATGAATTCATGTTACTTTTTAAGAAAGTAAAGAGCTTATAACTTACAAAAGAAATTGTTTGATTCAAGTTGATTACTTCTAGAAAGTAATGAACATATGACTTACATAAGAGTGTTTAAGTCACAACTCAATATAAGGCTTAGAGCCATGAAAATCCGAAACATAAGGGCTTGATTAGTGACAAAGGGTTTTGCACTAATAAAGAGATATTTCAAAGCAAGATTGGTTGCAAAGGGTTTTGCACTAATTGAAATGATTAAGTCTATTTGGATCTTCTTAGAGATTGTGTTTCATTATGAGGATATGCATACAGCAAGTGAATCTAAAACCCACTTCTTTAATAGAAGCAATGTATTCAATACATGTCATGAGTTTTATAGATTCTTGCAATCCTAAGATAATGTGAAACTTAAGAGAGAATCTTAAGTAGGACATCAATGAGTTGGAATCAACATTTTGATCATGTGATAAAACATTTCTCGATAAGTCGAGAAGTTGTGTTTATAAATGGAGTTTAGTGGGAGTTACGGAATTTTTAATTAGTCCGATATGTGAATGACATATTGATCATTGAGAATGATTTAAGACTTTTGGAGTATTATAATACATCTTGAATATCCGGATTTATGAAGATAAATCCACATGATATTAGCGTCAGTAAGAAGTCTTATGTTGATAAGATTCATGACTAGTTCAATTAAATTGAACATATTTGATTGATTTCATTTGCTTCCGCTGCAGAATCAATTAAAAAGAAATGATGTATAACACTTCATATGCTTTGAGTATGATGAATTGTTTTCAAAAATCGAATTTAAGTAATCTTTACCAAGTAAGCTATAAAGATTACCCTTAAGTGCATGCAGAAGCATTAAGGAAGTAAAGCAAAGTGTTTATGATGCAATTTTGTGTAAGGGTGTTACACAAGTGACAATGGACAATTGAGATTGCGCATGGTTTCCGACAAAACCATAATCAAAACACATCAGGATGGTTAAGATACCATTGTGGCAATGTTAATTAAGAAGTAGATTTTCTAGAATCGTTCTAGGCAATAAAGAACAATAAGAAATGTTTACAACGGAAATTGAGTACACTTGCAATCATGAGATGTGCAAGAGGATGAGTCCCGGACACTGTGAAAACAGTGGGAGCTATTCTTAGGCTAGAGGACCTATGTCTTGATTGGATCTCGACACGTACTCAGAAAGTTTTTGTGATGCAAATGTATACATTACAGAGGAAAACGAGTATGTAGTAAGGTTGAGTAAGGTACAAGAAGTTGATAAAACCTACTAACCAAAGCCTTCTCATAGGCTTAACATGATGAGTCATGTCATTTCAATTAAATTGAGATGAATAACTACATAAAAGATCAAATTAGATTATAGAATATGAAGTAGTAATCAAGCATTGACTATTCATATGTGATAATCGCATTTGTCATTTGAGTTTTACTCTAAAACTCTTCTTTTATACTTTGTTACATCCAAACGGGTTGTAGAGACAACATTGAACCCCGTTACAGTGAACACGGATTAGCATTGTATTCGCCCATAGTCACTTGTATGAGGTGACGTCTCGAAGTGACTAGAGTGTGATGCGATTGATGGCAAGTTCAAGTGCCATAGAGTCATGTGAGATGACTAGTCGATCACATAGGCAGACTGTTAGGAACACTTTGTCGGGCAGTGACCGCTTATAAAGTTCTGGCAAATTTATAAAGCCTGGTCGTGGCGAGAGCTACTATAGTATTCTAATGAGTCGATTCTTTGACTAAAGACTATTCGCCTAAGATGGCACAGTTTCAGATTAACTTTGATTTGTGTTACTACGACTTTCGTAAATGGGGTCAAATGGGCATATTTTGGGTTATGATGGCTATGGCTAGTCGAAGGGAATAAGTGCGATAGGAATTGTCCACCCCCTTGTCAGGGTTAAAACAATATCTCAGGGCCACTCGAGGAGTAATGAACTGGAAATGCGTGGCCACGCTCGGAAGGTATCCATGGTGGATAAATTCCGGTCAATCAGTTATTCTCCAGATCGAGGAAACCACTCTCGATATGATCACTTGCAAGTACGACCCGAAAGACACCTTGCATTGAGTGGGAGATAGTAATAGGACAAGAGAATTGGTGACGCACACTTGTCGAGGACAAGTGGGAGATTGTTGGGAAATGTGTCCTCAACAATAGTGCGATCACATGATTTAAATATCATTATTAAATCTCATGCCAAGAATACGGAAGGGATGATACATTACATATATAGTCAACTGGTCCACACATATCGGTAATGATTGGCTGGCTAGAGTTTGACATTACTGTCGTGCGACGGTGGTGATCAGTTGATCCCTTGAGGTCACACCTAAAGGACGATTCCCTTAATTGAAAAGGTTAATTAGTTGTATACCGATACAGATTAATTAATTCCTTAAAATTGAACAATTCAATTTGTGAGAAAGAGAATATTGATATCTTATTGTAATGGGATTAAATAAGATTTATTTTAGTAATAAAATGCTTTGTTGCTAAAATTATTTATTGTTTGAGAAACAATAAAGATAAGAATGAATGGTTAATTATAATTACAAGAAGTTGTGAATTATAACTATATGACCCATTTTATTTATATGTGATCAAGTATCACTAGTCAATTTGTTGTATGTAATTTAATTAATTCATGAAATGATATTTATGTGATAAATATGCATTAAATTAATTAATAACATGTTTCTCATAACATGTGACATATTGTGTGACAAGTAACAAATTGACAAAATAAAATGGTAGTCCATTTTACATATGGACCGAAATATTGTAGGTAGTGGAGGATGATGGGTGTATTATTTTAATGCCTAAAATTATTATAATCATACCAATTATTACATAGCCTTACACCTACAATATTGATAAGACAAAAAGGTAAAAAGCAAAGACCATGCATTGGTCTTTTAGGACTCCTCCAACCGGTTTTTGGAGGGTTAGTAGAGAATTTTTATTCTCTAATTTTACCATCATTCATTCTAATTTTTCACATGCAAAATGTTCATGTATAATTTCCTTTGTTCTCTCTCTTCCATCTTCATCAAAAAGGATGAGATTTTAATCTAAATTGTTCAAAAGATTACTAAAATTATCAAAGTAATATATGAGTATTAGTAATCAAATTTAAGGTAAACCACAATATAAACATCTAGTACATGTTAGTTTGTGGGATTAAGGGATAGTTTTGGGTGCAACTAATTGGAGGGCTTCTAATTTGAAGTCAAGAATGTTCATCCATTAATGGAAAGCTCAAGAACTAACAAGAAGGAGATCTTGTTAGTGCCCAATATGACCGAAATTATTATGGTGAGAAAATGTTTTCTTATCTTCTTTTATTAATGTTTGCATGCATAAAATCCATATTTAATTTTATGACAAATTAAATCATAACATATATGAATATGTTAGTATATAGATCTACATTTCCTTCAGATAGAACTTTTTGTAGAAAGCTAGAGCCAACTTCTTCCAAGAATCAATTCCGAGAGTAGCCTTATCAAGGCCTTTCAACCATTGTTTCGCGGTGCCAATTAGAGAAAAAGGAAATAAGACACATCGAATTTGGTCTTGAGTTACACCGGTTTGAGAAATCGCATTACAATAGTCACAAAAGGTTTCCATATGAGAATGAGGGTCTTCACTAAGCATCCCCCCAAATTGGCTTCTTTCGACTAATTGGATAAATGCGGATTTGGCAATAAAATTTCCGGTTAGATGTTGTGGTGTGGGAGTACCATTGGGTAGGTTCTCCTCGGTGGGTACGGAATGTGATGAAAATTGAGGCATTGTGGGTTGATTTTGAGTTGTATTTTGTGTTGGGTTCTCCTCACCTTCTCTTGCAAAAGGGTTGATGAACTCAATAGTTGGATGGATATCTACAACCTCACCAATACCTCTCAAATTTCTCCTAGCAAGTCTTCTATTGGTTATCAAAGTTCTTTCAATTTCACGATCAAAAGGTAACAAATCATCTAGTGACCTTCTAGACATGCAAAATATCAAACAACTTGAAAACAATTAGAACAAACCTTGAGGAGTTTTACTTCCCCAAGGCAAAGAAAGACACAACTAATAACAATATAAGAAATCTAAATCAAGTTAACACCGTCCCCGGCAACGGCGCCATTTTTGGTCGGGACTACGTCTTTTCGGTAACTTGTCGTTAGGAGCACCTAGACCAAAACACAATTTATAACTTCACAAACAACTCTACAATTAGTAAAGAGGCAAGTAAAGGTCGGATCCCAAGGGACGGGAATTGAGATTTGATTCTATTGCAACTAGCGGTGTCTTAGGGGTGTCACAATTGGGGTTGATGTAGAAGGTCACTAAACTAAATAGCAATGAAAGTAAACAAGCAAGATGAATTAAAAGGGTTGTAAACAATTGATAAAAAGCACTAGGGTGTCATGGAGTCATAGGGGAATTATGGGAATTGATCATACAAACATGTTCTCAAATTATAAGCAAGCAATTATTGTTGTGATGGATTGAGTTGGGTTATATCTTACAATCCTAGGAAAGTTTGGGTCCCAGAGCCGAATCGATTAGATTGTACAACACCTACAAGTCGACTTAGTCTTCCCTACTCAACAACATGCATGGTCTAATGAGACTCGAGTTGGTTTATGTCTTACAAGTCTCATTGAAAAGATAGGTGATGGGTAAAAAATGCAAGGATTCATAGGCTCGCATTTCATCAAACATAACATGTGAATGAGTTGAGATCAAAACAAGCAAGCAAATAAACCATGAAAGCATATTAATTTAAGCATGAATCATTCCCCATGTTGGTTTCCCCTAATTACCCATTAACCCTAGCTAGGTGACTACTCACTCATTATCATGTTGAACATGCTAGCAAGGTTGTCAATCATACTAACAAAGTGAAACATGATGAATAAATGAAAGTAATTAACAATAATTAAAAAGGGATTAAGAGAATTATACCTACTAATGATTCCAATAATAAAGCAAAGAATAATAGAAGAAACTTGATGCTTAGTTGAGAGGTTGTCAATCTCCCAATAATAACCCAAATAATCTTCAATTACCCAAAATAAAGGATGAACAAACGAGAGATTAAGGAAATAAAACTTGTATTAAAACTTGATTAATTGTTGATTACAAAACTAAAGAGAGATTTGATTGATATTAACTACACTAAAGATTGCGAAGAAGAACATGCTCTTCCAATTAGACTAATGGGGTATTTATAGTGGGGATTAGGTGTAGGAATTAGGGTTAACTAAGGGCTTAAATGACGATTAAGTCCCTACTTAAGGAAACGCCGGTATTTTTAGAAGGATGGGCATCTTTCTTGAAGCTTGAAGAAACGAAGTTGTGCTGCCTTGGAATCCGTGCGTCTTAGGCACAGGACGGGCGGATTCGGTGGTCTGGGCTCGGGCGTCTTCTGGTTGCTGCTGCCCGGGCGTCTTGTAAGGAAGACGCACGGATTGTGGGTTGGTGGACGGGCGTCTTCTTGGGAAGACGGGCGGATTGTCATGCAGCGTGCTTTCTTCTTCTTTTCTTCCCTTTTCTTCATAAAATCCTTGGGGATTTCCTCGGGGATGCATGGATCTTTTTTCATTATTGCCCATCTACTATAGTATGTACAAAGGCCTTCTAATATTGTCTCTCCTTGATGCTTGGTCATTGAATTCAATCAATTTAGTCTCATTTTGCTATGAAAATGCAAGGTTTGCACTCCTTTCCTACCAAGGACACAAAACCTCAAAGAATATGCAAAACAAAGAACTAAAGACAATAAATGACCCAAATATGCACTAAAAAGCATGGGAACAAGGCTAATTCGGGGACTAAATATGCTCTAATTATGGTCACATCATTGGCTCCTTAGCAATCCGCGGGAATCGTGTTGGGGATGGAAGGATCTTTTCATCATTGCCCATTTCACTTCACTTATTTGCTTAGGCCTCTTGTGTTAGTCTTATCTTGATGCTTGGTCATTAGATGCAATCCATTTAGCTCCATTTTGCCTCATAAATGCAAGGTTAGCGATCCTCATCTACCAAGGACACAAAACCTCAAACACTACAAGAAAAACTAAAACAGGCGACCGAAAAGTGGCGACTGATCTATTTAGTCGCCAAATTGGCGACTGATTTTCAAATTGGCGACTGAAATCAGTCGCCAATTTGGCGACTGTCTTTTTTTAAAAGGGAATAAAGCTTGGCGACCGAGAATTAAAATATGGCGACTGATTTATTTGTAGTCGCCAAATTGGCGACTGAAACTCAGTCGCCAAAATGGATTTCAGTCGCCAATTTTCTTAGTAGAAACCAGGCTGTCACTTTTTAAAAAAGGAATCTATTTGGCGACCGTGTTTTGAAAATTGGCGACTGATGTAGGAGTAGTCGCCAAATTTGGCGACTGAAAGGCAGTCGCCAAATTGCTTTTCAGTCGCCAAATTTTTTTATAGAAAACAGAAGACCTCTCTCCTGCTTTACTCTTTCGAAACAAAAAAAAAAAAAAGAAGAGAGGAAAGCAGCGGGCGAAACAGGCGACGACAACAACCACACAACCACACCACCACTTCCACCACTTCCACCACCGTGACCACCGTTCTCATTGCCTCCATCACTCTCTTTAATTAGGTTAGTTTTTTTTTGTTTAATTTCAGTTTAATTTGTTTAATTTGTTAGATTAATTTGTAGTTAGTTTGATTAATTTGTGGTTAGTTTGTTAGATTTATTTGTAGTTAGTATGTTAGATTAATTTGTAGTTAGATTTAGTTTAATTTGTGTTTGAATTAAAAGGGAATGATTAAGGGGGTTTGTGTTTAGGTTTAGGGTTATGGGTGGGGGTGGAGGTCGGCCGTGGGTGGTGGCGGTGGGGGAAGGGTGGCCGTGGGTGGTGGCGGTGGGGGAAGGGTGGCGGTGGGTGGTGGCGGTGGGGGAAGGGAATTATTGTTATTATTATTAGTATTAGTATTAGTATTATTATTAGTATTTGTATTATTATTATTATTGTTATTATTATTATTATTATTATTATTATTATTACTAATTAAACTGCCTTATTATTATTAATGTTAAGCTAAGTGAAACCGTCCTTTGCATTAATGGAATTAGCTAAGTGGAACCGTCTTTTGGATTAAGAGAAATTATCTATTAGCTAAGTAGAACCTTCTTTAGGACTTGATTTTGATAAATTTAGTTTGATAATTCATGTTATTGATGAATTGAGGTAGAATAACCTTGTTATTTTTGTTTTTCTTTTCTCTTTTCAGGGTTGTCACCGTGTTTGCTAGGCACCACCGTCTGCGATAGCTTGTTGCTTCTTGTTTTCTTTTCATTTTTGCTTTTACTTGATTAGGTAACCTCCTCTTACCAGTTACTTTTTAAATTTACTAATTTTAGTTCAAATTATGTTACGGACTTTAGGATAGAAGCCTTTACTATGTGGTTGAATTGGGCTATTGATTGACTTAATTAATTTAGTACTTGATTGTGTTGTTGTTTGATTTGATGTTGACTTAGTACCCGTTCAAGAATTACTCATTAGGAGTAATTCTTGAATAGTCCCCATTTTGGGACTGTCTTTGTACGTTTCAAGTCATTTAGGTAGTAAACACGTACTTGTGATTTATTAATGAGGAATGAGTTTGGTTTTTGGTCCTTTAAAAATGGTAAGAACGTGGAATCGATACTCGGTTAATGGGTTAAATTTTCAAACATTCAACCACGGTAAAGGTAAGGCTAGGTGCAATTGGGGGGTTACTATTTCTTCTCTTGATGACAACGAATACTATGGTATAGTTGAAGATATCTTTGAAATTAGTTATAGTGGACGTGGCCAGAGCTTATAAAACTGTCTTATTCAAGGTTGACTGGAAGGATAATTCTCAGTGGGTGGAATGAGAGTACATGAACAATACAAGCTTGTAGAAGTGAATCGTACTAGAACATACTCTAAGTATGATCCATTTATACTTGCACATCAGGCTCATCAAGTGTATTTTGCTACTTATCCAAGCACAACAAATGATAGAAATCAAAATGCGTGGTGTGCAATCTTTAAGACAAAGGCACGGTCACAAGTTGATACAACTTTTTTCCAAGAAGAAAACGTTTCAAATGAAACGCTTTTGTCTCCACCCGATGAAATCAACTATGAACATGAGAATAAAGATGGTGAAGACATGGAAGAGGAAGAATTTTATGATGTGGAAGAGAGACTGCCGGGGGAGGATGAGGCGGAGGAGGAGGAGGAGAGAAGGGAAGAAGAGGAGGAGAGGAGGGGGGAAGATGAGGTGAGGAGGAGAAGGGAGGAGGAGAAAAGGAGGAAGGACGAGGGGTTTGGAGATGAAGATGATTATGATGATGATGATGATGATGATGATGACGATGAGGAAGAGGATGAGGTTGAGGACGAGGGGTTTGAAGATGAAGATGATTAAATTGGTATAATTTTGTATTCCTCAAGAGTAAATAATTAAAATTTAGAAGTTCGTATAATTTTCATTTATCATTATTTGTGTTAATTTTTATTTGTATTACTTTGCGGATGGCCGGAGCGGTCGAGGTAGGAAGCGTGGAGGCGGCTCGGGAGGAGGACAGAGTACGCGTCCGGAGCATGAGGAGGAGTTTGTGCGGGAGGATCGATGCGGACAGACGACGGTGACGGTGAGGAGACCGCGCTACCGACGAGACACCACGGGTGCCGATACGGTACACTTCGGATAATAAGATAATTCTTGAGCCGGCGGGATTATGGTAAGTTTTATTCTTTATTAGTCTACTATTTTTTTTTTTTTTTTTTTTTTTTTTTTTTTAAATAATAATTGTTTGTAATTTTACATGTTCAAAATAAATGCAGGTTTATGGACGATTCCGTGGTACGAGGTGTCACGAAAAGCACGAAGACTAATTTCGTGGGTCCAATTCCTACATCGTGGACACAAGCTTCTCCCCGCACAAAGAGATGCGTGGTTCAATAACTTTCGGGTATATATTTTCCGTATTTCTTTGTTTTAATAACCAAGGTTATACTCTTATAAATACTAATATGAAATTTTGTCGCTTTTTTTTTGTAGCAAGCATATGCTTGGTCACCGTCTCAAGAACGGAATGTCCGTATCAGTGCACGAGGAAGTCGGTACTCGACGATATCGGGACGTGATTTGGAAGGTAGTTAGGCGCCCAAAGGAACCAGAGCACATGAAAGGTATTTAATTAACTTGTTTTGTTATTTGTATTAATTAGTATATACTCTCTTATATTATAAATAATATCAGTAACTTATTAGTTATGATTTCATATGTGTAATTGTAGGTGACAAGTATGAAGGCTTAATAAAGCATACCAAAAGTGAAGCTTTTCGAAGAAGTCTAAGCAAGCATCCCTCAACAAAAGAGGAGGAAAGGAAGACGCCGTGAACGAGCCTACTCATTACGCGGTTCACGATCGTTACGGAATCGTATGTTGGGGGTAAGTTTGTCTATTATTTCACACTTTTTTTTTGTTTTCAATGCAACATGTTTATTTTATGTTAGATTTTTTGTTGATTTTCTAACATGTATGTTTTTTTTTTTTCATTCGAGAGGAAAGAAGAAGTCACAAATGATTGCGACGGTGCAGGCTGTTTTCGGACACGCATTCCAGGGTTGACCACAAAGGGGTTAGAACTTGGACTAAGCCAAAAGACAAGCAATTATATGTAAGTTTCCGTAACACTTAATTTTTGTTAATTTACTCTCTTTTAAAATGTCGTATATAAGGTGGTTACCATATTAACTTACAACCATTTGTTTAATATTGTAGGAAGCATTTGAACAAGAAAAAGCCGCCAATCCAGAAACTCCGGATAATGACATATGGTATAAGTTGGTGGATGGCTTCAAGAAAGGGCACGTGTATGGTACCGGAAGTTCAACACCGGCTTTCTATGAGAAAACGCGTAGGAGATCGACTTCAACAATTCCCAGCAACACGTATCAACCGGGAATTATTAGTCAACTTCAAGGTCAAATAAAAGAGCGTGATGAACGTGATGCCAAACGTGATGAAGAATTGCGCCAAATGAAGGAAAGAATGGCAATGTTTGAGACTTGGTGGCAAGGTTGTAACCCCGGACCTAGACCCAACTACGATCCAAATGATCCGCATGGTCCACAAGGGGGGAGTGGAGCCGGTGTTGGCTTCCAAGTATGATGATTTTAGCATGTAAGCTTGTAAAACTTGAACACTTTAGACTTGAACATTTAGAATAGCTTAGCTTGTAAAACTTTCATTTTCAATATATGAAATGAAGTTTGAGAAATTGGGAGGTGTTGGGTTGAAATGTATGGTGTTGTGTGTTGAAATTTGGGATGTATGGTGTTGTGGAACATCGGTTTGTATGCAGGTTGTAAATATTTGGCTAGCAATGAAAACGAAAAAAACTACCAAAACTTACAGTAGCTTTGGCGACTGATTTGTGTTTTGGCGACTGAAAGGCAGTCGCCAAATTGGCGACTGATTGACAAGGTAGTCGCCAAATTGGCGACTGATTGACAAAGTAGTCGCCAATTTGGCGACTGATTTGTAGTCGCCAAAACCAAATTAGTCGCCAAATTTGGTCAGCCAAACTGGCTACGTCACCCAAAAAGGCGATCGCAAAAAGCATTTGGCGACGCTAATCCATCGCCAATTTGGCGACTACCTTTTAATCAGTCGCCAATTTGGCGACTACCCTATCAGTCGCCATTTTTGACATTTGGCGACTGATTTGTCAGTCGCCAAATTTGGCGACCGACTTTAGTCGCCAAAGCTAGAAAAGGCGACTAAGGTCCGCGACTGACCTTTGGCGACTGATTTCAGTCGCCAAATTGATTTTGGCGACTGATTTCAGTCGCCAATTTCAGTCGCCTGTTTTAATTCTTTTTGTAGTGAAAGAATATGCAAAATAGGAAACTAAAGATAAGAAATGACCCTAATATATGCTAGAAAGCATGGAAACGAGGCTAATTCGGGGACTAAATGTGCTCAAATATGAGTCACATCAGTACCGGGACACGGCTAGGCATACCGACAACCACACTGGTACCGGGACACGCCCAGACATACCGATAACCACAAATAGGTACCGGGACACGCCCAGACGTAACGGGTCCGAAAGCCAACCGAATCCCCTGCCAGACGTCGTCTCTCAACCACACGAGTCCCTCCGTAACTCGAGTCATTAATGTTAACATCCCTCTTGGAGTGGGAAGCTCCAAGAGGCGACTCAAGCGTAAGACGGTCTCCCAACCGTCTTACGTCTCCAAAACAACAACAACAACAACAACAACAACAACAACAACAACAACAACAACAATAACAAAAACAACAACAACTCCTCCAATATATTATAATGACCAATGCATGAACCACAACCAACATATCATAATCATCCTCTTAATGATGTGATTACCACTAAACATGTTATAATGCAAATGCCCTAATTATGCAAGACTAACTACAACATCGACATAAACAACATCACATTAATGAAACCTAGTAGGATTAACCTACCTTTTAGCAATCTCCTCAAGCTACTCGAATCCGTACCGAAACCGTCTCAAGGAACCGTCTCATCCTATACAAATCAAATGATAACTATCACAATACATCCTATACTAATATACACTACAAAGCTCCTTATTATTACCCCTTAATTACCCCAAATACACCTACTAAATACTAATTAATTACCCATGATGAATTCCTCCAAAAGTTAGGGTTTAAAGACTAAAAAAGGGTGGATCTTCATCACTTACTAGATGAAGGAGATGAAGAGGAAGGTGGTATATCTTCTAATCCAAGTTTGAATCCCAAGTAGAAGGTGTTTGTGAGGGTTTAGAGAGAGGGGAGAGATAAGGAGGAAGGTGGAAATGATTTTAGAGTTAGGGGAGAAAGGGGTTAAATCCCGTATTCTGAAAACAGCGACATTCGACCGAGTGCCGAGTCCACTCGGGCGAGTGGACTCACTCGGTCGAGTGTACCTTTCACTCAACCGAGTAGACCCACTCGATCCGCTTCAACACCACTCGATCTAGTCCAGGTCTAGTGTAAAGCTATCCTTCCCTCCCGAGTGATCTCTTATCAGTCTAAAGGTCCTCCTACGCATCCCAAGTTCTAAGTATGGGTCCCACAAGGGCCGGGTATTACACAATATGTGATACAAGTACATCCAACCAAGGTTATAATAACCTTAGTCATAACATGAACTCCGGATGCGAGGTTATAATAACTTCGACTACATCTTCAATGTTATAGTAACCTCAACTATAACCTTGACACGAAACTCAAAGTTATACTAGTTCCAACCATAACCTTGAGCCATAATCCCAGGGACACGTTAGTCTAAACTATAACCTTAACTCGTATCCAAAGTTATAGTAGCTTCACCTATAACCTTGATTCATATTTCCAAGATTATACCTCAAACGGCCATAACTAGAGTAACGACACAAAGTTGTACTAACTTCAGCTATAACACTCGAATCATCTTCAAGGTTATGCTAGTTTTTGATATAACTTTTGAGAGCACTCTTGGCCACTTATCACGCCACCATTAGGGTTTCATTCGTAAACCCTAATTGCGCTTATGATACCCATATTTAACGCATAAGCACCATATGTCATATAATTAATGCATTAAAACATAATCAAACCTGATAATAAACAACCAAACATGTACCAATCATACAAAACAATCATTAAATCATATTAGTTACATCAATTGGCATAAACACAATTAAAAGAGAAACACCTACTTACCTTTTTAGCAATTAACTAGTTTTGTGACCCGTGCAATGCACGAGTTTTATCAAGACGCTTCCTTGAAACTTTTTTCTGATACGAAAATTTAATGAAGGGGGAAGAAAATGATGACCAATTTTTTACAACTATAAATAAAAGATTTTAAGATAAAATGTAAAATGGTTGACACATGTTGTGAAATAATCCATGTTGTGGTAAGAATTAAAATAGGAAAGTATTTAGTTTGAGAAGTGGGTAGTTAATAGAGAGTATAATCCTTCTTAAAACTTATTCATGCATATGTTTGTTCAAAGTGGGTTGCGAAGTCGAAATGTACTTTTTTGTTAGTAAGTCGACGTGTACTTAATGTGAGGACATTATAAACAAAGAAGGAACACATATTTTTATTTACGTGGAAATTCTTATGTTAATGACAAAGTATGCAAACTTAAATTCATTTTGGTGGACTATCTTATGAATTTGAGTTGTATTACAGTTATAATCTACATAACATTCTAACATGATGATGTAACTTGTTGCCTCAAGTCATATGCATAATCATTTTTCATTAATTTAATTATTTTGTAGGGTAATAACCGAATATGCTACATCACGTTTCAAACCAAACAATTGTTGTGACTAATCACATACTGCAAATCTGTCGGAATCTTGAAATGAGACGAATTTGTCTTAGCAATGTAAATCAACTACTTAATGAATGCACAACAACTTTCATATTGGCTTGTTCAATTACATAATCTATACGTACTACCTGCATATAAAAAAAAAAATACATGTAAGCAAATTAATGACCTTATAAGCAGATTACAAATATTAATCACGTGATTTAGAGATTAGCAAGGAAGGAACCAGAGTTGGTTATTTGACTTCATAACTATGAAGTTGAACTTTTTTATTTTACGTAGAACTTAAATATTAATTTTTAAAATTTGTTGCTTTATACTATGAAAACTAACAATCAGAAGAAATCAACATGCAAATAAACTAAAAAGTTTAAACTTTAGTAACAATGGAGCGCCTTTGAGATCCAAAATTTATATGAAATTGAACCATTGATTTTCAAAGCACAATAAAACGGAGGCGGATGGAATGTTTGTCTTCAATGTACATTTCACATGACCCATGGAGAATTAAGGATGAGTGATATAAAATGTTTTGACTTTAGAGAGTTACAATATTGATTTTGTATTTGATTGATTCTCTTATTTCTCTATGAAGAGGTATTTATACAAACTCAGTGAGCAACTGAAAAGTCACCACTAATACACTTAATTATGAAAATTCATTGTATCATAATTTCACTAATAAACTTAATTATGATAATTCATGTGTCATAATTTATACATACCAACTTATAGTCTCTTATTATTCCTAATAAAATGCAAAGAAAAATAACATAAAATGTGGCAATTAAAATTGCTTAACATGACACATCAAATAATAAACTACTCATCTTGCCTTTTTATTATATTGTATAGATACTATAGTTAAGTCATTTATCATACTAAATTTTGAAAAAACAATTAATTTGGAATAAATTTTAAAGGATAATTAAACAATAAAAGTGGAATGGAGAAAGTCTCATTTAATTTCACCAGGAACACAAAATTATAAATATAATTATTTTAGTTTTACTTACTAAATATATTGCTAAACAATGCAATTTTTTTGGGTAAAACCTTATCCTTTACGTGAAATAATTTCATGAACTAAATACATGGTATTACTACCCTTTTAAAATTCTATTTTTAGTATTTAATTTACTTAAGTATTTACAGAATTTGTTTGTAACTTACTTAAATTAAATAAATATTTTTTTTCCATATATTTTATATTTTCCAAAACCTTATCCTTTACGTGAAATAATTTCATGAACTAAATACACGGTATTACTACTCTTTTAAAATTCTATTATTAGTGTTTAGTTTCACTTAAGTATTTACAGAATTTGTTTGTAAATTACTTAAACTAAATGAATATTTTCGTTTCCATATATTTTATATTTTCCTAAGAAAATATTTTATTTGATCTTTAATACTCATTTGTCGATTAATTAGTTCTATAAAACATCTTATATATACAACAAAGTTATAGTAACAACAATAGTGAATGAGTGCCTTTAAAAAAAAGTAGTGAATTAGTGACAATACAATTTTTTTTTCAACTTCATTTATTCTTATTCGTTCTTAATTTCTTATGTATTCAGTTTTTTTATTTCGAATACATATAACACTACTCTATACGAAATATCTTGAAATTATTAACTTATAGTTAATGCGTATTTTTTTTATTGTAGTTTTGTTTTAGTTAATTAAGTTTAAAGCTAATGTAATATGGAGGGATTTTTAAAGGAAATAAGTGAATTAAATTAATACAATATAATAATAAATTGATAATCCATGTCATATTAGTTTGCCAAGTCATATTGTTATTGTGTACGTGGCTTTTTTTCATCCCATGTGGCATTGTCTACGTGACATTTTTAGGCTACCCTTTTAATAATATTTTATAGATTCTCAAGATCTTCGTCCACGATGTAGATATCCTCTCCAGGAGCGGTCTCCACGCCTTCATTGATCCATCCAAATGTACCAAAAAGAAACATTCCCAATTAAAATGCTAAAGATAACATAAAACTATAAAAACTACGCGAAAAACATGAAACTTACGACGGGAATAGATAGATCCAAGAAGTAGGATCGATCAAGGCACGTAGAACGATGAAGAACAAAGGAAATGAACAGGCGGCATGAAACCCAAGGCGAGATCTCGCGTGGCCCCAAGAGAGGAAGAGAGTAGAGAATTTAGGTTTAGGGTTTTGTGGAAATAGGAGGAAAAAGAATGCAAGGGTTTATGTTTCACTCCTATTTATAAGAGAAGCTAATGAGTTTATTCCAAGCTTATGCCCAAAACTCACCCATATTATTCCATATTCACGTGAAACCCAATGAAGAAACGGGACTTCACCGAACTCGAGCTAGATTAGCCAAAAAGACAAGAGAAGATATTTTCCCGGAAAATAAAATATGAAATATTGGGAATTAAAATTAAAGAAATATATTAAGGAAATTAGGGGTGTTACAATCCAACCCCCTAAAAAGAAGTTTCGTCCTCAAAACTTGATTAGAGAACTGCCGCACTCGAAAAGATGCGGATGCTTCTCTCACATAGATGCTTCGGTTTTCCAAGTCTCCTGCTCGAACTTCTGCCTCCTCCACAGAACCTGAACCAAAGGTACAACCTTATTCCTTATCCTCTTTTAGTGATGTTCTAAAATACAAACGGGTCATTCCTCATAAGTCAGGTTAGGCTCAACCTCGATAACATCAGCCTGTACAACATGAGAAGGATCATTGCGAAAACGACACAACTGCGACACATGGAAAACATCGTTAACCTTTGACAGATTCGGAGGTAAAGCCAACTTATAGGCTACCTCGCCAACTCCCTCGATCACCTTATAAGGTCCAATATACTTAGGACTAAGCTTACTCTTAATCCCAAATCTCTTGACACCTTTCATCGGCGAAACCTTAAGAAAAACCTTATCGCTTACCTCAAACTCAATTGGCCTATGCCGCAAGTCTGCATACGTCTTCTATTTATCCTAGGCTACCTTAAGCTTCTTACGAATTAACCTTACATGTTCAATTGATTCCTGTACCAACTCTAGACCAAGAACGACAGCCTTAATAGAATCGTCCCAACACAAAGGACAACGACACTTCCTTCCATAAAGTGCCTGAAACGGAGTCATCTGAATACTCGCTTGGAAACTATTGTTGTAGGAGAACTCCACAATCGGTAAACTCTTCTCCCAACTAACTTGAAACTCCAAAGCACAAGCTCGCAACATATCTTCAAGCGTCAGAATGGTACGCTCGGTCTAACCATCAGTTGCGGCATGAAAATCCGTACTTATCTTAAGCTCACTGCCCAAATCCAACTGTAGCTTCTTCCAAAACTGAGAACAGAATCTCGGATCAAGGTCGGAGATGATATCCTTAAGAACCCCGTGAACATGAATGATCTCACGCTGATAAGCATTCACTAGCTCCTCGAGACTCCAATTCTCCTTCATCGGAATGAAATGCGCGACCTTAGTCAAATGATCAACAATGACCCAAATAGCATTCACTCCTCTCGGTGACATCGGCAAATCCATAACGAAATCAAACGAAATAGAATCTCATTTCTAGGTGGGAATATTCAAAGGTTGCAGTAGACCACCAGGTCTCTGATGTTCGAACTTGACCTTCTGACAGATCAGGAAACGACTCACAAACTCGACGATCTCTTTCTTCATATTTGGCCACCAAAACCTTAGCTTCAGATCCTTGTACATCTTATCACCACCAGGAGGAACCGAATAGGGACTACTATGAGGCTCCTTGAGAATCTTACATTTTAAGACCTCATAGCTAGGTACACACCAACGACCTTGGAATCACATACCATCATCAGGTCCAACGTCGAAGCATTTGGCACGATCTTTGCTTATAGTGACTCGAACTCCTTCTAGAAATTCATCCTCTCGTTGCTTAACTCAGATCTCATAAAGAATCTCGGGTTCAGCAACCATCGCACTCAAATCTAAAGTACCATGAAGAAATACCTTAAGGCTTATCTTCTGGAACTCTCGACTCAAGTCGTCAGGTAACACCAACACATATCTCATAGTATGATACACCTTGCGACTCATATTGGAACCACGTTTGCCTTACCCTCATGATACTGCAGCTCAACCTTATAGTCGTTAAGCAGCTCCAACCAATGTCTATGCCTCATGTTAAGATCTCTCTGAGTGAAGATATATTTCAGGCTCTTATGATCCGTATAAATGTTGCAAGAGACTCCATACAAGTAGTTTCGCCATAGCTTAAGTGCAAACACCACTGCTGCTAACTCAAGATCGTTCACTACGCCAAATCTGGCAATCAATAAGGAGCGTATCACAACGGTTTAATGCATTTAATAACGACACTTAGATTACCGTTTTCCAAATATTGGCGAAAACCTAGACCGCGCTAATAGGAATAACGGTTTCCCTCGAAAACCGTTGTTATTATAATTTGACAACGGCTGCTTAACAAACCGTTGTCAAAAACTTTTAACGGTTTCCAAAAACTCGTTATAGAATCACTCTTATCAACAGTTGTTAGAAAACCGTTACCAGTTTAAGATATCGGCATTTCGAAAACCGTTACTAAATTAACACCAGCAATGATTTTTGTTACCCGGTGTTATGTTATAGCTACGGATTTTTTGTAACCGTTATTATTTTCTATTATGAAATAACGGTTTTTCAATTCAACCGTTGTCAGTATTTGATTAGATTTTTTAATTTGATTACTGCATTCAAAACTGAACTTTAATAAATATTCAATTTGACCAATAATATTCAATTTGACCAAAATAATTCTAAATATGTCTTCATAATGTTTTAGGTCAAATTCTAAATTATCAAACATTTACTCTCTAATTTCTTTCTAAATTTCTCTCTAAAAAAAATATGGCTAGTGTATCGGAGCTACAATTACATTCTCGT
Organism: Silene latifolia; assembly: GCF_048544455.1. NCBI lineage: Eukaryota > Viridiplantae > Streptophyta > Magnoliopsida > Caryophyllales > Caryophyllaceae > Silene > Silene latifolia. The sequence continues at coordinate 77,286,877 of NC_133531.1, forward strand.
TACGCACAACCTTTTACTTGCATTTTCCATAATCTCCCGGTTCATTATGGTGTGAATAGAAAGGGTTTAAACCCTAATTTTGGGTGGTTGACGCAAATGCTTCATAACTCCGGTTTCACCGCGGTTAAAAAAGTGTACCCTGTGTCTACAAACAAGCAAGGTTTTGTAGGCTTCGCTTTTATCGTGTTTGACGAAGCCAACTGTCATGATAGTTTTCGTCGGGCAAGAAATTTAGGGGCTAAATTTGCGGGGGAAGATGCGGGGAAAGAGTACTTCTATTCGGATGATAAACAACAAGGCCCTTATCTATGGGTTGCGACCCATCTTGTTCATCATCTGCTGAAACATTGCAGGAAGCATCATATTCTTGCCACCGTGCCTATGTCATGGGAGAGAGAGGCAATTCCACCTGCGCTTTCCGGTGATAATGAAGGGCCGATCTACGAATTGCTCTTTACCGAAATTCATTATGAGTATCCTAATACTTCATCAGATTCTAATAATTAAGTCTTTAATTATTATTTGGCATTGTAAGTTGTATTTGGATTATGGTGGAAGTTTGAATTAAAGTTTAATTATTTACGTTTTTTGTTACGTTTTTTGTTACCCCATCCTCTGGAATTCAGAGACAATATAACCAGAAAAATATCAAACTTTTATTATAATGACTTAGGTTTTTAGGAGTACATTAAAATATCAAGCTAAAGAAAAAAATTCGCGTAAAACAAGCGTTGACAAAAGTGAAAAAACAAATGTGTAGTGTGGAGTTGAATGGAGGGAGTATGTTTTTTGTTACCTCATCCTCTGGAATTCAGAGACAATATCACCATATATGTCTCTTTCACCTTCAGCCCAATCCACACAGTCGATTTCCCATTGCAACGACAGTGTCCCCTGCTCGGCAATGCGACCTTGGCGGTGCAGAATCGGAGGTAGTAGGAGACGGTCAGATTCATTTGTAACCCATAAATATGGGCCTGCCCGCTGTTCATCTTGATCAAACCAGAGTCTCGAAGAGTCATTGGTATAGAATGCCCGCTCAAGTTTGCGAGCCTGACGAAAGCATTCCCGCTCCTCACCCCCGCAAAACTCGATGAGGGCGAGCCCAAAGCCACGATGCACATCATTGTCCGGGTAGATAGTTTGAACCAAATTCAATCCGTCTAACCGAATTAGACCTATTAACCAGTCAAGGCTATACGAGAGTATAGCCTTTCCATGCCCGTCCTCTGGATACGGGAGATTGTGAATGATGCACGTAAAGGGTTTAGCGTACATAAAACTACTTGGGGAAAATTAATGGAGGACTTAACAAGTTAAGAATTGGAAAGTGCAAACGGTACAAGTTAAGATTGTGAAAATTATAATTCTACTTATAATGAGTTTGGGTTGTATTGGAAACGGTACAAGTTAAATAAGAATTTGTCAACTCTACCGTGTTAAACATATTAACTTACAACGGTTATCAAAAAACCGTTGTCCAATGAGTAAAAACACAACGGTAATAAAAAAAACCGTTGTCCAATTAGTAGCAACAAAACGATTATAAAAAAACCGTTGTCCAATGACTAAAAAACACAACCGTATTGATTTGACTAATGCATGCCTTGCAATTTTTACTTTTTCTTATTCAAAGTTGCAGTATTGCGTGTTTGACCATATGTAAAACACAAAATGATAACGATTCTTTGTTAAGCCGTTATCATATTACATATATCAACAACGGTTGGACAGAACCCGTTTTAAAAAAAATTGTTTAATTATCTGTGATTTTCTAGTGTTTGTGATTTGACTAATGCATGCCCTGTAATTTTTACTTTTTCTGATTCAAAGTTGCAGTATTGATTGTTTGACCGTATATATAACATAAAATGATAACGGTTCTTTGTTAAGCCGTTATCATATTTCATATATCAAAAACGGTTATTCTAAATCCGTTGTCATATTACACCAATAAAGAACGGTTTTTCTTATAACCGTTGTAAATACAGATCCACTGTGAAAGCTGAAAAGTTTGTGGTTTTACCAATGCATGCCCTATTATTATTGTTTGTTTGACCATTATTCACCTCATGCATGCATGCACAATTAATACAAGTTTGAATGTAACGTATGGATGAAATTAATCCAATTAATTATAGCTTTATTATACTATAAATAGCATCACATTTCCAGTAACAATAAGAATCACTTTATTATTACTAACCTTTCTACTTCACTTTTTAAACAATCTACATATACATACATATCATAATTAAAAGAATGTCGTCGTCCTCATCATCCGCAGTCACACCTCCTCAGCAATCGGTAACCTGCTATATCAACCCGATTACGTGCATAATTCACAATCTCCCAGTCATACGCGATGCTGTTGGGAATCCAGCTTCTAAGTCTCTTATCCCATTGAGGGACATCCTCATTGATTATGAGTTTTCAAATGTTAGGGCAATCTACCTGGCTTGGAATTCTGGTCGTGGGTTTCTTGGATATGCTCTGATCATGTTTCGAGGGGATGGTCTTGACGATTTTCGCCAAGCAAAACAACTCGCTGGAAGGTATGCATCACGTGACCATCAAAGGGGCAAAAGTGACTATTATAGCGACCACCCTAAGGATCGTTATGTTCACGTTGGGCCTCACTTATGGGTTGCCACCGCTGAGGACGCTCATCTGATGAGAAGAATCATTCCGTACAATTTTATTAATGTACCGAAATCATGGAAAGACGAAGAAGTGCCTCATTTTGATCCCCGTCTTGATGCCGATGTAGTACGCATGATTTATAATCATGTTTATCCTCAATACCCACCTCCTAGTCAAACTCCTGTTAAGATGTTTGATTAATGTACTAATTAGTTAGTTGTTTGTTTTTGTGGTTTTTTATTTTTTATTGTGTTTCCTTTTTTTCCCCTTGTTGTACTGTTTTTTTTTACGCCATTGTATAATATGCTCGTTTTAATATATTGTTCTACTCTTTATTACGTGCAAATGCTTATTAAGATAGATTTTAAATAACTTGTAAACAGACAAATGAATGAAACAATAACATATAATATAATGACTACGGTAGTGCATAAAAACCGTGTTAGTTCACAAACACCTCTAAAAATAAATGGAAATTGGAATATATTAATAAGATAATTACAACGGTTCTTATAAGAACCGTGTTAAATTATGCAATTGCTGAATAACATTATTTTAACTAACCTTCTTTCTTTCTTTATTTCTTCATTTCTTCATTTCTTTATCTCCCTCTCTCTCTTATTACTCAAATTATGTCAAGTGGTAGCTCTTCTTCTTCCTCTATTTCAACAGGGACATGTAATTGCTCAGTTCCGGCAGGATTGCGGACTTCTTGGACTTTGCAAAATCCGGGAAGAAAGTTTCTTACATGCAAATTCTATAATCCCGAGACTAAAATGCGTGGATGCAATTACTTCAAGTGGGTTGATGAACTAATGACTGAGTGGCAGAGGAAGGTTATAAACAGGTTAGTGAATGAGAAAAAGAGCATGGATATCGAGATTACTCAAGTGAGAAGTATACTATATCAATTTGAAGAATCGAAGCGGGGAAATGACAGTGAAATATTGAAGGCAAAAGAATAACGCAAGAAGTTAACCATGGATATCGTAGAACTCAAAAATAATGAGGCATGGCTTAAGTTAATCGTCAAATTTCTTCTTCTAATTGTTATTTACCTCGTTTATTATGTATGGTGGTAGTTTGTACTCTTTATGTGTAAACTTGTAATCCTTTAAATTAATGGAAATACGCAAGATTTTCTAAGAAACATATTGTAATTAGCTGGCATATACCAAATGATGCTTTATTTCTTGGCGGTAAAATCAAACACAATGAAATATAAAATAAAACGGTTATACCCAAACCGTTGTTAAGGACATATACAGTTATAACGGTTCATGCCGTTGTTATGTATATAAAAATGATGCTTTATTTCTTGGCGGGAAAATCAAACTACATCAAAATATTACAGACAATGGTTATTTCTAACCCGTTGTACATAGTACGAATCAATTACGGTTTCAAACAAAACAGTAGTCTGTTTGGAAACAAAATATAACGGTTTTTCTTATACCGTGTGTATTACTTTCCAATAAACAACGTCTTGCAAGTGTTGTATTATTCACACATATATACTCCAAGCTTCCCCTCCCCCGCATAATATTCTCAAACATTGAGCTTCCCCTCAACCACTAGTGTTTGGGCTAAAAATCACATAATAGGGAAAGGCCCACTTTAATAAATAATGGGTCATAAGAAAAAGGATAAGGAGAAGGAGAGCCCATAGTTGGAGTAAAGCGCGGGGGAAGGGGAGTGGGCTGGCATACGCGGGAAGAGACCGAAAGCCCACTGAAGGAGATGCTTGGAATTAGGAAAGAGGAGTTACGGAGAATTTAGGGAGAAGTTAGGGAGAAGTCAGGGAGATCAGGGTGAATTGAGGGAGACGACCAAACATGGAAAGAATTGTTATGGAAGTTATGTTCCCTTTCCATAATCAAGGAAGGATATGACTAGGATTCTTACCCTATAAATATCAAAGGGAGCAATCAAAAGAAGAACATTCACACATCCGCATTCATATTCACATACGCACACATTCATTCGCCAAGATCATACAAGCCTGATACCTCACGCCAGCAAGATTAGCATTACGATACAATTGTAATCATCCTCCTAATTAAAGCTAGTGCAATATTTGGCAGGGTACCGTCCCTCCCGCGGTTGTTCCCACATTGGGTTTTCCGTGTCACCAAATCTCACGTGTTAATTTATATTCCGTACTTTATTTCTTTATTTAAATATCGTCATACAAACAAACTATCAAACATCCAACGAGTAAGACCGCATTGACCCAAATCAACTAATCTGGTAAAAAAAATACCTAAACAGGACATAGATGCTGGCAATGACAGATTACTTCTCCAAGTGGGTAGAGGCAGAAGCATTCACCGAAGTAAAAGACAACAAGTCATTTCGTTTATAAAACGAAACATCATTTGCAGATTTGGTATCCCATCAGAAATCATATGTGACAATGGTTCACAATTCATCTCCAACGATACCGAGGGATACTGTGCCAGGTGGAACATCACCCTAAAAAAATCAGCACCCAGGACTCCAAAGTCCAACGGGCAAGCTGAGTCCAGCAACAAAATCATCATGGACAACCTGAGAAGGAGGTTACAGGAGTTAGGAGGAAAGTGGGCAAATGAATTGCCACTAGTATGGTGGTCGGATAGAACGACGCCAAAGATAGCAATAGGTCAAACACCCTTCAGCCTGGTGTTTGGCGCGGAAGCAGTCATTCCATCAGAAGTTCTAATTCCCACTCATAGGTATGGATGTATGACAGGGGAACTAAACTGTAATACCCCGTATTTTAATGATAAGTTATGAGAATGGTTTATGTAATTTAATAATTAATTAAAGGCATTTCTAATAATGAATTACAAATAAGACGATAATTAAATAATAAAATAAGTAAAACAAGTCGGGAATTGGGCTTAGCTAATAATTGAGTATTGGACCATGTGACATTAAGTAATTGGACTGAAATTTAGTATAATAAGGTTAGAGTATAATCGAGATTTGCATCGGAAAACAATTATAATATAATATGGAAAGATAGTAATTATATTATTACTAATAATAATTTATGACAATAATAAATTAGTAAAGATAAAATAAGGGAATCATACCTATGATATATGTAATAATAATAATAATAATAATAATAATAATAATAATAATAATAATAATAATAATAATAATAATATAATTGTGATAATAATAATATAATGATAATTATAATAATAGTAATTCCTATATTAATTGGAATAGGTAAATTAAGATAGTTTCCTAATCGACCTCGCTTTCTCTATAATCTTACACTATAAATACCACCTTAAATCTGAGAAATAATTCATAAATTAAAAGAAGGAACTTTAGGAGACGGGAGAAGAAGGAATGAACATAAACCAATTAATCAACTCGACATAAACCAATTAATTAACTCGAGGTAATTAACTCAGCTTAAAGCGGTTTATATTATTTTCATACAAGCATCTTTAGATCGATAGTATGACTTCTATAGACCATCATAGGACTCGAAAATTGGACCTATAGCGACATTGGACTGCAAGGTTTCTGACCTAACCATTGTTGGTCATCGTTGACCAACGTTGACCGTCCAATCGAAGGACAAAAGGGGAGATATCGGGTTATTATTAGGGTTAGGGTTAGGGTTGGTTTTGCGTTATTTGACCCACTTAGCGTGACCCATCTGACCTAGGGTTGTGGGTGGTGGCTTATGGGTGTTAATCGGTCCTAATGGTGGTGGTAGGGTGGTGTGTGGTGGTCAAAAGTGGCTGGTTTAACCGGGTTTAATTGATTATGCGAAACAGGGGTGTTTGGGGGAGTTTCGACCCGAATTGAGACCCGTTAGGGTCGTGTCGTGATATGGGGCTGGTAGGGTTGACACATATAGGTTGAGTCGACCTAAGTGGTGGTTTTGGGGCGGTCGGAGATGGAGGTTCGTGGTTGTAGTGGCTGGTAAGTGGCGAAAACAGGGGATTAACCCGTGTTTGGGCAGGCGGTTTTCGAGGGGGTTTCTGGTGGTTGTAGGAGGTCTGGGTTGGGGTGGTTTTGGGTGGAAATTGTCGAGGGTGAATTGGTGAGTTGATTAGTGGTTGTAGGTGGCGGTGAAGGTGGTGTTAGGTGGTGGTTATGGGCGGGTTTTATGGAGGTGTCAGTTGAGTGTTGTTGGTGTCGGGTGGATTAGGGCGTGTTTTTGAGGGTGGCTGGTGACGGTTAAGCTGGTGTTTGGGGGATGGTTGGATGGTCCGTGGTGCAGGGAGGAGGTAGGTAGGTCGGGTGGTGGCTGTGGTGGCTTGTGGTTTCGGGTTTGGTGGGTTTTATGAGGGGTGTTGGTCACGGTTTATAAACCGTGTATAAGGTGATGTGTGTTTGTTTTTGTGACGGGTTTTAATTGTTTAATTAATTCGCGTGAGCCGGGTTCTTAATTGAATCGGGTTTTTAGTTATCATAAACCTTTAATAATTATAATAAATAATTAATTTGAATAATTAAATAAAAGAAATAAATAAATAAATGAATAAGTGAAGTTAGTAATTATAATTGTTGTAATTGTTATTATTATATAGGTGACGGAAATTGTGAAGAGTTTATAATCAGATTTGTGAGCTTTAATTATTGGATTGCGTAATTGGAGTGCTTGCTTGCCAGGTAGGAATTTCCTACTCAACTCGGTTTTATTGTTAAGTGAATGGATGTTTAAATGTGACGGTTGATGACACTAAGATTAACAATTATGATTTATTATTAGAATAGAGTATTTGAGTATGTTAAATTGTTGGGTGAGCAGTAAGACGGGATTGTCATTGAGTATTGGATTGTTGGAGAGTTGATTATTTAGTTGAGCATAACACGGAGGGTGTTACTGCCAGTTGTGCATAGCGAGCAATCGTTACTGCCAGAGTGCCAGATGAGCATAGTAAGCAATTACTACTGCCAGTGATAGTTGTGCATAGTAAGTAATTACTACTGCCAGGTGAGCATGGTACGCAAGTACTACTGTCAGTTGAGCATAGCACGGTGTTAAGGGGGTTGTGCTACTGCCAGAGACGTAAGTGAATTGTACGGATGAAGTGATGAGAATTTGAAGGATGTCTATTTTGGTTGGATTATTATTATTGTTGTTTAGTTTTATTCCTACTCAGCCATTGGTTGACGTGTTTGCTTCTGTGTCAAAATAAAATTGATGCCTGCTTTAATTGATGGCATCCTGTGGTGAACCATTTAATATTTCCGGTTAAATGGGGAGCAGATTTAAATAGAAGGTTTTGAGTTAGCTGGATATGGAGAGCTTGGGCGTGTGAGCTTTCGGACCTGCAGGAGTCTAGATCACAAATGTAGTTATATCACTTTATTTATTTCCGCTGCGAGTTGTAATTATTTTATTTTAAGTTTTAGTTAGTTAAATTGTAATAAACATGTATTCACTAAAGTTTTAATTTAAAGTACTTTGGTTTGTTGTACTTTGTTATACACTACCTCGGGAAATCGAGATGGTAACAGTCCTATTTATTTGGGAATGTCGAGCTAAAGGCTCCTGAATAAATGGGGGTGTTACAAAGTGGTATCAGAGAAAAACGATCCTCAGGCCTAACTAATAAATAATAACGAACTTAGGATGTGTCTAAATAAAATGAACCCCGGGTAGAAACTGTTAGGAGCCCCTCTTAGTGCGGTTAAGAAGGCGTCCTTAATTCGTACCATGGCCCTCTCAGTTTTGAACCAGGAACGCTGAGAGAATACTTGAGAGTGTGGGGTAATTTAAAACGAATATTGTTTGTTTTGTCTTGAAAGTTCTTGTTGCCTTGTGTACATGTTGTTTTTATTGATGATTGTGGTTACGAGGACATAACTTTGCTTCTAGGAAGAGGGGATGTGATATGATTTTAAGCATTGGTATATGTGTATGGTTATAGAAAAGTGTGATGGTATGTATTTGGGGAGGCATATTTGTGATTAATATGTGAAGTATGATGGGTATAAGTGAAATTGTGAAGAATGTGATTTTGGTTGATTTCTCGACATTTTATCCTTCATTGTTTTGGCTGTCATTTACCGTCGGTTTACAATTCTTGTCCGACATTTTTATGTGTGATACTCTTGTGAGTTAGCTTTCATATGCCACTGGTCTCATGTTCAAATAATATACGGTTTAGGAGAAATAAATATTTTAGTGGACAGTAGTCGAAATATTCCTGTACAGTGATGTTTTCGCGCCATGTTTTTGTAAAATTTGCCATTTAAAAACTACGTAATTATTTGTTATAATTCCAACGCCACTGTTTAATAGACACGTGTATGTTTCTAAATTGGTAAGCCAAGTTTTAAGAAAATATTTTGACAATTTACGGTGAGTTTTACAATTTGACCTAAGTTTCTGACAAGTTACTGTAAAATTTCTGTTTCGACCAAGTATCTTGTAAAATGCATTATAAATTGACCCTTTGAATTTTTGACTTGATTCTTTCACCCATGATCTACTAACTCTTTGTATTTTCTATAAATTCTCCATAATTTATTTATGTTATTAATTATCTATGATTTTTAAGTTGTAGCATGTTTTCCTTCGTCTTGAATAATGAAAATTTTGTCTCTAGATGTTTTGATATTGTGAATTGTGTGAATTAGATTATCATGTCTAGTGATATGCGGAACGTGTTACCCTAAAGCCTATATATATATATATATATATATATATATATATATATATATATATATATATATGTTATAATAATTGCATTCATGTTTAAGTTGGATGTTGTTAGTGACAATTAAGATGAACTAAGAAAAGATTAATTAAATAATTATGCGCATCTTTTGTTATAGATTATTATTAATTTGGCAATGTATTCGCCAGTAGTTAAGCAATAAGTTGGAATAAAGATTAATTCGAATATCTTATATGATGTGATTTGCTAGTAATTAAAATTTTGTTATTTATTCAATCGTTAATTCATGTTGGAAGCAATAAGTGTTCTATATTACAATATGTGTTTCATGGTTTTGTGGCATTATAATAATGAATTGATTGTTCCTATTTTTAGTATTCCAAACTTCGAGGACGAAGTTTATTTTTAGGGGGAAAGAATGTAATACTACATAAATTTTGAATTATTGTTTTGATGAGATTGATGTAGTTGATATTCGAAGTTGCTTAGTAATGTTGAATGGTGTGATGTTGTGAATGTTGTGGTTGTAGTTATGGGCGAACTTCGGGACGAAGTTCATTTTAAGGGGGGAAGACGGTAATACCCCGTATTTTAATGATAAGTTATGAGAATAGTTTATGTAATTTAATAATTAATTAAAGGCATTTCTAATAATGAATTACAAATAAGACGATAATTAAATAATAAAATAAGTAAAACAAGTCGGGAATTGGGCTTAGCTAATAATTGAGTATTGGACCACGTGACATTAAGTAATTGGACTGAAATTTAGTATAATAAGGTTAGAGTATAATCGGGATTTGCATCGGAAAATAATTATAATATAATATGGAAAGGTCGTAATTATATTATTACTAATAATAATTTATGACAATAATAAATTAGTAAAGATAAAATAAGGGAATCCTACCTATGATATATGTAATAATAATAATAATATAATTGTGATAATAATAATATAATGATAATTATAATAATAGTAATTCCTATATTAATTGGAATAGGTAAATTAAGATAGTTTCCTAATCGACCTCGCTTTCTCTATAATCTTACACTATAAATACCACCTTAAATCTGAGAAATAATTCATAAATTAAAAGAAGGAGCTTTAGGAGACGGAAGAAGAAGGAATTAACATAAACCAATTAATCAACTCGAGGTAATTAACTCAGCTTAAAGCGGTTTATATTATTTTCATACAAGCATCTTTAGATCGATAGTATGACTTCTATAGACCATCATAGGACTCGAAAATTGGACCTATAGCGACATTGGACTGCAATGTTTCTGACCTAACCATTGTTGGTCATCGTTGACCAACGTTGACCGTCCAATCGAAGGACAAAAGGGGAGATATCGGGTTATTATTAAGGTTAGGGTTAGGGTTGGTTTTGCGTTATTTGACCCACTTAGCGTGACCCATCTGACCTAGGGTTGTGGGTGGTGGCTTATGGGTGTTAATCGGTCCTAATGGTGGTGGTAGGGTGGTGTGTGGTGGTCAAAAGTGGCTGGTTTAACCGGGTTTAATTGATTATGCGAAACAGGGGTGTTTGGGGGAGTTTCGACCCGAATTGAGACCCGTTAGGGTCGTGTCGTGATATGGGGCTGGTAGGGTTGACACATATGGGTTGAGTCGACCTAAGTGGTTTTGGGGTGGCCGGAGATGGAGGTTCGTGGTAGTAGTGGCTGGTAAGTGGCGAAAACAGGGGATTAACCCGTGTTTGGGCAGGCGGTTTTCGAGGGGGTTTCTGGTGGTTGTAGGAGGTCTGGGTTGGGGAGGTTTTGGGTGGAAATTATCGAGGGTGGATTGGTGAGTTGATTAGTGGTTGTAGGTGGCGGTGAAGGTGGTGTTAGGTGGTGGTTATGGGCGGGTTTTATGGAGGTGTCAGGTGAGTGTTGTTGATGTCGGGTGGATTAGGGCGTGTTTTTGAGGGTGGCTGGTGACGGTTAAGCTGGTGTTTGGGGGATGGTTGGATGGTCTGTGGTGCAGGGCGGAGGTAGGTAGGTCGGGTGGTGGCTGTGGTGGCTTGTGGTGTCGGGTTTGGTGGGTTTTATGAGGGGTGTTGGTCATGGTTTATAAACCGTGTATAGGGTGATGTGTGTTTGTTTTTGTGACGGGTTTTAATTGTTTAATTAGTTCGGGTGAGCCGGGTTCGTAATTGAATCGGGTTTTTAGTTATCATAAACCTTTAATAATTATAATAAATAATTAATTTGAATAATTAAATAAAATAAATAAATAAATAAATGAATAAGTGAAGTTAGTAATTATAATTGTTGTAATTGTTATTATTATATAGGTGACGAAAATTGTGAAGAGTTTATAATCGGATTTGTGAGCTTTAATTATTGGATTGCGTAATTGGAGTGCTTGCTTGCCAGGTAGGAATTTCCTACTCAGCTCGGTTTTATTGTTAAGTGAATGGATGTTTAAATGTGACGGTTGATGAGACTAAGATTAACAATTATGATTTATTATTGGAATAAAGTATTTGAGTATGTTAAATTGTTGGGTGAGCAGTAAGACGGGATTGTCATTGAGTATTGGATTGTTGGAGAGTTGATTATTTAGTTGAGCATAACATGGAGGGTGTTACTGCCAGTTGTGCATAGCGAGCAATCGTTACTGCCAGATGAGCATAGTAAGTAATTACTACTGCCAGTGATAGTTGTGCATAGTAAGTAATTACTACTGCCAAGTGAGCATGGTACGCAAGTACTACTGCCAGTTGAGCATAGCACGGTGTTAAGGGGGTTGTGCTACTGCCAGAGACGTAAGTGAATTGTACGGATGAAGTGATGAGAATTTGAAGGATGTCTATTTTGGTTGGATTATTATTATTGTTGTTTAGTTTTATTCCTACTCAACCATTGGTTAACGTGTTTGCTTCTGTGTCAAAATAAAATTGATGCCTGCTTTAATTGATGGCATACTGTGGTGAACCATTTAATATTTCCGGCTAAATGGGGAGCAGATTTAAATAGCAGGTTTTGAGTTAGCTGGATATGGGGAGCTTGGGCGTGTGAGCTTTCGGACCTGCAAGAGTCTAGATCACAAATGTAGTTATATCACTTTATTTATTTCCGCTGCGAGTTGTAATTATTTTATTTTAAGTTTTAGTTAGTTAAATTGTAATAAACATGTATTCACTAAAGTTTTAATTTAAAGTACTTTGGTTTGTTGTACTTTGTTATACACTACCTCGGGAAACCGAGATGGTAACAGTCCTATTTATTTGGGAATGTCTAGCTAAAGGCTCCTGAATAAATGGGGGTGTTACATAAACAGTGCAGAGATGGTCAGAAGCCCGGACACAGTAGACGAGCTGCGCGCAAGTGCAAAAATACGTCTGGCTGCCTACAAACAGTCAGTGGCCAGAAGTTACAACAAGAATGTAAAAGTCAAGCTCCTGGAGGTAGAAGACCTGGTTCTCCGAGAGGTGTTTCAAAACACTAAGAATCGAAAGGCAGACAAATTCGCCTACAAATGGGAAGGACCATAACAGGTAGAAGGAGTTGTTGGCCACGTAGCATACAGACTGATGACTATGGACGGTCAAATCATACTACGCCCGTGGAACATACTTCACCTGAAGAGATATTACTTTTAATAATAAATAGATTTTAGCTTTTAGAATGATGTACTACGAAAAGCCAAATCATTTTGAAATAAAATCCGGTGGTAGGCATACCGCCAATTTCATTCCTATTTTTGGTGTCTCTAACTATTTCAAACTTTAAACTGCTATTGAATGGTGTGGTCTGGCAGCGTCCTGGGACCACAATTGCTCTGGTACCCCATGAGATGGCGTCAGGTACTTCACATCATTTTAATAGATTTTCCTATTTTCAGGCTTCTCTAGGTACATCACTCTGAATCCTAGTGTCTATGGTACGTTGAAAGGGTATCTAGCAGGACTGTCAACTGCCAACGCGGGGTGACAACGCACATGGCACTCCAACATGCCTAACCTATTTTTTCCACAAGGAGCACCCTCACCAGGCGGACTGTGGAACATACGAAAGGGAGCCTGGTTAACAGCTGAACACGGTTACCCAGCTACCCCTGATACCACCCCCAGGACGTAGCTCGCACTTATCGCAATTAATTAGGGCCCTAGCATGCATGCACACATACATGGAACGTATGGATCTCTGCGCTACCAGAATCCTGCAGCGTCCTATTGGTCCTAGAATGACGATAAACTTGCCTAAATTACGCCCATGTTGGTTTAAAACGTGATGAACACACCTTGCGTCATGAACAAGGTTAAGTAGTCCAAAATTGCGACAAACGTCTAAATCAGTCGTCAGACTGACACGGCAGCTAGCTGAGTCGCGATCAGCCTTTTCAGGCTGACACGACTGGTCTAAATCAACCTCTCAGGTTGACACGGCCACCACACCTTACATTGCGGCATACGCCTGAATCAGTCAACAGACTGAAACGACTGTTAGCTGAGTCAGAAAGTCATCCTTCTCAGGATGACAGGACTCGTCTAAATCGGCCAGCAGGCTGACACGACAACCTCCTAAACTAAGGAAACCTAAGGAACAAGCACACAGGATATAAGCTAACACTTGCCAAAAGTTAAGGTAAGGGGCATTCCAAAACATGGCCAAAATACGGCCCCAGAGTTTAATCGCCACCTTGGCGGAGGTACCAGAAAAAGTTTAAAAAACTTACAAGTCTGTCACCACTGGGCCAGATGATGTGAACATTATTTGCGCACATTTAGTCCCCTAATTGAACCTATTTTGCATACTTTTATAACATTTCATGACCATTTTATCCGTCAAATGCTTTCTATTTTGCTTTCCTAGTGCATTTTATATGTTTTATAGGAAAGGAGATAATAAGGCGGAAATTCCCGTCTTTGGTGCATATTTGGAAGCTTGTTGACGATATTTGATGGACTAAGTATGAATAGGAGGCAAGAATGATGACCAAGGAAGTAGAAATAAAGAGTATATAGAGGCATCTTAGGCTAAAAAACAAGGATGACGGGAAGGAAGACATTGCAAGAAGAAATTGCTCGAAAACAATACCAAGGGTTGCCCCTTTGGCTCTGAAAGTATGCTAGATGAAACGGCGTCGAAAAATCAAGCGATCTGGGCTTTTGAATCACTCCAATAGTAGTCCGGATGAGAAAATGACGTCCGTTTTACAATCCGAGTTCAAGTAAGGCATGATACTGCTCAACCCGCTCGGGACAAATTCAACCCGCTCGGGTTGAAGCTCAGGATGCTCGTTTTCAGCTCCGGACGAGCGTATTGCTGGACATGAAGTGTTTCCTTGCTACGTGAACCATGATCCGCGCATATTTCTTGAAAGACTAGCAAAAAGGAGACTCGCATCTTTTTTCGAGAGGAGCATTTCCGTACTCAAACTTAGCAATGCTATTTACTAAAATACCCTTACTTAACCTAATGATGCACCACTATATATACCCCATTTGTAATAATCAAATCACCAAGTTCCCAAATTAGAAATTCCTCTTAGATTAGAATAGATTACTCTTTAATCTTTCCACAAATTACGCATTCATCTTTCCTTAATTATTGTTCAACTTTATTATTCAAGTTTATTATTGGGTAATTAAAGATTATTGGGTTATTATTGGAGAATTGACAATTCTTCATCAATCAATCAAGTTTCTTCTATTATTCTTTGCTTTATTATTTGGATCATCTTAAGTTGGTATAGTTCTTTTACCCTTTACTCTTTATTGTTTATTTCCTCATTCTCTTATCATGTTTACACTTGTTGTGATGATTGACACCATTAATGACATGTTTACCATGATAATAAGTGAGTAGTCTCTTAACTAGGATTAGTGGGTAATTAGGGGAAACCAACATGGGATTAATCATGCTTAATCTAATATGTTTTCATAATTAAATTGCTTGCTTGTTGTGATGTCAACCTATGCACATGTTATGTTTGATGAAATGCTAAGCCTATGAATCCTTGCATTTTTACCCATCTCTTATCTAGTCACAAGACTTGTAAGATATAAACCAACTCGAGTCTTGTTAGACCATGCATAGAAGTAGAATAGGAGGAAATTAAGTCGACTTGTAAGTGTTGTACAATCTAATCGATTCGGCTCCGGGACCCAACTCTTCCTATGAACCGTAAGACAT
The DNA here is from genome assembly GCF_048544455.1 of Silene latifolia. Lineage (NCBI taxonomy): Eukaryota > Viridiplantae > Streptophyta > Magnoliopsida > Caryophyllales > Caryophyllaceae > Silene > Silene latifolia. The sequence goes on from NC_133531.1 coordinate 77,302,311, forward strand.
AAACCAACTCGGTTCCTTTACAACATTAATTGCTTACAATTTTGTAAACATGTTTGTATGATCAACACCATGAATCCCCTCTGACCCCATGACATCCTAGTTCTTTTAGTCATTTGTTTACATTTCTTAGTTCATTGTTTGCTTTACTTTATTGCTTGCATTAGTCTAGGACACAACTACGAACCCAAACAAATTGTGACACTAGCATAAATTGAGATAGATAGACTAGAACCCAAAGCACACCATCCCATGGATCGACCTCGACTTACCACTAACTAGTTGTTTGTTGAGTATTATAAATGTGTTTGATTTGGTGTACAACGACACGCTCATATCAAAATGGCGCCGTTGCCGGGGACAGTGTTATGTGATTAAGTTATTACTTGTTTGTCTATTTTAATTGTGCTTTAACCGTGAGGGACTTGTTCCTCAACGTTCGTTTTTACTGTTTTATTGTAGTTTCCATGTTTGTAGTTATATCTTTATCTTGGCTATGATGATGACCCAAGACTTGGTACATGGAGTATGTGGTGGATCTTTTGAGTATGACTATGGGTATGGGGAGTTTGAGGATTAAGTCAACACAAACCTACCTTACTACTCATACAATGAAAATGCTAACTACTTGATGCGTGTCTTTTATATGATGTTTTACACCTCATTTTACACGCATTTCAGAGCTCAATTATGTAGTTTATGCTATTATTTGCCCCATTTGGTCTACTTTCGTATTTTTATGTAATATTGCAGATTTATGCGGAAATGAGTAGATATTGAGCTAAATCCGTCCCCGAGTACCTTGCATTGCATTTGACATGAAGTACTTACACAAGAAACGAGCTTGGTGCACATTTCGAGGCCTGAAAACAACTTTGTGAAGAATTTAGAAGCGGACTACCAGTTATGGAAGTCGATCGACTGGTGTTCATGGTCGATCGACCAACTCACGACTTACAGGAGCTACTGTTCAGCATAGTTCAGTCGATCGACCGGCTGCTATGGTCGATCGACCAAACCGTTAATTCTGACGTGAATTAATAGAACGAGATTTCCAAAGCCCATTGTATATTAGGTTTAGGAATAAGTGTTACGCGATATTCTATATAACGTAACCTAGGTTTTCAGAATAAGATCAAGCTTTAATCCAGTTTTTATTCAGTTTTTAGTTTATCATTGATAATTAGGGATCTTAAGATTATTGTTCTTTCATTAATAAAGTTCTCTTTTTGCATTCGGTTTTGATCTTTCCTCTACAATTCCTATATACGGTATTCCTATGTTCTTATATTCAGTTTTATTGCTTTCGTTCGTAGTATAGAATTGCTAGGTTAGATCTCCCGAAGCCAATTTATTGTTTTATGTTAATCATTCGTTTAATCAATTTGCGCATGAATTTGAATGTTTTAATTGTTAAGTAAATATTGCTGTCATTATTTCCAGTATGAGTAGCTAAATCCCTTGTGCTAGGATGTAGGGAATCTGTAGCGTAGGCGGCATTAGAATAGTAGACCTAGATCGCGCCACGGTCGATCGACCGCACACCTTGGTCGATCGACTGGCCACGAGAGATATGCTTCGTTTTAATTAATTTAATTTCCAAATTTGACGAATCGAGTGCACGCGACTAGTTGAATGTTTAGGAATTGACCGACCCAATAAAGATCGAAAGATAGGGAAGGGAAATAGCCTACCTAATTATGACGACTAGATTAATGAGATCGAAAGATGAGTTAATTTAGCCTTTTTAGTAACTTTTCAGGACGGAAGTTAGTATTAGTGATATTAGGGACCTGTAGCTAGATCGAAAGATGCTACCTGTTAAGAATGGACCGAGAGGACTTCTTATTTTCCCTCTCACGTGATTGTTTTAGACCTACCTAGTATACTGCCGCTGAAACTACAATGAACCGACCATATAAGCACCTTTTTAATATCTGTTTTCAACTATTAGCTTAGTTTACTTTTCATTCATTGCCATTAGTATAGAACAATTCAATCAAATCAAACCCCCACACACTGTTACCTCAAGACTAAAATCAGACAACTAATAATTGCATCGCCTCCCTGTGGTTCGACCCTGACTGCCACTAGCTATAGTAGTAGTTTGGACTATAAATATTATTTTTGGTGCAAACAACGACAGGCATCAAATTTTGGCGCCGTTGCCGGGGAGGCAATTGTTTAAATTTTTAGTTTTTTTATTTTTAGTCTTTTTCTTAGTTTAATGGACATCTGTTCCTTAAACTATTCTCATATTCTACTTGTTGTTTCTTCTTATGCGCAGGTCACAGGGTGGTGAATTACTACCGTTCAATCCTGAGATTGAGAAGACTTTGCGTGAGTTGAGTCGATCATCTAGAGTATTGCCGACAGAGGAAGAGCTGAGTACTCTGGCTAGTTACTACGAGAACGCATTATTTGAGGAGGATCCACCTTCATCTCATGTTTCCACTTCTTCAGCTGAGACCGTCACATCTCCAGACATGGCTGAAGAAGCGAGTATAGCCAGTCACTCTGAGCCAACCGCTGAGAATCTCTATAAGGGATTCGCATTACCAGGGACGGATAGAAAATTCGAGCCGAAGCCGTCCTATATCAACTTGATTGAGAGAAACCAATTCGGGGGAGCTGCAAATGAAGATGCAGCTAAGCACATGGAGACATTCATTGATTATTGCTGTTCCATACCCCCACCAACCGGTGTGACCCAAGACCAGGTGAAGGAGACTATGTTCATATTCTCTCTTCGTGATGGTGCAAGGGAGTGGTACCGAGACCTGGATCGAGCTGCTCATGGGATAACGGACTGGAATTCGCTGGCCCTGGAATTCTACAAGAAATATTTCTCTGCCTCGAAGATGAATGCCATTAGAGCTCAGATCACGAGCTTTAAACAGGGTCCTAATGAGAATTTTTATGAGGCATGGGTCCGTTTCAAGAAGCTGGTGCGAACTATTCCGCACCATGGGTTCGAAAAATGGAGCCTATGCAATCAATTTTATAATGGGCTCTATGACGATCAGAGGGCTATCCTAGATGCAGCAGCTAATGGAAGATTCCAGGAGAATGTGGGAGACACTAAGGGGTGGAAAATTATTGATGATTTGGCCACCCATAAAGCTGAGTATGGAAATTCCAGAGGAAATCAAAGGAGGAGTGCTGAATCCCCTTCTGTAGCTGCATTAGAGGCTCTTACGGCAAGATTTGATAAGTACGAGTTGGGAGGAGCTTCAAAAGGAGAGATCTATCATGTGAATGCTGTTTCAGACGGTCCTTTCGTCTACAAGAGATGTGGAGGAGAAGGACATGTTTTAGACAACTGCAGCATTTCCTATGAGTCTTGTGCTGCCTTTCAACATTATAGGCAGACAAACACTTATTTTGAGCCGAATGTCCATCCGAACTTGAGGTGGAGTAGCCAAAATGTCTTAAATCTGACTCCACCTCCACAACAGCAGCAGCAGCAGACTTATGTTCCCCCTCATAAGCAGCAGCAGCCATATCAAAAGCCTCCATATGTTTCTCAGCAGCAGCAGCAGCAGTCCCAAGGCTCCGAATTTGCCAAATTAAAAAATTTGTTGCTGAAAGAGTCTCAAGCTAGAGAGGCCGGGATGAAAATGTTGGAGAGCCAGATTGCTCAATTGGCAAGCAAGAATACAACTCGAGCTCCGAGACATTTACCGACGCAGACTGATCAAAAGGAGACCCTTAATGCAATTACTTTGAGGAGTGGGTCTACCCTTGATGGACCCGCTATGGTCGAGGATGTCGCTGAAAAGGATGAGGCGGAACCGAGCATGACAAAGGCCGTGGTAAACAGTGGGAAGAAAAAGACGTTTGCCAGGTATGTCAGTCGATCGACTGACATACCCGTCGATCGGCAATCGCGAAAGATACAACTCGTTTCTGTAGAAGTCGATCGATCGGCCCGACATTCATGGTCGATCGACTGACAACGCTGCTGATGGTGAGTCTTTTCGTCCTCCAATGCCAAATAACTTGAGGGAGCACTTATTTCGGGGTACGACTACTCCGAAAATATTGAGGCAAGACCGAAATGCTGATGGGTCAGTTCCAGTTCTGAAATATGATCCGATGACGATTAATGGCTCATTTTTGAGACGGTCTGAAGAAGGGTCAAGCTACAACAAAAAGAAGGTAGTGGATTTTCAGCCTAAATCAACCGATGCCGGCATGAGAGACCTAGAGGAGAGGGCTAAGTTACTTCTTTCAGCCCCCTATCCAGAGAGATTGGTGCCGATGAAGGAACATGTATCGTTTAACAAATTTGAAAATGTTATTCGTAGCTTAAACGTACAAGTTCCTTTTCTTGAGCTAGTTAATCAAGTGCCTGCTTACATGAAATTTATGAAGCAACTTTTGTCTAAAAAGAAGTCACTTGAAACTGTACAATATGTCGCACTAACTGAGGAGTCATGTTCTTATTTGACCCATACTGCACCCCATAAGCTAGAAGACCCAGGTAGCTTTTCCGTTCCTTGTAATATTGGCACCTTTTCCATTGAGAAGGCCTTGTGTGACCTAGGAGCCAGTATTAGTGTCATGCCCTTGAGTCTTGCTAGGAAGTTGAAATTGACTAGGTTTGCAGTTACCAACATGATAGTACAGATGGCCGATCGTTCTGCGGTCCAGCCTATAGGAGTCTTAGAGGACATTCCTGTGCAAATAGGAAAGTTCTTTTTCCCTATCGACTTCATTGTACTAGATATGCCCGAAGATGCCCACATACCTATCATTTTGGGTAGACCATTTCTGCACACTGCTGGTGCAGTTATAGATGTTGGTTCAGGGACTCTGACTTTCAAAGTCGGGAAACACTCCATTGTTTTTGCCCAGACAGCTAAGAAGAAAGACCCCATGTGGCCAGTCACCTGTAATACGGTTTCTGAAAAGAAATCCTATTTTGTGCTTTCTGATATGCCTATCTCTACACCTATTCCTGTTGTAACACCTCCGCCCCAGATTGGGAGCAAATTGGAGGAGGATTTTTCTGTTTTGGATATTACAGGAGCTAGTTTGGGGAAGGAAGAGCCGCATGTTGCTCCAGCGGTGAAGGAGCCAATCGTTCAAAGAGGCGGTTTAGGATGTCTTAGCTATGGCACAGATGAGGAGCCTGATGAGGAGCCAGTCAAAGTAAGAGAGTCCGACTTGGACTTTGATGATCCAGAAGAAGTTATTGATTGTGGAAATGCTGAAGTTGTTGATCCATTGAGTTCTGCAGATGTTGAAGTTGAGAAGAGTGCAGCTGAGAAGATGAGCACTGTAGAGGCTACTTCTTGGAGCCAAAAGCCGAGCAAGTGGGCCATTCCGTGGCCGTTCTTGATCAACTATTAGTTGATCAAATGCTTTACCAAACATTTTATTTGCTTTCGTTAAACTCTCTTTTTATTGCTTTTGTGTGCGCGAGACTTCGCATTTTAATAAGTTTGCTCAGATTTTAAATACTTTAGTCAGTTACTTTGGGTTTTGTGCAATTTTGGGCATGTTATTATGTGTATTCGCAGGTTTGTAGACCTTGATAGCTTAATTTATTGAGCTAATTGAAGAAATCAGAACTTACAAAGGGTTTTCCATCGATCGACCGCGGTGGTCGATCGACGAGCTGCGACTTCCGGAGCTTACATTCTGTTCACCTTGGTCGATCGACTGGGTGATGTGGTCGATCGACCACCCTGCGCTGCTGTACCTGTTTTTCGATCATTCCCCTGCTGTGTTTGGTCGATTTGCGGAGTTGAGGGAGTATTTACTTCACTCTTTTCTCCGACTCATTTCCGTTTTCTTCCGTTTCTTTATTTTACACAAAATTTTGCGTTTCAATAATTGTTTTCTCATTTTACGCGTGGTATTTTCTATCTTTTCAGGTACTTATTGGTAGCACTGCTGGTTACTGAAACCTCCTAGCTCACGCTGGTTTGGGGAGGTTTCCTTTTGCTGCGCTTAAAGTCTTGTGAGTTTTCCGAGTCCTTATTTCATGTCTTATGTAGTTAATTTTCGCAAATTCCCGTTTTCCTTTTATTTCATTACATGATTTTGCACAATGGGGACATTGTGTGATTTGGTTTGGGGAAGGGCTTTGCGTTGCATTTCATTTGCTTGCATTCACGTTTACAATTTTGTCTTGCATTGTTACTTATTTTCCCTCATATATACAGAAAATTCAAAAAAAAAATTGACAAATTTCAAAAAATTCAAAAAAATTTCACGTTTATTTTAGCATATAGGACGAGTCGGAACGATAGTATTTCAATGATGATATTGCATTTTCAGGTGTTTTATGCTTAAGCCTTGCTAATTGACATGTTTTTAGTAGAATCATTTGCATAGTCTACGAGTTTTCGTTAAATTTCTTGCTGAACTTGAGACTTGACTTAGATTTTTGGAAAACTATTTATATATTCTGAGTTTTAGAGCCTATAACTGGTGTCATTCATGACCAGTTTATCTAGGATGTGAGTAGTACGCCTTATGAGACATGTTACATAAATTTGCATAAATATGAACTTAATCTGCTTAATACCTGTGTGCATTCAGTTTGTGGTTTGTTGACACATGTGGAAGAGGTATCCTTTATTCTTTTTACCCATAAGCTCCACACTGCCAAAAATACCCTTTTTGTCCCGTTACTACATCCTACATTTAGCCTGCCCTTGTCAAGCTAGTAGTTTATGTTCTTGGGATTGTTACTACGTTTTTGGTAGTTAATGCTCATTTTGAGATGTTGTTGGGAAAATGAAAAGAAAGGAAAGAAAACAAAAAAAAAAAATAGAATTGAAAAAGAAAGAAAAAAAGAGAAGAAAAATGATTCGAAAAAGAGGAAAGAGAAACGCATGTGTACTGTAGAGGACGGTCGATCGACTGGATTCATTGGTCGATCGACTGATGCCCGAGAAGAGAAAGAAAATCAAATCGCATAATTCAAAGCCTTTATTAAATGGCGATTTTTGCTCCCATGCTGTATTTCTATCTTATGGGGAGCTGATTTATTATGGAGATTGTGAGATTTGTGCTTGATATTAGCATCGATTCGATTGAAATTTTGAGCAAGAAGTTGGATGTTGTTATAATTTGGTTCCCTTAGTTACTAGCTTTGCTTTTAACTCTGTTTTTATCCAAATTTATCTTAGGCTCTTCTTACCCATTACCTCACATATCCATATTTACCTCGGCATGTGTCATGGTCATTTGATTGGTTGGAATGCATATGTACGGTTTTAGAGATTATTTTCATATTAGATTGCAGGCTTGTTCTTATAGGTCGTAGTTAGGTGAGTGTCACTACAAAATGAATTCTTTCTATCTTTACATTATTCACCTGTGCTTATGTGTGATATGAGCGACCCGTGAGAGTCCGATTTGATAAGTCTCTACAGTTGACGGTTCAGCAGTTTTTAACGACTTCATAACTCGTTTGCATGATTCTTATTCCTGATTGATTGTTAGTTGTGGCATTAAAATGGTTTAGGCTATTCAGTTTGCATTTCGCTCTGAGATTGAACTCGTTCCATTAGGTTTTTAGGATCGAGTCTAGTTCTTGCTTGGGGACAAGCAAGGGTTTGGTTTGGGGAAGTTTGATACGTGTCTTTTATATGATGTTTTACACCTCATTTTACACGCATTTCAGAGCTCAATTATGTAGTTTATGCTATTATTTGCCCCATTTCGTCTACTTTCGTATTTTTATGTAATATTGCAGATTTATGCGGAAATGAGTAGATATTGAGCTAACTCTGTCCCCGAGTACCGTGCATTGCATTTGACATGAAGTACTTACACAAGAAACGAGCTTGGTGCGTATTTCGAGGCCTGAAAACAACTTTGTGAAGAATTTAGAAGCGGACTGTTAGGAAATGTGTCCTCAACAATAGTGCGATCACATGATTTAAATATCATTATTAAATCTCATTACAAGAATACGCTTGGGATGATTCTATTATATATAGTCAACTGACCAACATTTATCGGTAATGATTGGCTGACTAGAGTTTGACATTACTGTCGTTTGACGGTGGTAGTCAGTTGATCCCTTGAGGTCACACCTAAAGGACGATTCCCATAATAGAAAAGATTAATTAATTGTATGACAATACGAGTTAATTAATTCCTTAAAATTGACTAAAAGGTAGTCGAACAAAATATTTAGAGAGAGTTCGAGTTTTGAACTCAAGGCGCGGAAATTATTATTTTTATTATGCGATAATTGAATAGTAATTTATTTGAGACAGGAATTAATAGTTAAGCGGTTAATTATTAAATTTGTACTAATCGATTAATGTGATTAATATTGGTACGTAAAATATATGTGCAGTTGTACACGTATATTTGCGGAGTGATGTTAGACGAAATTAATTGGGAATTATTTAAAACATGACACGATGTTTAAAATAAATTACACGTATTTGTGCGACAAATATAAGAACCAAAATGGACCCGTAAATGGTTCATTTTGGACCGTGTAAAATGTGCCTTGAATTGTGTGCACTAGACAAAATTAGACACACATGAGACAAGCCATTGTTTTTGATTGGCTTTTGTCTTTTCCATAATTTTTCTCTAATCCATGCCAAAAGCTATTGGGCATAAATAACATCAAAATTGCACTCCCCATGCTCCTCTCTTTGAACCGTTCCTCCCTCATCTTTTAGGAGTGTGGTGTTTTTCATTTTTCATATGTTTTGAAAAGGAAATACTCTAACTTCTCTCTAAATACATAAAATTGTTTTTATGGAAATTTGTTCTTAATTTCTAATATATTCTCAAGATTACAAATGTAGTAATCATAAAATATTAGAATAATTTTAAGGTTACTTATATTATTATCTAGTTAATAATAGTGTAAGGATTATGGGATTAGTCTTGGGTGCAACTAATTGGAGGCATTCTACTTTGAGTGCTTGGAGGATCATCCTAACATATGGAAAGCTCAAGATTAAGTGGAGAAAGGAGTTCTCCACTTGTGCCCTTTATGATCCGATTTTTATGGTGAGAAAATTATTTTTCTTCCTTAAATTGTTTATAACTTTGCATGCATAAGATCACTTTTAATTTTATGACAAATTAAAATAAAACATATATGAATATGTTAAGTATATAGATCTACTTTTCCTTCAATCGGTATCAAGAGCCAAGGTTGTTTGCATGCAAATCGGTTAAAAGTTTTTCCGAGTTATAAAGATTAACATATAAAACTTGTAAATTTTGTGTTATTATGATATATCACGAAATTAATTCATGCATGTTAAAATTTCTGGTCCTAAAATGTTTTAGGATATTTTGGTTATATTTACGGATTTTTATTGTTCATTTTATACAATAATGACATTTAAATATAATTTTATGAGTAAAAATGTCATTTTCGGTCTAAAATTAGCTATACTTCGAATTTTCCAGTGATTTTTGGATATGTTGTCACATATATTATTTTGAGATAACCTGTAAATTTTCATAATTTTTGGACTTGTTATGCTCGAAAAATGGTTTTTTTATTATTAAATTAGGATTTAGGTGAAAAATAGGTTAATATGATTTAAATTTCGAATCTGGTCATAGAAATTTAATATGTTGTCACATGCAATTTTAAAAGATGTGTGTAAAATAATGGGCTATAGTGAAGTTTTTTTTCCTTAATTTATGGATTTTTGAAGAAAAATAGCATAAATAGTGACATTATTAGTGAAAAATTAATAAAACATAATCTATGACTAAGGAAAAACGTCCAATGTTGCATTTTATTATCTTTTTCAGATCTAAAATTGAAAAGTTAATGAATATAATTTTTCCCATGTTTTTATGATTATTTTAGTTAAAATCGATAAACCGCAACATTGTTTTTCCTGAAAATTTCGAAATTTTTAACCTAAGTTTTTGAACATTATGAGTGTCATGGTATTTTTCCAGAATGTTCATGAGTTTAAATTTCAAATTTTGAATTTAATTGAAATTTTGTGATTTATTTGAAGTTTATAGCTTATTTTTGTAATTTTTAGTCCATTAATGAACAATTTTATAAATATGAGTTAATTATGGTCAAATTATTAGTGAAGACTAAATTTTGAGTCCTAAGAGGTTAGGGTAATTAACTTATGCATAAATATGAATATATGTATTTTTTTTGTGATTGTAAAATGTTGAAACACGCAAATCCGTAAAAACCGAGTAATATACGATATTGGCTAATTAAAGGCGATTTAGCATAAAATTCGGCATGTTCATACATATTATAATGCTGCATTTTCTTTATGATTGTCATAATTTTAATTTATGTATTTTTTGAATTATGTAATTTTACTTAGTATGGCCTTAGATTTTAATTGGTATTTCCCGAAATGTATGGGAATATCGATTCGGTTGTAATTTTATTGTGATCTCGTATCACCGTTTTGTAATTTAATAGATTTATTTTATTTTAGTTACAAATGTATAATAGGAAATTATGTAATTTATTATGTAATTTAAATTCATCTCGGAGTTTCCAAAGACGGATTTCTTCAAGATGGCGATACATAAAGACGGTGTTACCTCGAGATGCGTGCCACAACCGAAGTTCAAGGGACCAATGGAGTTGGTTTCCGAATATGTAATAGTTAAATAGTTTTTCTATTCTAGGAAAGACCATACTAGGATTTATTTATTTTTATGCTTGCATTTTATTTTATGTCGCATGCATCGCTAAATCGCCATAACTAAAACATGCATCTTCTTTTATCGAGTTTATCGACCGTGTCAATTAGAATTATCGTAGTTCACCGCTTTAGTTCACTTAAAACGTGATAGATAATAAATTGACATGACCTCTCGCGAAAACAATTAATTGAGACATAGCCTTACCAAATAGTAGAAACCATGAAAACCTATTTCGCGAGGGAGTGCGCTCGGCCCCACCGGGGTACAAACCTTGTTATGTAGGGGAAGTGGGTGATAAATGTCTATCCACCGAGTTCATGTTGATAAGGGATGTATCGGCCCCACCGTGCTCTTGTCGGATGTGTTTTGGGCTAAAGATAAATGTTAATGTAATATTATCGACCAAGAGTTCTAAAAGTAGAATCGATTAAACGTTAATCCACTGAGTTATATTGATAAAGGATGTATCGGCCCCACCGTGCCTAAGTCAATATGAATTTGGGTCTTGGAATCATTTATCATAGTTGGGTAGAGGTCACTATGTAAATGCTATACTTGTTTTTCAAGTATTAATAAAACGATAAATGTTAAGTTTTCCACTATTCCGTTTTTATATTGTTCTATTTCTTTACCACAATTCATATACGATATCATTTCGATTTTGATACAAATCTCCATTAAAACATCGTAACTAAAGACAAATTTTAAATTTGCTTCTAAAACCTCAAACGAACCATTGCTAAGGATCTCTTGTAAAGAGTATAGATTAAAGTTATTCATTATCAAACAGGTTTTTGATTCTAGACTAACACATCTACTTACCATGGATTGTTTTTCATGTACTTAAATGAATTAAGTACCTTGAAGCGATAAATTGTTTTGGTAATTAGTTTTGTCAAGAATTCGTAATTGACCAAAATAACGCAACCACTTCAATGAAAGTTTTAAGACTAAAACGAACAAATGAAGAGTAATCTTCATGAATTCAATTTTGCTTCTCAAAGCAAAGACTCATTGAAATGAGTGGGAGCATTCTCTTAAACCGTTAAGATGAGGACGAGGATCAAGAAGTAAAATTAGAATGGAATTGATACAAGGTTATGTTAAAAGTAAAGTTGTTGAGAATAACGATACTAAACCTATCAATCCCGACCGATAAAGTTTCCATTGTCTTAAATGTTAGACACGAGAAAGGAAACTACCCCAAATTATTGAAGAATCAACAAGTTAGTTGTGGGACATCTAATGGGACCTTCTTCGTTAAATGTTTATTTGATTAAACATAAATTTTGCTAGTATTACTTCGTCAATATTAGAAACCGGTGGTGGTTTTCATCATTATGTTTGATACATAGGATGATTAGAATATGACGACTAGCAACAATGAAGTCAAGAGATAGAGTCATTGTGTACTAAATCTAGTTTTCGGGTTTGGAGTTGTACTTAATTGTGACTATTAAGTACATAAACTCTAAATAAGAATACAATTTGTTAAAGATACAAAAGAGGTTTCACTTTTGTGACCCTATACACCATGATTTGATGTATGGCTAGCCCATCATCAAGGTGATTATATTCTAAACCAAACTAGAATGATATATCATGAAGATGATGCAAGACTCAAATTGGTAACCCAAGATTAAACCTTAATTTCTGGAATGATGAACGCAAAGAGTTATCGAGTACTCTTGAAACCATTAGATTGTTAATGGTATATGCGTATCTTGTATTCAAAGCAAGATGTCTCGTGCCTTTTGGTTGAAAAGGAGATCGAGGTTGTAAATCATCGATCCAAAATAGGTTGATCATTATCTTTTACCAACGATTTAAGTTGACACTAATATGTTCACTTAATAAGGTAAATAGAGAAATCTTCAAAGAATTTCAAAGAGTTCAAGGTATCACGATTTAGTCATGATGGGATTATCAAAGTGAAGACTTTGATATAAGCCAAATAAATTGTGACATAGTATCACAAATTAATCTCTCTTAACACGCATTATAGGATAATGAATGATTGGATAAGAATTCAAACGCTATTCGATAAGGTTTGGACTTCGATCAAGTTACTTTGAGTTACTTGATCCTTTTGGGGATTTTATCATTTTGTCTAGAATCATATGAGATATGAAATGGTAAGGGTACCATGTTTGTAAGTTTTCACAAGAAACAAATGCTCATTTTTCCCTTTTCATTATCACGAGTACACCGGGTTTGTGGCTCGTGAAGCTGTCTTTCTAAAATACAAGTTTATTTCTAGAAGACAGAGTGGGAGAAATTATTCAAGAGCCGCAAAGAATGCCACAGCGAATGTTATGTCGCAAGAAACTGGTCTTTCTTGGCTACATGAGTCGTTTTGTGTAAGACATTGTTTCTTCAAAACCTAGGAGGTTAAATTCGTCACTTGTTAAAAATGATGAATTCATGCTACTTTTAAGAAATTAAAGAGCTTATAACTTACAAAAGAAATTGTTTGATTCAAGTTGATTACTTCTAGAAAGTAATGAACATATGACTTACATAAGAGTGTTTAAGTCACAACTCAATACAAGGCTTAGAGCCATGCATGAAAATCCGAAATAAAAGGGCTTGATTAGTGACAAAGGGTTTTGCACTAATAAAGAGAGATTTCAAAGTAAGATTGGTTGCAAAGAGTTTTGCACTAATTAAAATGCTTAAGTCTATTTGGATCTTCTTAGGGATTGTGTTTCATTATGAGGATACGCATACAACATGAGAATCTAAAACCCACTTCTTCAAAAGAAGGAATGTATTCAATACATGTCATGAGTTTTTTAGATTCTTGCAATCCTAAGATAATGTGCAACTTAAGAGATGGTCTTAAGTAGGACATCAATGAGTTGGAATCAATGTTTTGATCATATTATAAAACTTTTCTCGATAAGTCGAGAAGTTGTTTTTATACATGAAGTTTAGTGAGAGTTACGGTAATTTTAATTAGTCTTATATGTGGATGACATATTGATCATTGCGAATGATTTAAGACTTTTGGAGTATTATAATACATCTTGAATATCCGGATTTATGAAGATAAATCCACATGATATTAGCGTCAGTAAGAAGTCTTATGTTGATAAGATTCATGACTAGTTCAATTAAATTGAACATATTTGATTGATTTCATTTGCTTCCGCTGCCGAATCAATTAAAAAGAAATGATGTATAACACTTCATATGCTTTGAGTATGATGAATTGTTTTCAAAAATCGAATTTAAGTTATCTTTACCAAGTAAGCTATAAAGATTACCCTTAAGTGCTTGCAGAAGCATTAAGGAAGTAAAGCAAAGTGTTTATGATGCAATATTGTGTAAGGGTGTTACACAAGTGACAATTGACAATTGAGATTGCGCATGGTTTCCGACAAAACCATAATCAAAACACATTAGGATGGTTAAGATACCATTGTGGCAATGTTAATTAAGAAGTAGATTTTCTAGAATCGTTCTAGGCAATAAAGAACAATGAGAGATATTTATAACGGAAATTGAGTACACTTGAGATCATGAGATGTGCAAGAAGGATGAGTCCCGCACACTGTGAAAACAGTGGGAGCTATTCTTAGGCTAAAGGGCCTATGTCTTGATTGGATCTCGACACGTACTCAGAAAGTTTTGTAATGCAAATGTATACATTACAAAGGAAAACGAGTATGTAGTGAGGTTGAGTAAGGTACAAGAAATTGATAAAACCTACTAACCAAAGCCTTCTCAAAGGCTAAACATGATGAGTCATGTCATTTCAATTGAATTGAAATGAACAACTACGTGCAAGATCAAATTAGATTATAGAACATGAAATAGTAATCAGGCATTGACTATTCATATGTGATAATCGCATTTGTCGTTCGAGTTTTACTTTAGAACTCTTTTATTATACTTTGTTACATCCAAACGGGTTGTAGAGACAATTGAACCCCGTTAAAGTGAACACGGATTAGCATTGTATTCGCCCATAGTCACTTATATGAGGTGACGTCTCGAAGTGACTAGAGTGTGATGCGATTGATGGCAAGTTCAAGTGCCATAGAGTCATGTGAGATGACTAGTCGATCACATAGGCGATCATTAGGAACACTTTGTCGGGCAGTGACCGCTTATAGAGTTCTGGCAAATTTATAAAGCCTGGTCGTGGCGAGAGCTACTATAGTATTCTAATGAGTCGATTCTTTGACTAAAGACTGTTCACCTAAAATGGCACAGTTTCAGATTAACTTTGATTTGTGTTACTACGACCTTCGTAAATGGGGTCAAATGGGCATATTTTGGGTTATGATGGCTGTGGCTAGTCGAAGGGAATAAGTGCGATAAGAATTGTCCACCCCCTTGTCAGGGTTAAAACAATATCTCAGGGCCACTCGAGGAGTAATGAACTGGAAATGCGTGGCCATGCTCGAAAGGTATCTATGATAGATAAATCCGGTCAATTAGTTATTCTCCAGATCGAGGAAACCACTCTCGATATGATCACTTGCAAGTACGACCCGAAAGACACCTTGCATTGAGTGGGAGATAGTAATAGGACAAGAGAATTGGTGACGCACACTTGTCGAGGACAAGTGGGAGATTGTTGGGAAATGTGTCCTCAACAATAGTGCGATCACACGATTTAAATATCATTATTAAATCTCATTACAAGAATACGCTTGGGATGATTCTATTATATATAGTCAACTGACCAACATTTATCGGTAATGATTGGCTGACTAGAGTTTGACATTACTGTCGTTTGACGGTGGTGGTCAGTTGATCCCTTGTGGTCACACCTAAAGGACGATTCCCATAATAGAAAAGATTAATTAATTGTATGACAATACGAGTTAATTAATTCCTTAAAATTGACTAAAAGGTAGTCGAACAAATTATTTAGAGAGAGTTCGAGTTTTGAACTCAAGGCTCGGAAATTATTATTTTTATTATGCGATAATTGAATAGTAATTTATTTGAGACAGGAATTAATAATTAAGAGGTTAATTATTAAATTTGTACTAATCGATTAATGTGATTAATATTGGTACGTAAAATATATGTGCAAATGTACACGTATATTTGCGGAGTGATGTTAGACGAAATTAATTGGGAATTATTTAAAACATGACACGATGTTTAAAATAAATTACACGTATTTGTGCGACAAATATAAGAACCAAAATGGACCCGTAAATGGTTCATTTTGGACCGTGTAAAATGTGCCTTGAATTGTGTGCACTAGACAAAATTAGACACACATGAGACAAGCCATTGTTTTTGATAGGCTTTTGTCTTTTCAATAATTTTTCTCTAATCCATGCCAAAAGCTATTGGGCATAAATAACATCAAAATTGCACTCCCCATGCTCCTCTCTTTGAACCGTTCCTCCCTCATCTTTTAGGAGTGTGGTGTTTTTCATTTTTCATATGTTTTGAAAAGGAAATACTCTAACTTCTCTCTAAATACATAAAATTGTTTTTATGGAAATTTGTTCTTAATTTCTAATATATTCTCAAGATTACAAATGTAGTAATCATAAAATATTAGAATAATTTTAAGGTTACTTATATTATTATCTAGTTAATAATAGTGTAAGGATTATGGGATTAGTCTTGGGTGCAACTAATTGGAGGCATTCTACTTTGAGTGCTTGGAGGATCATCCTAACATATGGAAAGCTCAAGATTAAGTGGAGGAAGGAGTTCTCCACTTGTGCCCTTTATGATCCGATTTTTATGGTGAGAAAATTATTTTTCTTCCTTAAATTGTTTATAACTTTGCATGCATAAGATCACTTAAATTGTTTATAACTTTGCATGCATAAGATCACTTTTAATTTTATGAATATGTTAAGTATATATATCTACTTTTCCTTCACGGACTACCAGTTATGGAAGTCGATCGACTGGTCTTCATGGTCGATCGACCAACGCACGACTTACAGGAGCTACTGTTCAGCATTGTTCAGTCGATCGACCGGCTGCTATGGTCGATCGACCAAACCGTTAATTCTGACGTGAATTAATAGAACGAGATTTCCAAAGCCCATTGTATATTAGGTTTAGGAATAAGTGTTACGCGATATTCTATATAACGTAACCTAGGTTTTCAGAATAATGATCAAGCTTTAATCCAGTTTTTATACATTTTTTAGTTTATCATTGATAATTAGGGTTCTTAAGATTATTGTTCTTTCATTAATAAAGTTCTCTTTTTGCATTCGGTTTTGATCTTTCCTCTACAATTCCCATATACGGTATTCTTCTGTTCTTATATTCAGTTTTATTGCTTTCGTTCGTAGTATATAATTGCTAGGTTAGATCTACCGAAGCCAATTTATTGTTTTTTGTTAATCGTTCGTTTAATCAATTTGAGCATGAATTCGAATGTTTTAATTGTTAAGTTTATTGCTGTCATTATTTCCAGTATGAGTAGCTAAATCCCTTGTGCTAGGATGTAGGGAATCTGTAGCATAGGCGGCATTAGAATAGTAGACCTAGATCGCGCCACGGTCAATCGACCGCACACCTTGGTCGATCGACTGGCCACGAGCGATATGCTTCGTTTTAATTAATTTAATTTCCATATTTGACGAATCGAGTGCATGCGACTAGTTGAATGTTTAGGAATTGACCGACCCAATAAAGATCGAAAGATAGGGAAGGGAGATAGCCTACCTACTTATGACGACTAGATTTATGAGATCGAAAGATGAGTTAATCTAGCCTTTTTAGTCACTTTTCAGGACGAAAGTTAGTATTAGTGATATTAGGGACCTGTAGATAGATCGAAAGATGCTACCTGTTAAGAATGGACCGAGAGGACTTCTTAGTTTCCCGTCTCAGGTGATTGTTTTAGACCTACCTAGTATACTGCCGCCAAAACTAAAGTGAACCGACCATCTAAGCATCTTTTTAATATCCGTTTTCATCTATTAGCTTAGTTTACTTTTCATTCATTGCCATTTGTATAGAACAATTCAATCAAATCAAACCCCCACACACTGTTACCTCAAGACTAAAATCAGACATCTAATAATTGCATCGCCTCCCTATGGTTCGACCCTGACTGCCACTAGCTATAGTAGTAGTTTGGACTATAAATATTATTTTTGGTGCACACAACGACAGGCATCACTACTACCCCAATTTTTCCCACCAAAATCACCACATCAATATCCACAACAACCACCCACCCAATACCCACTTCATAATGAGTTTCAATTGCCACAATACAACCACTTTCACACTCATCCACAACAAGAAGATGAACCCATTCAAAATGTGATTCTCCAAATGATGGGAGATCACCAAAACTTCTTCAAACAAATGCTAGAGGAGAGCCAAAAGAGGGACAATGTTCTTCAAGGCATTGTTACCCAAGGTGAGGAATTGGAGATTCAAATTGCCCAAATGAAAGAATCCCAAGCAATCACTCCCCACCATTCCTTGGACATTGATCATGAATGTGAATTTGAAGTAGTAACCTTTGATATGGAAAATGAGAAGTGGGAAGAGCCAATCTTCTTGAGCTCTTGTTAGTATGAAAGTGTGGTGTTTGATGAAGAAGATATGAGGTTAAGTAAGCCAAATACTCTTAACCTTTGTGAGTATGAGGGTGTGACCTTTGATGTGAATATTGAGATGGTGGAGTAAGAATTAATGAAGAAGAATGATGCCCCCATTTATGATTCTTATGGAGATAGCGACAATGACAAGCCTATGGAAGAAGCTTATGCGGAATATATGTCTTGCATTGAAGAAGAGGAATGGAGTTGTGAGATTGCCTCACTTGAGGATCCCATCCTTGAGAAATTTGAGGTATGCTTCCATGAGGAAGATGAATGTCTCTTTCCTATTGACCATAAATACCTTTTCGCACCCACCATGGAACCTATGATTGTTGGAGATGATATGGTGGACCTTCTCCAAAAAGTCAAATCATCATATAAAGGGTACTTGGTGGAAAAGCTCAAGAACAAACTTGCAAATGAACGTGCTTGTGGAGATTTGGCACCCACAATTTCAACTCCTAAGGTATCGGATCATCAATGTTATGAGAATTCTCCTTCTACTTTGGAAGGATTGACAAATCAAAGTGCTATCATAATCACCGAACTTAGAGGAGAAGGTGGTAAGTGGAAGTCTCCGGACGAAAGTGAACCACATTTCATACCTTATGTTCACAAGAATCATGGGCTAGTTGGTTTGAAGCATTGCAAAGACTCAAGTGCCAAGGGCAAGGTGAATGAGAGAGTAAGTGTCAAGCTCCCTTGGCCAAGCTTCATATTGAATTGGAACAAACTGTATTCATGCTTGTTTGAAGATTGTGCTCAACCATTTGACCGGTTATTGAGAGCATTAAGCAACATGGACAACATCAATAACCATGGCAACAAGGATTGAGTTTGGTGGAGTCGTCACTCAAACCACCATTTGTAAGATACCCTTTCCTTTGACTTTGCATTACATTTCCACTTGCATTTAGTTATTTACATATACATTAGGCTTGCATTTGTATTATATTTCATATTGCATTTACATTAGTTAGTTTATATAGTATAGTTGCATTGTACTATATCTCACATGATTCATGTAGATAGTTGCATATAGATTAGAATTCATGCATAGTTACTAATGGCCAAACCTATTCATTTCTACACTAGCAATAGTGTTTAAATCGGTTTGGGGAGGTTTGATCATAGGTGACCATAGTTTACTAGAAATTATGCAGTTTAGATTGTATTCATTTGTTAGATATGTCATATAGAATTGCATTTAGTTAGAGCATGCATTCATTCATATCATATCATTGCATTTGTACTTTATTTCAAAAAAATCAAAAAAATCCAAAAACATGAATTTCTTTTTTCATTCCTAATCCTACATGTACATTGAGGACAATGTCCAAAATAAAGTGGGGGATGGGAATTTATATTCCAAAAATGCATAAAAATTGAAAAATTTCGAAAAATCACAAAAATATGTCTTTTAATATCATAAAAACAAAACCCATAAAAAATTTGAAAAATTGAAAAATCCAAAAACATGTTCATTTCCTTTGTAGTGTAGTCTTGTATATATTGTGTGTGTTCATCCTTTTCACATTGATCGACTATGCCACATACAAGACATGAGGATATTGAAGACCGCATGGTATGATCTTTCCAATCTCCTTTTTTCTCTTTATGTTAATGACTATGTGGCTATATTTTGATTGATGCGGTAAAAACAATGTGAATTTAGGATTGCATTTAGATTATTTGGCATACTAGTTGGTAGAATCATATGCATTAGGATCATATGCATTAGGATTGCATTTAGATTATTTGGCATACTAGTTGGTAGAATCATATGCATTAGGATCTTATATATATATATATATATATATATATAAAATTGGGTTGAAACGCTGTGGATGCGACACGTGTCAACCCAGCATTAAATACGAATATTAATTACAGCCGAACATTAAATATAAACATAATAAATGCGGTATAAATCTCAACAAAATATTAATTATAGTTTAATAAATTATATTATAAAATTATATTAAATAATTACGATGATTTGATTCTAAATTTACTAAAAAGATATTTTGATAAAAATTATAAAATGTAAATAAGTACGTTCATTGTGAAAAATGCTTTCAATTGAGTATAATTTTCATTATATTTATTGAAATATTTATTTTGATATATAGAGATGATTAAAGTGAGTGTTTCACAATGTTTTACATTTACGTAAAAAACATTTTGAGAAAGTTATAAGACTTAGACTATTATATCCATTAAGAAAAATATATTTGGAAGAGTAATTGTATATATTAGAAACACAACTTTAAAAAAAACTACTAAGAGATTGGTTTTTATAGTGTGTGAATGAAAAAAATTATATTAGACAAATTGAATATATATGAGATTTTGATAGGTTTCAATAGTGTGATAATGAGTATGTGTACGAGTGTGTATGTACATAGTGATCGCGAGTGCATTTGAATAATCAAAACAAAAGTAACGATTATTAAGTAATATAATATTATAAACGACATGAAAAAGTAGAAAACACGTTACATTTTTCTATAATATCTTTAATTAAATATGTATAAGTCTAATATAAAATATTGATTATGACTAACCAAATACTCCGTATTACTTTTAGTTAAATATTTTATAGGTTATCTTTTAAATACTTTGAAGTTAAACATCAAAAAATAATATTTGAGAAAGTTCAACCTATTATATTTACAGGTAAACTCTTAAACATTATTATATATAGTTGTTTAAAGAAACAAAAGGTGCAAATTTCTCATATATATGTTTGACTCATATCACATGCAAGACACAATCAAAATATTTGAATAAATTGAGTTTGAACCCTATATGTTTGATAGATAAATGTCACATGTTATACACAAAAAATTTAAAAATTACATAAAAGTATGTTCACATCATTTTAGACAAATATTAATTGATTTGAAACATAAAGTATCGTGAAATGATATAATTTGAGAACTTATTGTTGATTTTTGTATTATTTGAATAAATTTTATTTTGATTAATATGATATTTCACCACTCACAAATTTATTTATAAAACGTTGATCATGCATAATTAATTATCACTTATTAGTTTTAATTAAAACTGTTTTTTTATATTATTTTAAAACATTGAAGTTAAACCTAAGAAAATTAAATTTGAGAAAAAATTATTTATAAGAGAAAATATTGAAGGTCATATATAAATTATATTGTTTTTTTTCAATTATAATCATAAAATTATAAAACAGGCCGCGCGAAGCGCGGGATACTACCTAGTGTATATATATTAGTTGCATCATGGCATGTAGTTGCATTTAGGAAAAATTTTGTGAAACGGTCTATTTGGGAAGCTTGACAAGTGTATATAGGCCCTAGTAGATGTTTTTTCTTCTTAAGACTTTGCTTGTTAGAATACTTGTAAAACACCCTAGGATGTGTCATGCTAATATCCTTTGACCCATGGATTAAGGCCTAGTCAAGAGTACCTTGTGGTGTGATAACTCCTTGGCTACCATTTATTCCAAGGTGACCCTTGAAACCATGCAACCAACCATCATCCATATTCTACCACATTTTGTCATCAAAAAGGGAATGGGCACAAAAACTATTCAAATTTGAGTTCAAGAAATGAAATGAAAAGTCAAAAAGTTTGCAATTGCATCAAAAAGAAAAGAGGAGTAACAAAAATGAAAACTCCTATACTTCAAATATAAGCACCGTCGTTACTAATTGGGGTGATTTTGAAAATGTTCAAAAGAAATGCAAGAAAAAGTTGAAATTGTCAAGTGTTGAAATGCCAAAAATCAAAAGAAATGGCAAAAAGAAAGTGTTCTCATATGTTATATGCCACAAGAAATTGGGGGGAAAAACAACAACAAAGCAAACTCCCATATGAAACTCAAATACTATTGATCCATTTTCCATCGTATCCACTTTTGTGCATGGTAGGGAGGGGAAGACCCTTCTTCTTGTCTAGGCAAGAAGGAGAATTCCGCGATCCTCCAGTGTTTCTAACACCATAGGGAGTCTATTCTTGACAAAAGCATTTAACGATTGAGGACAAAGGTACCCTAGCTTGACACAACTTGGAGGTGATTTATTGGTATCCTTCTAGGCTTAGTAGTTTCAAGAAATTGTATCTATGAAGGAGTGTGTACCCTTGAATTGCTTCCCCTTTAGATAATTTCCGCCACTTAGATGAGGAAAGTGGCTATTCTTTTGTAGATGCATCCATTACTTGATTTTGTGTGCTTTAATGATTGGATGTGTCGCCATTTTAGCAAGACCCACCTTGCCTTAAAAGAAGGCATCCTACCTCATGGTTGTCTTGTTGTGAGTTGAAGGGGTGAAGTGAGACCCGCTAATTATCTCATATCGGTTATATTATTAGGATAGTTTAAATAAAGGTCTAATTTTTGTCACCTCTTTACTCGGGACGAGTAAAGGTTCGGTTTGGGGATATTTGATGTGAACATTATTTGCGCACATTTAGTCCCCTAATTGAACCTATTTTACATACTTTTATAACATTTCATGACCATTTTATCCGTCAAATGCTTTCTATTTTGCTTTCCTAGTGCATTTTATATGTTTTATAGGAAAAGAGATAATAAGGCGGAAATTCCGTCTTTGGCGCATATTTGAAAGCTTGTTGACGATATTTGATGGACTAAGTACGAATAGGAGGCAAGAATGATGACCAAGGAAGTAGAAATAAAGAGTATATAGAGGCATCTTAGGCTAAAAAGCAAGGATGACGAGAAGGAAGACATTGCAAGAAGAAATTGCTCGAAAACAAAACCAAGGGTTGCTCCTTTGGCTCTGAAAGTATTCTAGATGAAAAGGCGTCGAAAAATCAAGCGATCTAGGCTTTTGAATCACTCCAATAGGAGTCCGGATGAGAAAATGACGTCCGTTTTACAATCCGAGTTCAAGTAAGGCATGATACAGCTCAACCCGCTCGGGACAAATCAATCAAGTTTCTTCTATTATTCTTTGCTTTATTATTTGGATCATCTTAAGTTGGTATAATTCTTTTACCCTTTACTCTTTATTGTTTATTTCCTCATTCTCTTATCATGTTTACACTTGTTGTGATGATTGACACCATTAATGACATATTTACCATGATAATAAGTGAGTAGTCTCTTAACTAGGATTAGTGGGTAATTAGGGGAAACCAACATGGGATTAATCATGCTTAATCTAATATGTTTTCATAATTAAATTTCTTGCTTGTTGTGATGTCAACCTATGCACATGTTATGTTTGATGAAATGCTAAGCCTATGAATCCTTGCATTTTTACCCATCTCTTATCTACTCAACAAGACTTGTAAGATATAAACCAACTCGAGTCTTGTAAGACCATGCATAGAAGTTGAATAGGAGGAAATTAAGTCGACTTGTAGGTGTTGTACAATCTAATCGATTCGGCTCCAGGACCCAACTCTTCTTATGAACCGTAAGACATAAACTAACTCGGTTCTTTTACAACAGTAATTGCTTGTAACTTTGTAAACATGTGTGTATGATCAACACCATGAATCCCCTATGACCCCATGACATCCTAGTGCTTTTAGTCATTTGTTTACATTTCTTAGTTCATTGTTTGCTTTAATTTATTGCTTGCATTAGTCTAGGACACAACTACGAACCCAAACAAATTGTGACACTAGCATAAATTGAGATAGATAGACATAGAACCCAAAGCACACCGTCCCATGGATCGACCTCGACTTACCACTAACTAGTTGTTTGTTGAGTATTATAAATGTGTTTGATTGGGTGTACAACGACACGCTCACATCACTAGACTACCAAAAAGTTCATTGATAAAAAAAAAACAACTTAATTATCGGTCACATTAATGACTTCCATTTATGGCACCTCCTCTGCCTGCTGACCTTCTGTTTCAGGTACCGCACCAGCTTGCATACCCTCAGCTGCCATACCATTCTGAGCTCCGTCGGCAGCATCTTGGGCATTCCAGCATCTCCACCAGCAGCTTGCTCAGCCAGTGCAGGAGAATTCACCTCCCCAACTTCAGGCATTAGTGCACTCAGATCAGGTTAGGTGGGATAAAGCATCTCCAGCTGTCTCTCCTCCTCCTCTATAACTTGTTGGGTGTGAGCCTCCTCAAGAGCAGCGCGCATCCCGCTGATTTTTCCCCGCCAGGTAGCATAGGCAACAACGTTGGTGGCCAGGGAGATCAGCTCGCCGATCTTCTCATCAGAACGCTTGAGGGAGTCAGAGAAGGTGCTGCACACCTCCTGAGTGCTTGCCAGCTGATCAGCCCCTTCCTTCAGCTTCTTCTTGGCAACAACAAGCTCAGCCTTTAATTCCACCACGTGCTCCTTCAGATCAGATCGCTGCTGTGCCAAGTCGGCAACTGTCCCCTTCAGCTCTTGGTTTTTGGCATTGGTGGCACGACTGGTGGTCTGCACTATGTTAATCATCTTCCTGTTGTAAAGTGCAGACTGGAGGGTCTGGGGCAGGAATAATCAAAAGTCAGCGAGAAGGATTTAAAAAATATATATATATGTATTTTGGAACAGGTAGAAGACGAAGATCACTTACCATAAAGGCATTGTGCACATCATTCTCAGCCATCTCCTCTGGAGAAAATTCCGAGAAAGCCTCTTTCAGAGGAGGGAAGAGCAACTGGTCGATCTCTGGCCAGTAGGGCACTTTATCAACATTCCCAAAACCTTCTGGGAAGTGTACAATAGTGCCTCCGCTAGCTAAAGCATGAGGACTGGCAGGAGGAGTAGGGGGATGGCGAGACAATGGGTCAACCTCCAAGGGCTCAGGTCCATCAGAACTAGAATGCGTAGGAGGAGTCTGGAAGTAGGCAGCAGGAGCACTCCTCTTGGAGGCGGATGCCACGTCAGGACTGGCAGAAGATCTCTTTCTTTTTGCGCTTTGGAGGATGATTTCTAAAGGATCAACTTTTGAACCTGCAAGCAGATATAATCTCAGGCGTCAAGATAATTAAAGCGTTAGTAAAAGCTACATGCAAACTGAAACAACTGTAGGAAGCTTACCAGAAGACATGCTGTGAGCTGACTGGAGAGGGTTGGAGGAGGAAGCAGGTGAGAAACCAGGAAGCAGGTCAGGAAACTTTATCTCGGATTCGGAGATACAAAACAACTTGCTGTGGGCACGGATCTGGGCACCAATGCGAGTCAGATAGCAGGGACCTGCACAAGGGCGATGAAGTAAGCTAGTAAGCAGCGGGATAAAAAAATCAGGTGACAGGGAGGCTACTTACTCGAAGTTATGACCCATTTCTCTAAAATGTAATCAGCAGGCGGCTGGATGGAGTCCTTCCTCATGAAGAAGAAGTCCTCAAACCATTTCTCATCTCGGGATTTAGACACATGCCTGAAGGGAGCCTCTCCACGGCCCCTGAGTGAGAATTGGCCCCTACCCAGGGACCTGATGTTGTACATATGGGCCAGATCGCCCAGGGAGATGGAATTACCACTGTTTTGACAAGCGGCCAAAGAGTAAAGAACAACCCTCCAGACAGTGGCGGAAATTTGTGCCATGGCGAAATTATTTGTAAAGATGAAGTCTTGGATGAGTTTGGGAAAAGGGAAACGTAGGCCATATCTAAACGGGTAAAGATAAAAACAAACCCATCCGGGACGAAGGGCATCAGCTTTCTGACCCGGTTCAGGGATGAGGATGTCCACCCCATCACCAAGACCAAGCAAGCGCTTGATTATGGGAATGTCAGCGGGAGTCAAGACGGAGTTGTAGTCATGGGGGTAAGTGAAGAGTCCCCGAGAAGGGAAGATTGGGTCAGGATTATGATCAGTGGGGGTCGAAGTTGATGAGGAGTGTCGGGTTTTGCCCATAGTGAAGAAAGAGAAAATGGAAATTAAGAAGAAAAGAGGAAGGAAGTACCTGGTGAAAGGGATGATGAAGGATGAAACAGTGGAGCCAGCGAGGTGAGAGAAGAGGGAGGTTAAGGGTTTTAGGAGAGAAAGGGGGAGTTTTTATGAAAAGTAATTAATGGAAGTGGGGGTGGAGGTTGAGATTATAAAGGAAGAGAGATGGAGTTGGGTGCGAGAAAAGAGGGGGAGGACGGCTGAAATTATGGGGTGCATGAAAAGGAGTGAAAATGGCGGCTTAGGGTTTTAACAGACGATTACGTAAAATTCCTTGCTCCACACCTTGAAGCGTACTTCGCAAGAAATTTGGGGCAAACTGTTTGGGCTAAAAATCACATAATAGGGAAATGCCCACTTAAACAAATAATGGGTCATAAGAAAAAGGATAAGGAGAAGGGGAGCCCATAGTTGGAGTAAAGCGCGGGGGGAAGGGGAGTAGGCTGGCATACGCGGGAAGAGACCGAAAGCCCACTGAAGGAGATGCTTGAAATTAGGAAAGAGGAGTTAGGGAGACGTTAGGGAGAAGTCAGGGAGATTAGGGAGAATTGAGGGAGACGACCAAACATGGAAAGAATTGTTATGGAAGTTATGTTCCCTTTTCATAATCAAGGAAGGATATGACTAGGATTCTTACCCTATAAATAGCAAAGGAGCAATCAAAAGAAGGACATTCACACATCCGCATTCATATTCACATACGCAC
The DNA here is from genome assembly GCF_048544455.1 of Silene latifolia. Taxonomy (NCBI): domain Eukaryota; kingdom Viridiplantae; phylum Streptophyta; class Magnoliopsida; order Caryophyllales; family Caryophyllaceae; genus Silene; species Silene latifolia. The sequence goes on from NC_133531.1 coordinate 77,329,083, forward strand.
ACATTCATTCGCCAAGATCATACAAGCCTGATACCTCACGCCAGCAAGATTAGCATTACGATACAATTGTAATCATCCTCCTAATTAAAGCTAGTGCAATATTTGGCAGGGTACCGACCCTCCCGCGGTTGTTCCCACATTGGGTTTTCCGCGTCACCAAATCTCACGTGTTAATTTATATTTCGTACTTTATTTCTTTATTTAAATATCGTCATACAAACAAACTATCAAATATCCGACGAGTAAGACCGCGTTAACCCAAATCAACCAATCTGTTAAAAAATACCTAAACAACCAGCCTACCCCATTATCGTCGCAGTCATCGTCATCATCGCCATTGCCGCCGCCAGATCAATCCAGATTCTTCTCTTTAAAGAAGTAATAAACTCTCCTCTCGGTAGATTTTTTTTGTTTTTATAAGTATGCATTGTTATTATTTGTTTATTAATTTCTGTTTTAGATATGGTCCAAAAGCGGAAAAGAAACGATGGAAATGCGTCAGGCGACGACTCAGGTGATGAGAATAATTTACAACACAATGCGGGTCGAATGCGCCACAGGGTTTCCCTAGAAGCAATAAATTCAAAGATACCTAATCCTTTACAATGGGATAAAGATACGGGGCTGCCATATGGTGATTATGCCGGGTATTTTGCGAGTTGGATTGGTTTTTGTGTAAGACAATAAGTGCCTCTCGGTACGCCGTGTATCAGTGAACTGAGTAAAATACGGAACATTGTGCTAATAAGCAGAATCAAGGTATGTATATACAATAATAAATATTTTTGCTGAAATTAAGTTACTACTTGATATGTGTATTAGCCAAAACACTTGTACCAACTATGCTCCTCATATACGCAGTTAGCTTACGTTGTCCCCGAAAAGTATGATAAGTACCTAAAAACAAAGACAGGGGAAGCCCTCAGTTCTTGGAAGTTAAAGATTACTGATAAGCACTTGTTCAACAAGGAAACCAGGGAGATGATCAGACACCCACCAACAAAGAAGTATCCATATGCTAGTCAAGACCATTGGGATAGCTATATCGCTTATAGGCAGTCTGACAAGTTTAAGGTAACTTAATAATAATAAGTAAAGAAGAATACTTAGTTTAGTGTTTGGTCATGCTTACGTTTCTTGATACAATTTATTTGATGAAGGCTATAAGTGAGAGGAACAAGGCGAACATTTCAAAGAAAAAGACCATCTTTTACGGCTCCCGAGGTGGTTATAGATTTGTGGACAAGGCCCTCGGGAACTGCATCCGCGGGATCAACACTAGGCATAATCGACTCGAGGTTCTTTCGAATCGAATTAAGACAAATTAGAGTCGCCACCAAGTTTTTTGGGAACTTGGAACCGTTTAAGGCAACTTTACACCTTTCATCGAAAAGCATAAAGCCAATCGACTACGAGTGATTAAAGATAAAGACTTGTACCCTATATCACTCGATTTGAATGACTCTCGTAATCCAATGGTATTTAGACGGATCCACAAACCATAGATCTTGAGTAAGGGGTGAGGGTACGTGTTAGGAAGCCCATAAGGACACCTAACCCCGCCCATCGATAACGGCCTCTACTAAGTCAAGTATCGGATTTTAAACAAGGTCATAGCTACTACGATATATGATATGCAAACATCGTTTTTAAAACCCTAACATGTGAAGTTTCTATGTCGATTTAGATGCAACTAAACTAACTTTGTCAAAGTTGTAATTTAGCATGTGGTTTGATTGATCTAACAACATATAAACGAAACAAACAAGGCTTGATGGGAATGGGGGAGCCGTTGGGATCTACCCTATTACAACCCAGGCATTTCATGCCGACATAACGAGAAATTAAAGATACAACTCGATCTAAATACAACGCTATACACAAAACCGTACACGACGCATTACACGGCCATTCGGCCTAGGAAAACGTGCACAAGGGGGGTGGCCCACGGCTTACATGACTCACGGCCTTGGGTCACTCCTCGTAATGTGTGCTTTCACTTAATCTTATCGAATTAGACATTGGGTCACACACCAAAGCATGCATTAGCATAAATCGGGCCATGTTGCTTTAAACAACATGCGATTTACTACGCTCTTACTTGCATTGGGGCACAACCATCTAACCAAACAAGACTAAGGTTTTTGAAAGATGTTTTGACTCGATAAAAGAAAAACTAATTACAAACAAACTACCAAACATGACTCGATAAACAAAGTAATTACAAGATACGAAATAACGAGAGAAAGATAAGAAAATAACGAGAAAAGGACTACAAAGACACGGCCAAACACGGCCTACACGTTCTAGCCTACCCTAATCCTTAGGTTAGATTCATTAGGTTAGATAGATGATTGCGAAACGGGTTAGGAAACAAGTTAGAAAACAAGTTAGAAACGACGTTGATCGATTGAGATGATGTCACGCCAAGGTGTATTCTACACGGCCTAAAGGGGTCAAATTAGGTCAAGTTCGCTAATTAAATTAACTCGGCGAGTGTTAATAAGAAGGTGCTAATCACGCACTCTTATACTAGCGAGAAATTAAGTGAAAAGAGAGATGCGTTCAATTAGGTTATAGAATTGTTAGTTGATTTTTAAAGCTATGTCGATGTACCCTAACGTGTCTAATTAGGTTATTAAATTGATCTAATGTCATCTAAATGAGTTATATGTTAACAATCAGAGGTTGAACTAACATGTGAATGGTCCTAAGGTGGGTCGAATTACACGAAACAAAAGAGGGGTCAAAAGCGAAGAGCGAAGTTAGAATTCGTTTTATTAATGCCCTACCTTGAACACGAGGATATGTAAATGAGACGGGGGTTACGACCGACTAATGTAGCGGATTTCTTTCCCATTTCAAGTCAACGCGGGTGTTCATGGTGGTACTTTAACTCATACTCGGACTAAACTAGTTTCATAGTTAATGATAACGATCGATAAACAAAGTAAAACGAAACAATAAAAAACAAACATAAAAAAACGAAATAAAAGGGAGAAAGAGGAGGATTTGATGCACCCTCAACCTACATGTATCGTTGACACCGTCTTGGGTCGTAATAGAGGGTATATTTTATCTCGAGAGGCCGTCGTCGACGAAGAAACAAAGCAAACAACACGTTTTTTGCGAATCTGGACAACAACTTTCAAACTGCGATTTCTCTCTCGTTTCACGGTGAAAATTCGATTTAAAAGATGTTTTGAAAACTAGAAAGAGAGGAGAACAGAGATCTTGAAACAATCCCTGCTCTTTTTGAGTTATTGGGCACGAAAAACGAGCACAAACAGAACTGGACAGACAGGAAAAGCCGCGAAAACAGAGTGTATAACACTCGGTTTTTCGAGGGAATTCGTGTACTCTCAAGGGCAATTTGGCTCGTAAATCTTTGTCTAATGTGTAGATGGATGTTGTATGGTTAATTTGGAACAAGAAACTCGAATTTTAATGAAGGTTTGAAGGGAGAACGAAGGGTTTCCAAGAGGACACACAAACTGATTCTCAGTTTTGTATGTCGGTTTTGTCGAAGGTTTTTGAGAGGCAATTAGGGTTTGTTTCTGGAGTTTAAAGCTTGTAAGTGACATTAGTATGTATGGAGAACTTAGAGGAATGAATGTATGGTGAAGGGTGGGTATTTATAAGGAGTTAAAGTAGGGTTTGATAGGGCAACAAGCAGACGGGCTCCGTTTGCACATAGCTGCTGTCCAGCAGCTTTTGTGAGGGTTTGAGAGGCTTTGTGAGGGGTTTTCTTGGTGGTTAAGCTAAGGTAATATGGGTAGGATACTAGGGTATGGGTTAGGGTTAATGGGCACGGGTTTTGGTGGTGTTTGGAGCGGGTTTTGGGCTCGGGATTTGGCACGCAAAACAGGGGGGCTGCTCGTGTTTTTGCGGGCTGTTGGGGGGTGTTTGGGACAGGATTTGGGCCGTGGTTAAGGGGGGTCGAACTGGGGTTGGATGGGTAGAGGCTTAGGTTGGTTAGTGTACTCGAGATTCGTGCCAACTCTTAAATAAAACGGGCTCAAAAACCGAGCTATAATCGAGCTCCAAAACGCGTGTTTAAAACGAGCTTTTTTCGATTTTTTAAATCGATTTTTCAAATCGATTAACACATTAAAATAAATGATGTTTCAAATCAAATACACTCATAAAATGATTTTTCAAATCAAATATTTATTTTATTTTCAAAAAAATAAACTTGAGAAAATAAATTCAAAATAAAATAAAATGAATTCACCTTAAAAAAACTTTAAATTAAATATCATTTAAATTAATAAAATACTCCGTCGACAACGCTCATTCTACATCGTAAAACGAACCCAAATAATGACAATGACAACTAATAAATACATGTGTCCTATCATCATCGGGTGTTTGTCGGGTTCTCTATAAATTCCAATATCGACGGATACGGGTATCTACAGAGCCCCCACTTTGACTGAGGCTTGGACAAGGCGAAAGTCAAAGTATACCCCAGTCCCTCTCGACCGAGGATTCTCAAGGTCGTTTATAGTCCATTAGACTTGCGTATATAAGCTCGCCAGCCATAAGAAGAGATCATACCTGAAACTTCGTCGGGGATTAACTCTTGCTTCTGTTGCGTCGAATTATCATCGTTGGTCATCGACCCATAAATTGCATATATGGTGGGTTGAGCCTTATCCTCGGGCGCCTACGTATCCGTTTCTGACGGAATCAAACCCGCGTCGTAGTTCGGCAACTGCTGACACATGCCCAAAGTTTATCATCTGCTGGCATTTGTCCAAAATTCATCATTTGTTGACACTTGCCCAAAGCTTATCATCTGCTGGCGGGTGCCCAAACGGGACGGGACTTTCCGAGGAGGTTGCCGCCGCTTTCATCATTTGCTTTCAGCTAAGGAATTCTTCCATTTCATACTCTTGTATTGAATTGAAGTCTTGGCGGATGCCATCCTTTACATCTTGATAATGGTCTCTGAAGCCAACGCGCTTGAGCCCCCGATTTATAATGGCTCTAAAGTCGAAGACTTTAGAACCCCCAGTTGAAGCATTTCCTGCTATATTTGAAACACAAAAACGTACAAGCAATAATCATCACATAAGCACATTTGGATCATCGATCTTAAAATTGGATTATTTGAAAGATTGGGTCATCGACCCGAAAATTGAATTTGAAAATTTTGAATAATTGGGTCATCGACCCGCATTTCGAATTTGTCACCATTTAGAATATTGGGCCATCGTCCCTTCAAAAATTGAATTTTGAATTTTTGAATTTCGAAGGATTGGATCATCGACCCACAAAGATTCCACTACTTGGATCATCTATCCACAATTCGCAAAAAGTTTTTGGAATTTTGAAATTTCTTTTTTTTGAAATCGAACCTTGATGGGTGAGCATGAAATACGACTCAGACACTCCGTATGACCCGCAAACAACTTGGGCGTAGCCCGCTACCGTAAAACAAAAAAGGAAAATAAAACCGCAAGTGTGCACGGGTTTTAATTCAATTATTGACTTATTGGGGGTAGAAATGTAAATTTGCCATTCTGACGCCAAAAGATGACAAACGGGAATCACAAGGTCGTCGGACTTGGGACGAAGATTTCGTATGGCATGGTCGTGCTCCCGAGGGCACATGGGAATCAAGATCACTTGGCATTGACAGGGTGGATTAAACTCACGGAGCAACAACGTTGGCTTCGCCCAGACACTAAACACAGACTGATTTTATGAGAACACTTAGACATCACACATCACTCTTGTTGGGAACATTCTGTCACTCTTCTCCTCGCCTCCTTTCTTTTCAGCGAGTTTTCATCATTTCTTGCCACCGCCTTCTTTCTTTTCAGCGGGCTTTTACTATTTTTTGTTCCACGCCTTCTTTCTTTTCAGCCGGTTTTTCATATTTTATGTTCCCAACTCAAACCCACATCTATGTGACTCAGCATCTTTGCCTAAACCATTCGATAAAGCTCATTCTGAGACTCGATACTATTCATCCGAACCTATATCCTTATCCTAGCCTACATCGAGTGCTAAGACCGACTCAAACAAAGGTGGCTTCATTTGGACTTGGTTAAGACCCGTAAGAAACTGACAAAATGACAACTTGGATGATGGGTGGATTGAATCCCTTATTCTGAAGGACTGCCTACGTATTCGTGTGGAGAGAAATCAAATCCGACGTAGTTCGATCATGGTGCATAAACATGGCATTTTGATTGTGTGTACACACTCGAAGGTTTCACCTAAGGTATCATGTCATATCCCATTCTAACCTGTAAAGTACCGTTAAATCTCGTGTTGGGGTTAGGTGTAAAAGGCTTGGATCTTTTGGGATGTGGAGCTTGGTAATAACAAGTTGGAATGGTTAACCATCATTCTGAAGGTTTGTTTTGTGGTGCTAAGGCCAAGGGCTATGGCTGCTGATATGGTTGGAATAAGTGTCTCGGTTTTGATGAAATCCGAGTGCAAATGGGTTGGAAAACAATGTGGGTTCAAATCTCCATATCTGGACCCTAAAGGCTGGGTGTAACGGCACAAGCGGAATGATTCTCAAAATTCCCGATTATCCCCTTGTAACTGTCTCAGGAAGGACTTAGGGGTAAAGAGGTTACTACTTAAGCTTTTGGGCTTCGCCCAATGAACTTAAACTATGGGTACTTGACTTGAGTTCTAGCTTCTGTAACTTCGACATTCAACCAAAAGCGTTCTGCAATGACTTCAACATCTTTTTTCTTTTTTCTTTTTCTTTCATCTTTTTTTTTCATTTTTCTTTTTTTTTTCATTTTTTTTTTCATTTTTCTAATTTTTCTCTTTTTCTAATTAATCATTCTTTTTCATCTTTTTTCTCTTCTCTTCTTGAAAATGGTCTTCTATTCATTCCCTTAGTCATAAATGGATACACCTTGAAAACTGGGCTTCGCCAACTAATTTGGGTCATAACTAACAATTCCTTGTTAGAACGGGTTGGTTTCTTCTCTCTTCGAGATGGGATGATTTTTTTGGGGAAAAGGCTTGCCTTCCATCATCGATAGGGAAAACAAGGAGCTAGTCCGGGTTCGTCCTAGAATCATCTAAAAGCTTGTCAAAAGCACTGGTTCTGATGGAGGTTTTCTACCGCCAGACATGGAATAGGTAAAGGAATCAAACACAGGATCCTAGTGTACCTTACATTTTGAAATGGGACATATTTCTACCCCAGGGATACCTTTGAGTGTGTTGTGCATTTTATCATGTTTCCAGAATGATTGAGGATTGAAAACAAGACATATTTGGAAACGAAACTGCAACTTTTTTATTGGAATGTGAAATGCTTAACAGACTCGAAGAAACGATTCCTAGGACACATCCTAGGTCATCACGGAACAAACGACTCAAATCCAAAAAAAGAAAGTTCTAGACTCGACTCGACTAAGATAAGAAAACAGATCCCGACTCATAATTTTTCAAATCTGGTCTTGAGCTTTCTCTTGTTCAGCTGTCAGATTAGATGCCCGGCTCTGGTCCTTGATCCCTTTGATGGTCTGCCTCCATCCCGAGGTAGTCCTCTGAGGATCTACGCTAGTGATGGAGGTTGGTGAATCGAATTGTCCTTTATTAACTTCGTTAACGAGAGGAGTACATTCTAGAGCAAGACTCCCGACTTGAATTTCATTCTTTGGGTTTGGCAAGAATTCAAAGCAATCCACAAATATTTTCCCGATAAACACCCCTTTCAAGTGACATGGACGGATAAGATGGGAATAATCGACATTGTCTTCGACAGAAACAAAGTTGGCGTGATCGCCAAATGGATTGGTGATGTTATTGGGCTTAACAGTTGGGATCGGGAGTGTTCCATTCTCAATCATGTCTTGGATTTCGTGCTTCAGTCGATAGCACCTTTCAGTATCATGGCCTTTCCCTTGATGAAAGGCACAGTAGGCATTTGGTTTATATCATTTACCTTGTTGATCAGCGGGAGGGTCCGGAGTCGGACCAATAAGCTTCAGCTTTCCTTGGGCTATGAGCCTTTGGAGAGCGTATGTATAAGTGCATCCGATATCGGTGAATGCCCTAGGTGTTTGGCCCTGCGACTTCTTTGATTGCCCTTCTAAGAGATTGATGGCTTCATCAATATTGGCCGTTGCTGGGGCCTTGCCCTTAGACGATGAGGCCCCTTGGTACCCTTTCGGCTTTTCAGCCTCTGCTCTTATGACATCATCTTCTACCTTTATCCCGATTCTTATCAATTCTTTGAAAGAGCCAAAATTCTGGTATTTCAGAGCATTACGGTAAACAGGTCGTAGATTCTTTACGAACTTATCTACCATTTCAACTTCATCGGGCTTCCTGGCTAATTTCACGCTTCCAGCGCGCCATCTTGCAAGGAATTCAGTAAAGCCTTCTTTTTCTTTCTGTGTCATCACCTCCAATGTTCTTATGTTGGTTTGAATCTCGACATTATCAGCATAGTGCTTGCAGAACTCCACCGTAATATCTTCGAAAGTGGGGAAGTTCTTAAGGTCCAGATTGTAGAACCACGCCTTCGGGTGTTCATCCAGAGATTGAGCGAAAATTTCGAGAGCATGTCGTGAGTACTCCCTTCAGTGCTAAGTACCCCTTATAGGACTGGATCTTCTGTGCCCTTAAACTTTGGGATATCAGTGAGTACCATGTTTGTGGGCAACTTATCCTGAACTGGGGCATAGGCCCTAGCATTTTCGTAGTGGATGTTCTTCCCCTGGGAGAGCTTCAGACGGTCTTCAATGAACTTGAATCGTTTCTCTAGATCAGTCAGAGGTGGGGTAGATGGAGGGGAATCTTCACCCAGCTTAGATTCGATTGCATCCGTTCGGGTCATCATGAGGTTCACGGCCTCAGTGAGTTTGTTAACAACATCTTCCATTGCTTGACGTCGGGTGTATGGCGGCCTTTCTACAAGAAAACCCCAAACTGAGTCAATATTCGACTGTAAGAGCCCCTGCACACTTAAGGACACGACACCAACTTGACTCAAACAAAGACTCGACTTGAGACTGATTAACCAAAAGGTTCGACTCACGGTTGGATTTAGACCTTGATTCATTTTGGAATCGACAAAACGACACGACCCGAACCATCACAAATCGGTTCTAAGCCGGACTCGGTGTGACTAAACCCGTGATTGGACCAACATAGCCCATAGGTTCGTATGAAACGTCCACAATGGCCTAGCTTGGACGTTTCTGTGGACTATCCTAGACAAAAAGGTAGACCAACACGACTCGATTCCCAAGAGGTGAGCTTGGGCGACCCAACAAGGTCGTGTTCTAGACTCTCGGGGCAAAACACGCCTAGCCTAACACGGCCAGGACCCGGACACGACTCGATGCATTTCATCCTTGTTTAAGGTTCGAGAAACATTTTGGATTGAATTTAAAAAATGAAAGATCGATTTGAAATTGAGATTTAAAATGGGCAGCATGCCGGCTATAAAAGCTCATTTTGGGCAGAAAAATCTAGTCCTACTTGGACAGCATTCCGCGTTTTTAAAACCATGCTATTTTGAAAGTAGGTTGTTCAAAAGTTCGGTTTTGAAATTGATATGGAAAATTTGAAAAGACTCGGGAAATTCATTACGCACATTGTCATTCTCATGTTATAAGGATGTATGCTCCTAGACATCTCTAAGTCTCGGCAAGTCTTCTACAAGAAGGTCTATGCCCTCCATCCTTTTTGGGTCTTATAGAGCAAGGGCCTTTAGGTAGAGTACCTAGAAGAGCATCCCCACCATCAAGAACCACAACGAGGCGGAGTGGAAGCAAGCAATGTGCGAGTTCCTGGCATAGTGGGACGTCGCCCCCCACGCATCACAAAGAAACGCTGGGACGGCCCGGGAAAGTCCTTAAGGGTTTATTCATGAATCGTAGCACTATGAGTAATGTTTTACTTTCCAATACTTTCTTTACAAGTTTCACCTCGGAGGAAAAGACCCTAGAAACAAAGTGTAACTAGTCCTCTTTTCCCCAGCGGAGTCGCCAAACTGTGGACAAGGCCCTCGGGAACTGCGTCCGCGGGATCCACACTAGGCATAATCGACTCGAGGTTCTTTCGAAGCGAATTAAGACAAATTAGAGTCTCCACCAAGTTTTTTGGGAACTTGGAACCGTTAAAGTCAAATTTACACCTTTCATCGAAAAGCATAAAGCCAATCGACTACAAGTGATTAAAGATAAAGACTTATACCCTATATCACTCGATTTGAATGACTCTCGTAATCCAATGGTATTTAGACGGATCCAAAAACCATAGATCTTGAGCAAGGGGTGAGGGTACGTGTTAGGAAGCCCATAAGGACACCTAACCCCGCCCGTCGATAACGGCCTCTACTAAGTCAAGTATTGGATTTCAAACAAGGTCATAGCTACTACGATATATGATATGCAAACATCATTTTTAAAACCCTAACATGTGAAGTTTCTATGTCGATTTAGATGCAACTAAACTAACTTTGTCAAAGTTGTAATTTAGCATGTGGGTTGATTGATCTAACAACATATAAACGAAACAAACAAGGCTTGATGGGAATGGGGGAGCCGTTGGGATCTACCCTATTACAACCCAGGCATTTCATGCCGACACAACGAGAAATTAAAGATACAACTCGATCTAAATACAACGCTATACACAAAACCGTACACGACGCATTACACGACCATTCGGCCTAGGAAAACGTGCACAAGGGGGGTGGCCCACGGCTTACATGACTCACGGCCTTGGGTCACTCCTCGTAATGTGTGCTTTCACTTAATCTTATCGAATTAGACATTGGGTCACACACCAAAGCATGCATTAGCATAAATCGGGCCATGTTGCTTTAAACAACATGCGATTTACTACGCTCTTACTTGCATTGGGGCACAACCATCTAACCAAACAAGACTAAGTTTTTTGAAAGAGGTTTTGACTCGATAAAAGAAAGACTAATTACAAACAAACTACCAAACATGACTCAATAAACAAAGTAATTACAAGATACGAAATAACGAGATAAAGATAAGAAAATAACGAGAAAAGGACTACAAAGACACGGACAAACACGACCTACACGTTCTAGCCTACCCTAATCCTTAGGTTAGATTCATTAGGTTAGATAGATGATTGCGAAACGGGTTAGGAAACAAGTTAGAAAACAAGTTAGAAACGACGTTGATCGATTGAGATGATGTCACGCCAAGGTGTATTCTACACGGCCTAAAGGGGTCAAATTAGGTCAAGTTCGCTAATTAAATTAACTCGTCGAGTGTTAATAAGAAGGTGCTAATCACGCACTCTTATACTAGCGAGAAATTAAGTGAAAAGAGAGATGCGTTCAATTAGGTTGTAGAATTGTTAGTTGATTTTTAAAGCTATGTCGATGTACCCTAACGTGTCTAATTAGGTTATTAAATTGATCTAATGTCATCTAAATGAGTTATATGTTAACAATAAGAGGTTGAACTAACATGTGAATGGTCCTAAGGTGGGTCGAATTACACGAAACAATAGGAGGGTCAAAAGCGAAGAGCGAAGTTAGAATTCGTTTTATTAATGCCCTACCTTGAACACGAGGATATGTCAATGAGACGGGGGTTACGACCGACTGATGTAGCGGATTTATTTCCCATCTCAAGTCAACGCAGGTGTTCATGGTGGTACTTTAACTCATACTCGGACTAAACTAGTTTCATAGTTAATGATAACGATCGATAAACAAAGTAAAACGAAACAATAAAAAACAAACATAAAAAAACGAAATAAAAGGGAGAAAGAGGAGGATTTGATGCACCCTCAACCTACATGTATCGTTGACACCGTCTTGGGTCGTAATCAAGGGTAGATTTTATCTCGAGAGGCCGTCGTCGACGAAGAAACAAAGCAAACAACACGTTTTTTGCGAATCTGGACAGCAACTTTCAAACTGCGATTTCTCTCTCGTTTCACGGTGAAAATTCGATTTAAAAGATGTTTTGAGAACTAGAAAGAGAGGAGAACAGAGATCTTAAAACAATCCCTGCTCGTTTTGAGTTATTGGGCACGAAAAACGAGCACAAACAGAACTAGACAGACAGGAAAAGCCGCGAAAACAGAGTGTATAACAAGAAACTCGAATTTTAATGAAGGTTTGAAGGGAGAACGAAGGGTTTCCAAGAGGACACACAAACTGATTCTCAGTTTTGTATGTCGGTTTTGTCGAGGGTTTTTGAGAGGCAATTAGGGTTTGTTTCTGGAGTTTAAAGCTTGTAAGTGACGGTAGTATGTATGGAGAACTTAGAGGAATGAATATATGGTGAAGGGTGGGTATTTATAAGGAGTTAAAGTAGGGTTTGATAGGGCAACAAGCAGACGGGCTCCGTTTGCACATAGCTGCTGTCCAGCAGCTTTTGTGAGGGTTTGAGAGGCTTTGTGAGGGGTTTTCTTGGTGGTTAAGCTAAGGTAATATGGGTAGGATACTAGGGTATGGGTTCGGGTTAATGGGCACGGGTTTTGGTGGTGTTTGGAGCGGGTTTTGGGCTCGGGATTTGGCACGCAAAACAGGGGGGCTGCTCGTGTTTTTGCGGGGTCAGGGGGGTTTTTGGGACGGGATTTGGGCCGTGGTTAAGGGGGTTCGAACTGGGGTTGGATGGGTAGAGGCTTAGGTTGGTTAGTGTACTCGAGATTCGTGCCAACTCGTAAAGAAAACGGGCTCAAAAACCGAGCTATAATCGAGCTCCAAAACGCGTGTTTAAAACGAGCTTTTTTCGATTTTTTAAATCGATTTTTCAAATCGATTAACACATTAAAATAAATGATTTTTCAAATCAAATACACTCATAAAATGATTTTTCAAATCAAATATTTATTTTATTTTCAATAAAAATAAACTTGAGAAAATAAATTCAAAATAAAATAAAATGAATTCACCTTAAAAAACTTTAATTTAAATATCATTTAAATTAATAAAATACTCCGTCGACAACGCTCATTCTACATCGTAAAACGAACCCAAATAATGATAATGACAACTAATAAATACATGTGTACTATCATCATCGGGTGTTTGTCGGGTTCTCTATAAATTCCAATATCGACGGATACGGGTGTTGGGAAATGTGTCCTCAACAATAGTGCGATCACATGATTTAAATATCATCATTAAAATCTCATTTTAAGAATACATGTGGGATGTAATATTTTACAGTCAACTGGTCCACACATATCGGTAATGATTGGCTGACTAGAGTTTGACATTACTGTCGTGCGACGGTGGTGATCAGTTGATCCCCTTAGGTCATACCTATAGGGAAATACTCTTAAATGATTATTTAATTAATCGTATACTGATACGAGTTAATTAAATTGCTTAAAATTGACGGATGATTTTGTGAGTATAATTTACGTATCTTATTGTAGATATGATTAAATAAGACGCGGTCTAAGTAATCGAATTATTTTATTACTTGGATGAAATTATTGTTTACAGAAACAAATGAAACGGAATGAATAAAATATTATAAATACAGAATGTTGTAGTTTATAATTTGGAAACATTTTTGGTACGAGTAATTACGAATTACTAGTCAATTTTGTAAATGGCATATTTTATGAGTATGTTGATTTTTAATATGATAAAAATACATTACATTGTAACATGTCATGTAACATGACATGTGACAAATTTGACAAATGACAAAATAAAATGGTTTCTTCATTTTATACTTAAAACCGAAAATATGGGTGGGTATATAGTTTATATTGTGTTATTTATTTAAAAAAAAAAAACACAATCATGAAACTAGGTAGTAGGCTTTGCATGCTTGGTCTCTTGTGAAGAGCAAAAATGAAAGCTATTGGGCAACCTACCCAAGGCCATTTTTTCGGCCATAATGAAGAGAAAAGAAAGAGTTTTCTTTTCCTAATCAATTCATTCATTCAACATCTTATTTTCTAGTGTAAGAAAATCCATAAAAACTCTCTACAATTTATGAGAATTCTAGAGAAATAAACTCACAAATATTACCACCTCTTGACCGAAATTTCAAGAGTGAAAATACAATTTATATTGTATCAATTTTATTGTAAAACCATTATTATTACTAGATCTAAATAGTTTTGGTTTATTAAGATGTATTCCTTGGGTATATGCTTTTGGGAGGGATTCTACACTTGAATCCTTGTTCTTCCATTTGGAAAGCTCAAGAACAAAAGAGAAGGAGATCTCTTTTGTGCCCATAAAACCGAAACATCCATTGTAAGAATACGATTTCTTCTCTTTTTGTTTATTTGTTTGCATGCATAAAATCCGTAATTAATTTTATGACAAATTATTTCGACATATAAGAGTATGTTTGTGTGTATATGAATCTACATTTCCTTCAATCGGTATCAAGAGCCACGGTTGTTTGCATGCAAATCGGTTAAAAGTTTTTCCGAGTTATAAGAATAACAAATAAAACTTGTAAAATTTGTGTTATTATGAGGTATCACGAAATTAATCCATGCATGTTAATATTTCTGGTCCTAAAATGTTTTAGGATATTTTGGTTAATTTTACGGATTTTTATTGTTCATATTTCTCTATAATGACATTTAAATGTGATTTTATGAGTAAAAATGTCATTTTTGGTCGAAAATTAGCTATACTTCGAATTTTCACTTGATTTTTGGATATGTTGTTACATATATTATTTTGAGATAACCTGTAAATTTTCATAATTTTTGGACTTGTTATGCTCGAAAAATGAATTTTTCATTATTAAATTCGGATTTAAGAGAAAAATAGGTTAATATGAGTTAAATTTCGAATCTGGTCATAGAAAATTAATATGTTGTCACATGCAATTTTACAAGATGTGTGTAAAATAATTGGCTATAAAGAAGTCTTTTAGCATGATTTATGAATTTTTGAAGAAAAATAGCATAAATAGTGACATTATTAGTGGAAAATTAATAAAACATAATCTATGACTTAGGAAAAACGTGTAATGTTGCATTTTATTATCTTTTTCAGATCTAAAATTGAAAAGTTAGTGAAAATAATTTTTTCCATGTTTTTATGATTATTTTATTATAAATCGATAAACCGCAACATTGTTTTTCCCGAAAAATTTCGAAATTTTTAACCTAAGATTTTGAACATTATGAGTGTCATGGAATTTTTCCAGAATGTTCATGAATTTAAATTTCAAATTTCAAATTTATTTGAAATTTTGGATTTATTTGAAGTTTAATAGCTTATTTTTGTAATTTTTGGTCCATTTATGAACAATTTTGTAAATAAAGGTTAATTATGGTCAAATTATTAGTGAAGACTATATTTTGAGTCCTAAGAGGTTAGGGTAATTAACTTATACATAAATATGAGTTTATGTATTTTTGTGATTATAAAATGTTGAAATCACGCAAATCCGTGAAAACCGAGTAATATACGATATTGGCTAATTAAAGGCGATTTAGCATAAAATTGAGCATGTTCATACATATTATAATGCTGCATTTTCTTTATGATTGTCATAATTTTAATTTATGTAATTTTAAATTATGTAATTTTACTTAGTATGGCCTTAGATTTAATTGGTATTTCCCGAAATGTATGGGAATATCGATTCGGTTGTAATTTTTAATTGTGATCTCGTATCACCGTTTTGTAATTTAATAGATTTATTTTATTTTAGTTACAAATGTATAATAGGAAATTATGTAATTTATTATGTAATTTTATTCATTCCGGAGTTCCAAAAGACGGATTTCTTCAAGAATGACGATACATAAAGACGGTGTTACCTCGAGATGCGTGCCACAACCGAAGTTCAAGGGACCAATGGAGTTGGTTTCCGAATATGTAATAGATTAAGAGTTTTTCTATTTTAGGAAAGGCCATACTAGGATTTATTTATTTTTATGCTTGCATTTTATTTTATGTCACATGCATCGCTAAATCGCCATAACTAAACATGCATTGTCTTTTATCGAGTTTATCGACCGTGTCAATTCAAATTATCGTAGTTCACCGCTTTAGTTCACTTAAAACGTGATAGATAATAAATTGGCATGACCTCTCGCTAAAACAATTAATTGAGACATAGCCTTACCAAATAGTAGAAACCATGAAAACCTATTTCGCGAGGGAGTGCACTCGGCTACCCCGGGGTACAAACCTTGTTACGTAGGGGAAGTGGGTGATGAATGTTAATCCACCGAATTCATGTTGATAAGGGATGTATCGGCTACCCCGTGCCCAAGTTGATGTGGGTTTGGATAATGGACACATTTATTCGAAATTTGGATTGAACTCAACAAAAGTAATTGATAAGGGTTGCATCGGCTACCCCGTGCCCTTGTTGATGTGTTTTGGGCTATAGATAAACATTAGAGTAATTTTATCGACCAAGAGTTCTAAAAGTAGAATCGATTAAAAGGTTAATCCACCGAGTTATATTAATGAAGGTTGCATCGGCTACCCCGTGCCTAAGTTGATATGAATTTGGGTCTTGGAATCATTTATCATAGTTGGGTAGAGGTCACTATGTAAATGCTATACTTGTTTTTTCCAAGTATTAATAAAACGATAAATGTTAAGTTTTCCACTATTCCGTTTTATATTGTTCTATTTCTTTACCACAATTCATATACGATATCATTTCGATTTTGATAACGAATCTCCATTAAAACATTATAACTAAAGACAAATATGAATTTGCTTCTAAAACCTCAAATGAACCATTGATAAGGATCTCTTGTAAAGAGTATAGATTAAAGTTATTCATTATCAAACAGGTTTTTGATTCTTGACTAACACTTCTACTTACAATGGATTATGTTTCATATACTTAATTGAATTAAGTACCTTGAAACGATAAATTATTTTGGTGATTAGATTTTCAGAATTCATAATTGACCAAAATAACGCAACCACTTCGATGAAAGTTTTAAGACTAAAACGAACAAATGAAGAGTAATCTTCATGAATTCAATTTTGCTTCTCAAAGCAAAGACTCATTGAAATGAGTGGGAGCATTCTCTTAAACCGTTAAGATAAGGACGAGGTTCAAGAAGTAAGGATTATAATGGAATTGATACAAGGTAATGTTAAAAGTAAAGTTGTTGAGAATAGCGATACTAAACCTATCAATCCCGACTGATAAAGTTTCCATTGTCTTAAATGTTGGACACAAGAAAGGAAACTACCCCAAATTATTGAAGAATCAACAAATTAGTTGTGGGACATCTAATATGATCTTCTTCTTTAAATGTTTATATGATTGACATAAATTTTGCTAGTACCACTTCGTCAATATTTGAAACCGGTGGTGGTTTACATCGTTGTACTTGATACATAGAATGATTAGAATATGACGACTAGCATCAATGATGTCGAGAGATAGAGTCATTGTGTACTCAATCTAGTTTTCGGGTTTGGAGTTGTACTTAATTGTGACTATTAAGTACATAAACTCTAAATAAGAATACAAATTTGTTAAGATACAAAAGAGGTTTCACTTTTGTGACCCTATACACCATGATTTGATGTATGGCTAGCCCATCATCAAGGTGATTATATTCTAAACCAAGCTAGAATGATATATCATGAAGATGATGCAAGACTCAAATTGGTAACCCAAGATTAAACCCTAAATTTTGGAATGATAAACGCAAAGAGTTATCGAGTACTCTTGAAACCATTAGATTGTTAATGGTATATGCGTATCTTGGATTCAAAGCAAGATGTCTCGTGCCTTTTGGTTGAAAAGGAGATCGAGTTTGTAAATCATCGATCCAAAATAGGTTGATCATTTTCTTTTACCAACGATTTAAGTTGACGCTAATATGTTCACTTAATAAGGTAAATAGAGAAATCTTTGAAGAAGTTCAAGAGTTCAAGGAATCACGATTTAGTCGTGATGGGATTATCAAAGTGAAGACTTTGACATAAGCCAAAGGAAATGTGATATAGTATCACAAATTAATCTCTCTTAACACGCACTATGGCATAATGTGTGGTTGGATGTGAATTCAAACGCTATTCGATATGGTTTGGACTTCAATCAAGTTACTTTGAGTTACTTGATCCTTTTGGGGAATTTATCATTTTGTCTAAATTATTTTTCCACTAAATCGAATCATATGAGATATGAAATGGTAAGGGTACCATGGTTGTAAGTTTTCACAAGAAACAAATGCTCATTTTCCCTTTTCAATTATCACGAGTACGACGGGTTTTTGCGGCTCGTGAAACTGTCTTTCTAAAATACAAGTTTATTTTAGAAGACAGAGTGGGAGAAATTAGCCACAAAGAGAGCCACAAAGAATGTTATGTAGCAAGAAACTAGTCTTTCTTGGTTACATGAGACGTTTTGTGTAAGACGTTGTTTCTTCAAAACATAGGAGGTTAAATTCGTCACTTGTTAAAAATGATGAATTCATGCTACTTTTAAGAAAGTAAAGAGCTTATAACTTACAAAAGAAATTGTTTGATTCAAGTTAATTACTTCTAGAAAGTAATGAACGAATGACTTACATAAGAGTGTTTAAGTCACAACTCAATACAAGGCTTAGAGTCATGAGAATCCGAAATAAAAGGCTTGATTAGTGACAAAGGGTTTTGCACTAATAAAGAGATATTTCAAAGCAAGATTGGTTGCAAAGGGTTTTTACACCAATTGAAATGCTTAAGTATATTTGGATCTTCTTAGGAATTGTGTTTCAATATTATGAAATACATAGCGAATGAATCTAAAACCCACTTCTTCAATAGAAGGAATGTATTCAATACATATCATGAGTTTAGTAGATTCTTGCAATCCTAAGATAATGTGAAACTTAAGAGAGAGTCTTAAGTAGGACATCAATGAGTTAGAATCAACATTTTGATCATGTGATAAAACATTTCTCGATAAGTCGAGAAGTTGTGTTTATACATGAAGTTTAGTGGGAGTTACGGAAATTTTAATTAGTCCGATATGTGGATGACATATTGATCATTGAGAATGATTTAAGACTTTTGGAGTATTATAATACATCTTGAATATCCGGATTTATGAAGATAAATCCACATGATATTAGCATCGATAAAAGTCTTATGTTGATAAGATTCATGACTAGTTCAATTAAATTGAACATATTTGATTGATTCCATTCGCTTCATTGCGGATCAATTAAATGAATAATGATGTATAACACTTCATATACTTTGAGTATGATGAATTGTTTTCAAAATCGAATTTAAGTAATCTTTGCCAAGTACGCCATAAAGATTGTCCTTAAGTGCTTGCAGAAGCATTAAGGCTATAATGCAAAGTGTTTATGATGCAATTTTGTGTAAGGGTGTTACACAAGTGACAATTGACAATTGAGGTTGCGCATGGTTTCCGACAAAACCATAATCAAAACACATTAGGATGGTTAAGATACCATTGTGGTTATGATGGTTAAGATACCATTGTGGTTATGATAATTAAGAAGTAGATTTTCTAGAATCGTTCTAGGCAATAAAGAACAATGAGAGATATTTATAACGGAAATTGAGTACACTTGCGATCATGAGATGTGCAAGAAGGATGAGTCCCGCACACTGTGAAAACAGTGGGAGCTATTCTTAGGCTAGAGGGCCTATGTCTTGATTGGATCTCGACACGTACTCAGAAAGTTTTGTGATTCAAATGTATACATTACAAAGGAAAACGAGTATGTAGTGAGGTTGAGTAAGGTGCAAGAAATTGATAAAACCTACTAACCAAAGCATTCTCAAAGGCTAAACAAGATGAGTCATGTCATTTTAATTGAATTGAAATGAACAACTACGTACAAGATCAAATTAGATTATAGAACATGAAATAGTAATCAGGCATTGACTATTCATGTGTGATAATCGCATTTGTCGTTCGAGTTTTATTTTTAAAACTCTTTTATTATACTTTGTTACATCCAAACGGGTTGTGGAGACAATTGAACCCCGTTAAAGTGAACACGGATTAACATTGTATTTGCCCATAGTTACTTGCATGAGGTGACGTCTCGAAGTGACTAGAGTGTGAGGCGATTGATGGCAAGTTCAAGTGCCATAGAGTCATGTGAGATGACTAGTCGATCACATAGGCAGACTGTTAGGAACATTTTGTCGGGCCTTATGACCTCTTATAGAGTTCTGGCAATTTATATATAGCCTGGTCGTGGCGAGAGCTACTATAGTATTCTAATGAGTCGATTCTTTTGACTAAAGACTATTCACCTAAGATGGCACAGTTTCAGATTAACTTTGATTTGTGTTACTACGACCTTCGTAAATGGGGTCAAATGGGCATATTTTGGGTTATGATGGTTGTGGCTAGTCGAAGGGAATGAGTGCGATAGGAATTGTCCATCCCCTTGTCAGGGTTAAAGCAATATCTCAGGGCCACTCGAGGAGTAATGAACTGGAAATGCGTGGCCACGCTCGGAAGGTATCCAGAGTGGATAAATCCGGTCAATCAGTTATTCTCCAGATCGAGGATACCACTCTTGATATGATCACTTGGAAGTACGACCTGAAAGACACCTTGCATTGAGTGGGAGATAGTAATAGGACAAGAGAATTGGTGACGCACACTTGTCGAGGACAAGTGGGAGATTGTTGGGAAATGTGTCCTCAACAATAGTGCGATCACATAATTTAAATATCATCATTAAAATCTCATTTTAAGAATACATGTGGGATGTAATATTTTACAGTCAACTGGTTCACACATATCGGTAATGATTGGCTGACTAGAGTTTGACATTACTGTCGTGCGACGGTGGTGATCAGTTGATCCCCTTAGGTCATACCTATAGGGAAATACTCTTAATTGATTATTTAATTGATCGTATACTGATACGAGTTAATTAAATTGCTTAAAATTGACGGATGATTTTGTGAGTATAATTTACGTATCTTATTGTAGATATGATTAAATAAGACGCGGTCTAAGTAATCGAATTATTTTATTACTTGGATGAAATTATTGTTTACAGAAACAAATGAAACGGAATGAATAAAATATTATAAATACAGAATGTTGTAGTTTATAATTTGGAAACATTTTTGGTACGAGTAATTACGAATTACTAGTCAATTTTGTAAATGGCATATTTTATGAGTATGTTGATTTTTAATATGATAAAAATACATTACATTGTAACATGTCATGTAACATGTTACATGTGACAAATTTGACAAATGACAAAATAAAATGGTTTCTCCATTTTATACTTAAAACCGAAAATATGGGTGGGTATATAGTTTATATTGTGTTATTTATTTTAAAAAAAAAACACAATCATGAAACTAGGTAGTAGGCTTTGCATGCTTGGTCTCTTGTGAAGAGCAAAAATGAAAGCTATTGGGCAACCTACCCAAGGCCATTTTTTCGGCCATAATGAAGAGAAAAGAAAGAGTTTTCTTTTCCTAATCAATTCATTCATTCAACATCTTATTTTCTAGTGTAAGAAAATCCATAAAAACTCTCTACAATTTATGAGAATTCTAGAGAAATAAACTCACAAATATTACCACCTCTTGACCGAAATTTCAAGAGTGAAAATACAATTTATATTGTATCAATTTTATTGTAAAACCATTATTATTACTAGATCTAAATAGTTTTGGTTTATTAAGATGTATTCCTTGGGTATATGCTTTTGGGAGGGATTCTACACTTGAATCCTTGTTCTTCCATTTGGAAAGCTCAAGAACAAAAGAGAAGGAGATCTCTTTTGTGCCCATAAAACCGAAACATCCATTGTAAGAATACGATTTCTTCTCTTTTTGTTTATTTGTTTGCATGCATAAAATCCGTAATTAATTTTATGACAAATTATTTCGACATATAAGAGTATGTTTGTGTGTATATGAATCTACATTTCCTTCAACGGGTATCTACAAGATTGATTAAGAAAAAACTTGTAAGTACATAATTCTTATAGTATTAGACTATTAGGTGTTTTAGTCGGATATTATATATGTTCATAGTAATCATACATATTTTGAGAGGATATCAATGTGATGAATGAATTGTAGGCAAAGCTTGGAAAATTCAGTCGTCACTACGTTTGAGTGGAAGGTCACACTCCTAAGAATGAAAAGACGGAAACTGAATATGATAAGGACATCAAAGATAAAATTGTAAGTTTGAATAAATATGTCACTTCTACCACTGGTAGTCGGAGTTATATAATTATGTGTTGCTTAATGGTTTTATGTGTATGTACAGGATCTGTGAGAAGGAGGTACAGGAAGGAAAATGGAAGCCTGAAGGACGTGATGACATTCTTGCTAGGGCAATCGGCAAAGCAGAGCATCCAGGTCGTGTGAGAGGGGTATCGACGCATGTTGGCATCACTAAGTATTTTGGGAAAACTACTCGAAGTGGTGATGATTCCAAGAAGGTAATCTATAAATACTGTATTTGAACCAATGTAATTTAAAACTATATATGCTGACATTAATTTCTACTACACAGCTACATAAAATAGCCAGGTTGATGATGAGAATGTTGGAAACTGGGGAAAAGCCTTGAGAAAAAGAGTTGGATATGGTTCAACAAGTCATAAAGAAAGCAGAGGAGGTCGAGGAGGAGGAGGAGGAGGAGGAGGAGGAGGAGGAGGAGGAGGAGGAGGAGGAGGAAAAAGAGGTAATAATATTTATGTCTTATATATATACAATGTGTTATATGATTTGGAAAATCAGTACGTGTTATATGGACAAGTGTTAATGTACAGAAGGAAGCTGAGGAGGACATGGCATGGAGAAGGAAATTGCAAAGGAGACTTAGGTGGGAGCCGAGGATCGATATCAGGCAGTTGAAGAGGAAGAGGAAGCCAGGAAGGCCGTGACACAGGAAGAGATTGAGGTAGTTGATGATCAGACGTTCTTCTCTATACCGAAAATGGTAATAGCTGCTAGTTTATAATTATTCATCTCAGTACACATTTTTTACTTATGAAATTTATTAAAGGTAGTGAATGTATGTGTACTAATTGATTAAAGCTGTCATGAAGGGCGATTGCAAGGTGGATTGTCGTCTGTTCTATTTATAGGGGAAATAGAAAGTTGTTGTTGCCAGGGGATACGTGTTCGCTTACGACTGGCTTCAACAAGTTAAGGTTCATGGTATACCCCTTTGTCACAATTGCAGTAAAGTGGAAGTGTCCCAATTATATAAAGACGAGTATGGGGAAGTAAAAGTACCATTTCCTAAGGAGGAGATCACTTATTTGAAAGAAGCCCTGAGCTCTTATGTGAAATGGCCTAACAACCTCATCAATGTTGTCATCCCCGAGGTACCTATATGCAGACGTTAATTATTACTTGTTCTTTAAATATATTAGGGTACGAATATTAACACATCATAAGTACATTTGCAGAAGTTAAGCAAACCCATGGCAGCAGCTAAAGCAATTACTACGTCAACGGAAGTTGTTGCAGTCAAGCCTGCTTATGATTCTTATTATGAATCGTGTGAATATAAGAAAAAAATGAAAACTGCTTCGCTGATGGCTTTGCACAACCTGGCTGTAAAGAAGTCACCTAGAGGGGATGTAGTCATGATTAACATTGAAGAGGAAATTATGGGCGCAACTGATATAGTCGTACTGGACCCGAAGCAACTGATGGAATTTGTTGACCTTGACAATTTAGATACTGTTCACATTTTGATTTGGATGAAGTAAGTTTTATTAATAGAATTATTTAGTCATTTCCATTGACAAATAATGATGTTTGTTCAAATTATCAATTACAATAACATTTTTCATTCCATGTGGCGTAATAGGTACCTGAATAATCAGATCGCTGAATGGAAGTTCCCATTTCACGCCTACGGATTCTTGAGTCCTAAGGCGTTCTCTGTGCACAGAATTTCAGACGAAGAACAAATCAATAGTATCGCTCGTCGGTTGATGTCGTCCAAAAAACTATGGCTTGCCCCCTACAATGAGAATATGTATGTATAGTACGTGATTATTATAATGAATCACGGTTCTATAAATTTATTATTAACATGCTTAAATGCGTGTAAATGAACTAACAGTTCAATGTCCCAAATTGAATAGGAAGCATTGGGTGCTACTGGCAATCCAAGTGGAAACAAAAACAGTGTACTAGATTGACTCTCACGAAGGCAAACCCTCTGACAGTTGTGTAAGGATGATAACTGAGTAAGTAAACCTTCAATAATATCATTTGTTATTGTATGACTTGAGCCATATATATATGCAAATAATAATGGCATGTGTGTATATTTACGAATTAGGTTTTTTGAAGAAAAAAAAAAAAATTTTGTCCACTTGGGAAATATGAAAGCAACGTTGTTCCCAATTTTATCACGCCATTAGTAAGTGTATTCTTAATAATTACTCGTATCGTTTAATTAATGTTTATGCGAGAGGTTGATTATCTAATTCAGCTGATTTGTGTGTGATTTATATAATAGTCTCTTAAAGCACCAGACAACAAACAATACGCCTTTTACGTTTGTCAGTCCATGTGGAAGGTTATGAACGGAAAACTATCTACCATTCCGATACGGGTTAGTGTGATTTAAAAACTATTTCAGATGTAAATTGAGTTCAATTCTGTATACTTCCATGTATTATATCTATTTTGATTATGTATATTTTGAATTGTAGTTTCCACAAATACTCAACAAAGCCCTGAAATATTTGCCAGAGGACATCAACCAGATGAGAAATATATGGGCCAATTATGTTGTTTCATTAGCGAGGTCTCAATAGTTTTCTCATGCTTTATGTACGAGTGTGTATATATAGATCCATTGTGTATTGGTTTCTTTTGTTTTCTCAATAGCAGTTGTGTTTTAGCTGTTGATCATCCTGTTTGTACTGTTTTTAAACTGGGTTTAATTGATTGCGAGGTGTAATATTTTGATACAGGATCAAATTTTTTGCCTTTGCAGACAATTCTTTGAATGCTATTTTTCAAAGATGAAAAAAATAGCATTTCAAAGAATTTTGCTATAAACGCTGCTGCAAAAATAGCATTTCAGCAGCTGCTAGAACAGGCTAAAATCACTTAAAAAAAATTAAAAACGATAACGGTTAAAAACAACCTGTTGCAAACAATTATTTGACAACAGTTTTGTTTAGATAAATAACCGTTGACATATTTTCCCTCCCATTCAAACCTCCAAAAATATAAGATAACGAACGATAACCGTTGTGGAGTTCAAAAATTTTACAACGGTTTATTTAAGCATAACCGTTGACAAAATTTCATCAATATAAATAGATAACGGTTACATACCGTTGTCAACAAATGAATATAACAACGATTTTGTACGCAATAAAGCCGTTGTTAAATTTTGACATTCAATTAAATAAGATAACGAAATGAGCCGTTATCATATATAATAATTAACAACGGTTTTAGAACGATAAGACGTTGTCAAAAGTAAACTACGATAATGGATTTGAAACCGTTCTTAAGATTTAACAACGGTTTCTTAAAAGATTTTATAACGGTTCTTGATGTTATATAACGGTCGCGTGTTATTTGTACAACTGTGATATATATTTAACAACCGTCGTTGCAATAATGGTCCCGTGTTTCTATTTAAAAACGGTAATTTGCATTATTTGACCGTTATTGAATGTCTTATTTGGCGTAGTGGTGAGTTGGATAGTTCATCTCATGAACTTTCAACTGACGGGAAGCATAAGCAATAACCTTACCTTTCTGCATCAACACATAACCCAAACAAGACTTCGACGCATCACAGAAGACATCAAACTCGACGCCCTCTTCCGGTAGAGTCAACACAGGAGCGGTAGTCAACCTTTTATTCAACTCCTTGAAAGCAGATTCATAAGCCTCGGTCAAAATAAACTTGGATTCCTTCTTCATAAGCCTAGTCATTGGCCTAGCGATCTTAGATAAATCATGCACGAAACGATGATAGTACCCAGCAAGAGCAAGGAAACTCCGAATCTCGTTCACATTCTTCGTACTCTCCCAAAGGACCACAGCTCGAATTTTCGACGGATCAACCATAACTCCATCACCATAGATCACATGACCCAAGAAGGTAACTTTCATTAGCCAAAACTCACACTTTGAGAACTTAGCATACCACTTCTGCTTACGCAGAGTCTCCAAAATAACACGAGATGACTCTCGTGCTCAGCCTCATCTCTTGAGTAAATCAGTATGTCGTTTATGACCACCACGACATACTTATCCAAATACTCGCTGAAAGTGCGGTTCATATGATCCATAAAGACAGCAGGTGCATTCGTCAATGCAAACGGCATCACCACGAACTTATAATGGCCATACCTCGAACAAAAAGCAGTCTTAGGAATATCCTCTTTCCTAACTGGACTCTAATGGTAACCTGACCTTAGATCGATCTTAGAGAACACGCTTGCACCATGGATCTGATCAAAAAAATCGTCGATCCTTGGCAAAGGATACTTATTCTTGATAGTAACCTTATTCCGCTGACGGTAGTCGACGCACAACTGCATACTACCATCCTTCTTCTTGATGTTTTTCCTGAGGATCTACCTGGTATTCCTCCGGAGTGAAATGTATAGTTCTCGATTGAGTTGTTGCCTGGAACTGGTCCCATTTCAAAAGCTCCTTATCGTATGGCACCAGATGAGTTACAGAAACTTAAAAAGCAACTTGAGGAGATGATATATAAGGGTTTTATTCGACCGAGTGCTAACTTCGGCTCAACTGAAATATCTCGAACACTGCACAGATAGATCTGATGACCCTTTCTACCCATGCTAACCATCTTCAAAGCAGAAACCCACTTGGCAGAAGGTATAACCCTAACACTCTGATAATAAACCCTCGAACCTGTAGGAATCTTAAGCACGATCTTCTGATCACGACACTGAAACCTAGCATCATAACGAGCTAACCAATCCATGCCCAAAACCACATCAAACTCCCCTAGTCTAAATTGGATAAGATCGGCAGGAAAAATCACCCTTGCAATACTGACAGGTACATTCTTGAACAGAACGGAGCAATAAACAATCTCACCCGCAAGAAGGGATAAAGAGGTATCAACAAATGATGAGGAAGAGAGTCCAGCGTGGACGTAAAAGGATTCGGATACGAAAGACATCGATGCACCCGTATCAAAAAGAACAAAAGCAGATAAAGAGTGAACTATATTGTTTGGGCTAAAAATAGCACAATAAAGAAAGCCCATTTGGTGAAATAAAAGTTACAAAGAAGTGAGGAGGAGGAAGGGAGCCCGCGGTTAGAGAAAGGGGAGACGGGCTTGAGAAGGATCAAGGGCCCGTCATAGAAGGTGCCCGCGTTAAGGAAAGAAGTGTTAGGGAAAAGTTAGGGAGATCGGGGAGAATTGGCAAAGGAGTCCGGGTTTGGAAAGAAGTCTTTATGGAAATAATATTCTCTTTCCATATTCGAGGTAGAGTATATCTAGGGTTCTTACCCTATAAATAGCAAAGGAAGGAAATCAAGAAAGACATTCATTCACTCATCCGTTCATTCAACATCGTATTCAAGACATAAAACTCCACGGCATATCATCTTCAAATATACGTACATCTGAGATCTTGCAGGCCTGACACCTCACGCCAGCAAGATTAGCATAAACGTTACCATTGTAATCATCCTCCAATTCATATAGTGCAATACTTGGCAGGGTACCCTCCCTCCCGCGGTTGTTCCCACATTGGGTTTTCCGCGTCACCAAAATCTTACGTGTCAATTTACATTACGCACTTTATTTTCCGTTTACTTATTTACATACAAATCATCATACCACCGACCAACGAATATAGACTACATTGACCCTAATTAATCGACTTAGGTAAAAAAGACCTAAACAGTTTGGCGCCCACCGTGGGGCATTGTGGTCGTCAATCGTTGATATTCTAGATATACAATGGAAAATCAAGCATCCGAAGCCATGTCGGGAGCGGCGACCATCGCCACCACCATCGTCTACCCAAAGTCCAACATCGACGGTGGCCACGCAGCTCCGGGCATACCCCAAGTATCATACCGACAACAAAAGCCTCTCTACCTCCCAGGACCCTTGTTGTCCCAGCCCAGACTGATCGGACAAAGGAACATCAAGCTCAAAGTCACTCCACCACCCAGTCCCACACAGATTCGCTCGCGGCGTGGAAAATCTTGAAAAGCTATGGAAAACCTGAGAGAAGATCAAAGGAGAGCGGATGCTGAGGTAAGAAGGAGAGACAGAGAGATCTGGGCACAAATTGATCTCCCGAAGCAGCAATCCAGCACTCCAGCAAACAAGACAGGTGAAGGAAGATTTCCTTTGGTAGATCCGACGCAAGAGTGGCAAAGGCGGCGTGCGGATACCAAATGAACTAATTACAAGATTGGATTTGGCTACGACACCATCGAGATGGAAGGATAACCCCACGAGGGTTAGGATACCTCACGCCAGATACGGCCCGGCCACCACGTAGGGATACAAACAGGTGGCCTCCCGTCGCCATCCTGCGCAAAGAATCGATCGGACACCGTAGCAGGATCCGAGTCAAACCAAGCAAGTGAACTGGCGCGGCAGGGGACAATCGTTACCGCAACCCCCGGCGCCGAGCTTATCGAACCTTCAAGAAACCGGATCAGGAGGAAATATGCAGACAGCTGACAGGTGGACCCCAGATTCAGCCAATATAACTAATCAGCAGTACTTGGAACTAAAGGAGATGCTAAGCATGGTTCCAGGGCTACCACCCCCACTTGAGAAAGCAGCTCTAGACAGTTATGCCGACTCACCATTCGTAGACACCATATCCATCACAGCCATGCCAAAGGGATTCACAAACCCGACTATGCCTCTCTTCGACGGCACAGCAGACCCCTTTGATCATATTAGCCAATACAAGCAGAAAATGATGACGGTAACAGCTATAGGGTAAGTCAAGGAGGCTTGCATGTGCAAAGGGTTCGGGTCCACCCTAACAGGACTGGCACTTCGATGGTTTTGTAAGCCTGCCCAACAAGTCGATATCTACATTTGCTGAATTGGTAAACGCATTTACTCAACGGTTCGCAAAGCGCGAAAAGCCACGAAGCACGCGGAGACCTATACGAGAATCGTCCGAGGGACGGGAGAGCATTGGAGAATACAATACCAGATTTAACAACGAGAAGGTAGCAGTACGAGAGTGTGATATCTCAACAGCAGTAGAAGCCTTCAGAAGAGGCCTCCACCACGACTCTGACCTATACAAGCAGCTAACTATGCATCCTTGCCATAGTTTCGAAGCGATGCGGAGAGAAAAGCAATGCCGCAATCGGGACCGGAGGAAGATATCCTAGCCGAGCCCGTTCTGAGCGCACCAAGTATTTCTAGTACTTCAGCCGTGGAGAAATCAGGAAGAAAGCAAACCACCAACAAGAAGGACGAGAGATACAGGCCATATGGGAGGGGAGTCAACAGAATCGAGGAAAACCAGCTACTCCCCACCTTGGCAGAATATGGGTTCACTACAGGTATTGGAGGAATCTTGAAGGCACTTAGAGAGATGGGAGACGGAGTCAGGTGGCCTAACCCACCAGTACGAGAGCAAGCCTGGAGAAAGGATAGCAAGAAGAAGTGCGAATTTTACCGTGATATTGGGCACACATCGAGGACTCGCTATACATTGACAACAGAGATCAAGCGCCCGTACGAACACGGAAATCGAGCCACTGTTACCACGTGGGGGCAAGCGGCGGATAAGGTAGGCTCCGCCAAGGCCGTGACCCACCCACATGCACTAAAATTATAAACGTGATAACAAAGGCGGCTCAAACTTAAGCGGCCGACATACTCAAGGCGGCTAAAAGGCATGCCACCGAAACCAAAGGAGACAGACCACCAATTCTTGCGAATATCTCACGGTGATCGCCACCGTCAGGCTTCGATGAGGGATATACATACGATGAAAGAGAACACCATGATGCACTTATTATCACCTTGTCAATGGCCAACCGCACAAAGAAGAAAGGTCTTGGTAGATACAGAAGCTCGGTCAACTTAATCATGCCGAAAACCATAGAAAACATGGGATTCAATGAGAAGGATTTACTGAGAAGAAGACTATTCCGCTAGTAGGCTTCGGCGGAGAAACGACCGGCTCGCTAGGTGAGATAGTCATCCCAACCTATGTGGGAGGAGTCAACAAGCAAGTCGGTACACTGGTTATAGATGGCCCCTCTACTTACAACGTCATCCTAGGAAGACCATGGTTGCACCGGATGAAAGCGATCCCTTCAACATATCACCAAGACATAAAATTCCCCACCCCATGGGGAGTAGAAACGATAAGAGGAGATCGGGAGGAAGCCGAGGTCGCTGCTACATGAAGGCACTCAAGTGCACTCGCCACCCTCCCGCATAGCGATTCATGAATGACCTATCCGAACGAATACATCGAGCCCCCGCCAGAAGAGCTGGACCAGATTAACCTGGATAAGTTGCACCTAGAGAGAACCGTGTTCATTGGAGCGGATGTACGGGATCTTACGACAACAAACTAGTCAAATTCTTACAAGATAACATGGATTGCTTTGCATGGTCACACGATGATATGGTAGGCATAGATCCATCCATCATAACACACAAGCTTAGCGTGGACCCAAAGTGTAAACCCATCCAAAGAGAAGGAGAAAGTTTGCGGAGAGAGAGAAATAAGGTAATCAACCAGGAAGTAGACGACTGCTGGCGGGCAAAGAAGATAAGAGAAGTGAAATACCCAGAATGGTTGTCTAATGTAGTGGTGGTGCCTAAAAAGAATGGGAAGTGGAGAGTATATGTGGACTTCACTGATCTCAACAAAGCATGTACCAAAGATCCATTCCCGCTGCCTCATATTGATGCAATAGTAGATGCAACAGCTGGACACGAGATGCTAAATATTCTGGACGCATGGAGTGGATACAATCAGATCAAGATGGATCCTGCAGATCAAGAGAAGACATCATTTATGTCCGAGAGAGGAATATATTGCTACAACGTCATGCCATTCGGCCTAAAGAACGCAGGATCCACATATCAAAGGCTGGTTAACCGCATGTTCAAAGAACAAATAGGAAGAACCATGGAGGTGTACATTGATGACATGGTGGTGAAGTCATAAAAAGCCAAAGATCATATGCGACATCTAGCAGAAACATTCAGCACCCTCAGGGAATACAAGATGAAACTAAACCCATCTAAATGCACCTTCAGGGTATCTTCTGGCAAGTTCTTGGGCTATATCGTGACTCTAAGAGGAAGCCAGCATCGAGTAGATCAAAGCTGTCTTACAGCTGGAATCACCAGAGAAACCTAAGGATGTTCAAAGACTAGCTGGAAAGGTAGCAGCCCTAAACAGGTTCATTTCGAGATCTTCAGACAAATGCAGGCTATTTTACGACGTGCTAAGGAAAAGCCGGAAGTTTGAGTGGACCGGCGAACACGAGCAAGCCTTCGAGACTGAAGCATTATCTCGAGCCCGCCACTCTTTGTCAAAACCAAAGCCGGGAGAACCATTATTCCTATACCTAGCCGTCACGAAGTAGCGAGTGAGTCTTTGTCACGGTCGGAGAGCAAGAAAAGGAACAGGCCGATATACTACGTGAGCAAGTCTTTGTTTGCCCGGCGGCAGAGACCAGTACACATCCCTTGAAGAGTTAGTACTAGCATTGGTAGTAGCATCTCGCAAATCGTCCCCTATTTTGAGTCACACATCATACATGTTGTGACAAACTACCCGCTAAAAGCCATCATGAGGATGCCTCGAACTATCGGGAAGAATGTCTAAATGGTCTGTACACCTCGGTGGATACGACATCCAATACGACCCTAGAACAAAGAATCAAATCACGAGCACTGGGCCGACTTCGTGTCGGACTTGACCCGACCATCCGAGAATTTGGCGACATCGAGATCCTCACTTTAAAAGAAAGCAAGCGACGGAAGTCCGCGGATGCATATCGACGGAGCCTCCAACCAAAGGGGGGCAGGTGTAGGATTAATTCTGCGATCACCACAGGGAGATCTGATAGCGCAAGCTGTAAGATGTGAATTCAAGGCAACCAACAATGAAACAGAATACGAGGCCTTGATATTGGGAATGAAGCTAGCTCGGAGTCGGGGTCGACACCCGCTCATATCCAAAGAACTCTCTGTTAATAGTCAACCACGTGAATGATGAGTTCATAGCCAGAGATTCAAAGATGATAGCATACCTAAAAGTAGCAAAAGAGTTAAAACAAAAATTCGAATCTTGCAAGCTTAAACAGTCCCCGAGATCGAACGTGGAAGCGACGCCCTAGAACCCACTGGGGGCAACCTTCAAGCCAACGAGCTATCCAAAGATTCCAATAGCACATATCTTTGGAACCTTCTATCCGTATGCGAAGAAGTAGACAGAGGTGAACTAGATGATCCACAAAGCGAAAAGGAAATCCAGCGATTCTGAGAGGAAGGTGAGAGCTCTCGGTCAAACGGGCGACGCGACCAAGTAGCCGATCCAAATGACGATCGGCGTGCACCTTACCTAGGCCTTGTGGTCGCCACAACAGGCTACCAGATGATAAGAAG
This sequence comes from Silene latifolia, assembly GCF_048544455.1. Classification (NCBI taxonomy): domain Eukaryota; kingdom Viridiplantae; phylum Streptophyta; class Magnoliopsida; order Caryophyllales; family Caryophyllaceae; genus Silene; species Silene latifolia. Next base: position 77,361,611 of record NC_133531.1, read on the forward strand.
GAAGCAAGAGCTTTTAGAATAAAGGCTTCCGGTTCATACTCATTGATGATACACTATACGAAAAATCGCTAACGTGTCTCTACCTACGGTGCACGAACAAGGAAGAAGCACAGATGTGTTGCATGCTCTCCACGATGGCGAATGCGGAAACCATGCGGGGGCGAGTCCAGCAAGTAAAGCCCTCGGACAGGGGATATTCGGCCTTCAATGAAAGCAGATGCAGCGAGTATGCACGAAAATGTGATGCACGCCGGCGCTCGGCGCCTATGATCCACCGGCCAGCAGAGCCTCTGCAGCCTATTATCTCTCCTTGGCCATTCATGGCATGGGGCATGGACATAGTAGGCCCCCTACCACGGGCCACAGGAAACAGGACCTGGATGCTAGCAATGACAGATTACTTCTCCAAGTGGATAGAGGCAGAAGCATTCACGGAAGTAAAGGACAAACAGGTCATCTCATTCATAAAACAAAACATCATCTGCAGATTTGGTATCCCATCAGAAATTATATGTGACAATGGCTCACAATTCATCTCAAACGATACAGAAGGATAGTGTGCCGGTGGAATATCACCTTAAAAAGTCGACCCAGACTCCAAAGTCCAATGGACAAGTCAATCCAAAGAATAAAATCATTATGGACAACCTGAGAAGGAGGTTACAGGAGTTAGGAGGAAAGTGGGCAGATGAATTGCCACTAGTATTGTGGTCAGATAGAACGACACCAAAGATAGCAACAGGTCAAACACCCTTCACTGGTGTTTGGCGCGAAGCGATCATTCCATCGAAGTTCTAGTTCCCACTCACGGGTATGAAAATATGACGAGGGAACTAAACAATGCGAGATGACCGAGAGCCGGACACACCGACGAGTTGCGAGCAAGCGCAAAAATCCGTCCTGGCGCCTACAAACGATCGGTGGCCGGGGAGTTATAACAAGAACGTAAAAATCAGGCTCCTGGAGGTAAAAGACCTGGTTCTCCAAGAAGTGTTCCAGAACACCAACCAGGTAGAGGGAGTTGTTGGCCATGGTGCATACACACTGATGACTATGGACGGTCAAATCATACAATGCCCATGGAACATATTTCACCTGAAGAGATATTACTTTTGATAATAAGTAGACGCTAGCTTTCAGAATAATGTACTATGAGAAGCCAAATCATTTTTAAAGATGAAATAAAAATCCGGTAGTAGGCATACTGCCAGTTCCACTCTTATTTCTGGTGTCTTTAGTTGTTTTAAAACTTTGAACTACTATTGGATGGTGTGGTCCAGCGTCGTCCGGGACCACAATTGCTCCAGTACCCCATGAGATGGCGACAGGTACTTCACATCATTCTGATAGATTTTCTTATTTTCGGGCTTCTCTAAGTACATCACTTTGAATTCTGTATCTATGGTACTTTGAAAGGATGTCTAGCAGATCATCAACCGCCAACGCGGGGTGACAAGGCACATGGCACTCCAACATGCCTAACCTATTTTCTCCACAAGGAGCACCCTCACCAAAGTGATCGTGGAACATACGAAAGGAGCCTGGCCGACAAATGAATACGCTTATCCAGCTACCCCGATACCACCCCCGGACGTAGCTCGCACTAATCGCACTTAATTCGGCCCCGATGCATGCAAAAACGAACATGGAACGTAGGGATATCTCGCTACGAGAATCCTGCAGCGTCTCCATCTGGTCCTAGAATGACGATAAACTTGCCTCAATGACGCCACCTGCTGGCATAAACGAGACGAACACACCTTGCGTCATGAACAAGGTTAAGTAGTCCACAAACTGCGGACACGCCTAAATCGGCCAAATGGGTGACACGACAAACTAGCTTGGTCTCGATCGGTCTTTTCAGGTGGCGGTGGTCTAAATCAGCCCCTGGGTTGACACGACCACTCCTCTTTACATTGCGGCATACGCCTAAATCGACCATCAGTGACACGGCACTAGCTAGTCGAGTCGAATGTTAGCCTTCTCAGGGTGACAAGACTCGCCTAAATCAGTCAAGCAAACTGACACGGCACAAACTTCCTAAAACAGGGAGAATAAATAGACAAACACGCAATATATAAAACCTTGCCAAACTATGATAAGGGGCATTTCTAAATTCGGCCAAAAATACGGCCCCAAGTTTAACCGCCACCCTGGCGAAGCAAACACAAAAACAAGTTTAAAACTTACAAAGTCTGCGACCTCTGGGCCAGACTGCCAAAAAGTTTATCAAAACATAAAAACTTAATTGTCGGTCACATTAATGACCTCCACCTCTGGTACCTCCTCCTGCGACCACTCATTTCGTGTCTTCGCACCGGCTTGATATCCTCGGCCGCCATAGCCCTCTCGAGCTCCGTCGGCAAGAAGCATCACGGGACATTCCGGCCTCACCCCACCGCTTAGCCAACGCAGGAGAGTTCACTTCACCAATCTCAGGCATCAGCATACTCAGATCAGGTTGAGCGGGGTAGAGCATCTCCAGCTGCTTCTCCTCTTCCTGTATAGCCTGCTGGGTGGGAGCCTCCTCGAGTGCAGCAAGCATTCCACTGATCTTTCCCCGCCAGGTGGCATATGCAACAACGTTGGTGGCTAGGGAGATCAGCTCAGTGATCTTCTCCTCAGACTACTTCAGAGAGTCAGAAAAAGTGCTGCACACCGCCTGGGTTCGAGCCAGCTGATCAGCTCCCTCCTTCAACTTCTTCTTGGTGACAAAGAAGCTCGGTCTTCACTCCACCACACGCTCCTTCGATCAACCCGCTGCTGTGCAAGATCTGCAACAGTTTCCTTCAGCTCCTGGTTCTTGGCGCTGGTAGCACGACTGGTGGTCTGCACTATGTTGATCATCTTCCTGTTGTAGAGTGCAGACTGAAGAGTCTGGGGCATAAGTAATCAGAAGTCAGCAAAAGAGTTGGGAGGCAGAATTTAAGCAAGAAACAGACAGACAGACAGGTAGAAAATGAAGAATATTTACCATGAAGGCGTTGTGCACGTCATTTTCAGCCATCTCCTCTGGGGAGAACTCCGAAAACATTTACGAACATAACATGTGCATAAGTTGAAATCACAACAAGCAAGTAAATTAATTATGGAAACATATTAGATTAAGCATAGATCAATCCCCATGTTTGTTTCTCCTAATTCCCCATTAATCCTAGCTAAATAACTACTCACTTATTATCACGGGAAACATGTTATCAATGGTGTATATCATCACAACAAGTATAAGTATAATTAAGAGAGTGAGGAAATAAATAATAAAGAGTAAAGAATAAAAGAATTATACCAAAGTTGAGATGAACATATGGAAAGGAAAGAATAATAGAAGAAAACTTGATTGATTGATGAAGAGTTGTCAATTCTCCAATAATAACCCAATAATATTCAATTACCTAATAATAATAAAGCTTGAACAATAATTAAGGAAAGATCTACAAGATCTCAGATGTACGTATATTTGAAGATGATATGCCGTGGAGTTTTATGTCTTGAATACGATGTTGAATGAATGGATGAGTGAATGAGTATCTTTATTGATTTCCTTCCTTTGCTATTTATAGGGTAAGAACCCTAGATATACTCTACCTCGAATATGGAAAGAGAATATTATTTCCATAAAGACTTCTTTCCAAACCCGGACTCCTTTGCCAATTCTCCCCGATCTCCATAACTTCTCCCTAACACTTCTTTCCTTAACGCGGGCACCTTCTATGACGGGCCCTTGATCCTTCTCAAGCCCGTCTCCCCTTTCTCTAACCGCGGGCTCCCTTCCTCCTCCTCCTCACTTCTTTGTAACTTTTATTTCACCAAATGGGCTTTCTTTATTGTGCTATTTTTAGCCCAAACAGTTTGCCCCAAATTTCTTGTGAAGTACGCTTTCAAGTATCGAGCAAGGAATTTACGTAACCAAATATTTAAAACCCTACGCCGTCTTTTACTCCTTCCCATGCAACCCATCACTTCCAGCTGCCCTATTCCTCTTTCTCCGCACCCAACTCTCTGTCTCTTCTTTATAACCCCAACGTCTCTCTCCCACTTTCATTAATCACTCCAAATCATTTCAAAAACTCTCTTCTCTTAAACCCTTAATCTTCATCGGCTTCATTGTTCCCTTTCCCGTCTTCATCATCAGGTAATCCATCTTTCCTTCCTTTTAATCTTCATTTTCTCTCTCCACCATGGGCAAAACCCGACAATCTTCGTCAACCCCAACACCCTCCGACCGTAATCTTGACCCCACTTTCCCTTCTCGGGGACTTTTTAGACACCCACACGATTGCGATTCCGCCCTAACTCCGGCCGACATTCCTAGGATCAAGAGTCTGCTTGGTTTGCTTCTATCTGTACCCATTTAAATATGGCCTTCATTTTCCTTTCCCTAAACTCGTCCAAGATTTTATTTTTACCAACAATTTCGCCATGGCACAAATTTTTGCTGCCATATGGAGAGTTCTTCTCTATTCTTTGGCCGCTGGTCAGAGTACTGGCAAATCTGTCACTCTGGGTGATCTGGCCCACATGTACAGCATCAGATCCCTGGGCAGGGGTCAGTTATCATTCCGAAGCCATGGAGAGGCTCCCTTCAAACATGCGTCAAAATCCCGTATTAATAAATGGTTCGAGGACTTCTTCTACGTGAGGAAGGACTTCATCCAGCCTCCTGCTGATTATATTTTCGAGAAATGGGCTCTGACTTCGAGTAAGTAGCCTCCCTGTCGCCTGAATTATTTTATCTCGCTGCTTACTAGCTTACTTCATCGTATTCGTGCAGGCCCCTGTGACCTTACCCGTATTGGTGCCAAGATCCCTGCCTGCAGCAAGCTGTTCTGCATCCCTGAATCTGAGAGAAAGTTTCCAGATCTGCTTCCTAGTTTTTCACCTGCTTCTTCCTCTAACCCTCCTCAATCAGCTCACAGTATGTCTTCTGGTAAGATTTCTGCAACCACTTTTACTTGCATGCTGTTTTCTGCTGACGCTTTATTCATCCTGTTGTCTAAGATTTATGTACGCCTGCAGGTTCAAAAGTTGATCCATTGGAACTCATCCTCCAAAGTGCTAAAAGAAAGAGACCCTCTGCTAATCCTGACGTGGCCTCTGCCTCCAAGAGGAGTGCTCCTGCTACCTCTTTTCAGACTCCCCCTGCAGTTTCTAGTTCTGCCGCGCGCGTGCCTTTGGAAGTCAGTCCATTATCCCGCCATCCACCTACTCCTCCTGCCAGTCCTCGTGCTTCGTCTAGTGGAGGCATCATTGCTCATTTTCCACAAGGCTTTGGGAATGTGGACAAGGTGCCCTACTGGCCGGAGATTGATCAGCTGCTCTTTCCTTTCCATTTGTTCATCTCAAGTTTGGTATAATTCCTTTACTCTTTACTCTTTATTATTTATTTCCTCAGTCTCTTAATCATGCTTATACTTGTTGTGATTATTGACACCTATGATATTTGATGTGACCAATATTTGAGCATATTTAGTCCACGAATTAACCCCGTTCCTATGCTTTTTAGTGCATAATTGGGTCATTTACTATCTTTAGTCCTTTGTTTTGCATATTCTTTGAGGTTTTGATTCCTTGGTAGGAGAGGAGTGCAAACCATGCATTTTCATGGCAAAATGAAGCTAAATTGATCGAATCTAATGACCAAGCATCAAAGTGAAGACAAGACTAGAAGGCCTATGTAAATAATGTAATAGATAGGCAATGATGAAGAAGATCCTTGCATCTCCGACAAGATCCTTGAGGATTGTTGAAAGAAGAAAATAAGAAAACTGGAAGAAGCTTGCTGGACTACAATCTGCTCGTCGCAGCCTCGGGACGCTCGTCCAAGACCTCCACAATCTGAGCGTCCCACCACCCTGTCCGCTCGTCCTGCCACACCACAATCCACTCATCCCGTCCCCTTGGCCGCTCAGATTCCTGCCCAGTACAGCACGTCTCTTCCTTGTTCCACTCGGGATGTGCATATTTCTGAAAGACTAGCAAAAAGGAGACTAGCATCTTCCTTCGAGAGGAGCATTTCCTCAACTTTTCTAAAGGGTCTTAATCGTCATTTAAGCCCTTAGTAACCCTAATTTATGTACCAAATACTCACTATAAATAACCCCAATATAAATAACTTGACCTTAAAATAATAAACTTGAGAGATGGGTAGGATGGGTAGACTTAGGACCTTATGTTGTAGTCTCTGTGTGTTTGCTCTTTGTTAGGTTCTAACATGTTTGTTGATTGCAATGTAATATTTATTGTGCCTTGTATCAATAACCGTAAACCTACCAACGTGAAGATCAAGATTTGGTGCCTATTGCCGAGGACTGAAGATTTGTTTACCTTTGAAGAATGCTTCTACTTCCTTGAAGATGTTACTCATTCTTTGTGTACCTTGTCTTATTCTTTATCTCTTGGTGCTTATTCTCCTTCTAAACTCTCTTTTCCCTTTCCTTGAAAGTTACTCTTGTACCCTCCTAACTTGTCCTTTGTTCCTTGCTTATCCTACCTTAACGCCTTTTTGATAGTACTCTTTCCTTTGAGGAACGTTGACCTTGGTTTGGAAAATTCGACTTTTGAGGAGATTGTTTGTGGTTAACCCATAACCCTGGTTTTAAGAGGTTGTGATGTTGGAAAGACTTAAGTGGAATTGAGTGGTGGAATCGAAGGTGTAAGATTGAGAGAGTAAGTAAGTTGAATTTACGATTGGCTTTCATAATCACTTTGGATATGAGGATTTTATAAGGTATATGTTACCATATGAAAAATACTAATTTTGGGATTATTAGTTGGTCTAAGTGAGTGATCTTAATTACTACTTGAGGTATGGAATGAGAGTGAGACTAAGCTACATTGTTAGGAAATCTTAGCACTTGTTTTAGTAACTAGAAAGGATAATGGTATGGTTGACGCCAATTGTTAAGTTGAAGGATATAGTTTTAATTTATGGTGTTAGAATGTGGGAATTTAGAGATTGGAATTAGGACCCTTGATTGAAGATTTTATCATTTTGAGAAACCCATGGTTGACACTAGTTGGATATGAGTATAGCTTTGTTGGAAACCCTGACCTTGATCTTGTGGAAGTTGTTTGTGGATGTTTGAGGATTTGGAGTGATGAGATCACACTTATAGATGAGAACCTTGTTTCACGGAATTGCTTAGGATGAAGTAACATGAGTGTTTTGAGGAAATCCTTGGGAGTGTTTTGGTCATAAGTTTTGTTGTTGGGAAGTTTGCCGAACCGTTTAGGCTGATGTTGTAATTTGGGATTCGAGTACTTGGCGTTTCCTTGTTGTCTAATTTCCTTTCTTCTTTGACCATAAGCGTTACCGTTCATACCTCCTTTCCTCGCTTCATCTTGCTCCTCCCTTAAGTTTGATGCTAGTGATGTAATACTCCGTATTTATGAGTCTTTGGGTACTCTATCGAGTAGGCCTTACTCTGTCGAGTAAGGGTGAGTTGCGTTTTAAAATAGTTTCTGACCTGTTGGGTACTCGATCGAGTAACTAGGATACTCGATCGAGTAAGGGGGTACTCGATCGAGTACCTTAGGTACTCGATCGAGTAGCCGGTTTACGGGGAGTTTTTCTCGGGTTTTGTTAATTATGCGATTAAGATATATATCCTTCGTCGTCTTTATTCTAAACACTTTTGCAAAACCTAATTTACTGTCAAAGAGAGAAAAACCAAGTACGTTCTTCATCCTAATCGCATTGTTAGCAAATCCCGGAGTTTGGAAGGTCGGTTCTCATCGTTTGATATACCGTTGAGATCCTTGCGTCGAGGGTAAGATCTATGTACCCTTTTTGTTGTCTTTCCTTTGATTTGGTTAAACCCTAATATGGGGATTTGGGGGTTTTTGGAGTAGTATGTGATTTGGTAGCATTTATATGTTGTATGATAGGAGGAGGTTTCATAGAGGAAGCTTTTTGATACAGCTGTAGAGACCGTCTGATAGTGTGCTTTCCAGGTAGGATTTCCTACTCAGTTTTAGTCCAATAATGGGATGATTGATGATGTGTTGGGATTGATTGTTTGATATAGTAATTGTATTATGACGGTTGTGATTGTGATTGTGATTGTGATTGTTGTCTGTGGTTCTCGAGGCGTGTCCTTGGCTGAGTGGGGTCACTTGCGGGAGTGGCTTCACGCCCTAGTTTCGCCTTCTGTGGAACCCGCCACAGAAGAGATGTGCACATTAATGGACAGGGTTATCTCTCATTATGAGGAGCGGGGATTTGGTGGGTACGGCTGCGGTCCCCCATTGGCAGGGCTGGTCCAGTGGACAGACAGTGATTGAGATTGTTGGGATTGGCGTGATTGTGTGTGTGTGACGGTTAAGCTGTCTGTTTATCTTATTGTTGATATATTGAGTTGTGTGATTAGTCCTGACCCCGTTTAAATGTTTTAAAAACTGTGGTGATCTATTCGGGGTGGTGAGCGATTATTGAGCGGTATGATATGACGCGTATGGGATAGCCGGGATGAGTCATCAAGTGGCAGTTAGAAGTCTTCCGCTGTGTCAGACGATGTTTTATAGCTTTGATAGTTTTAGCAGTAGACCGTCTGAGAATCTTGTATTTCTTTTTATCAGTTTGGAATTGCTATGTAATCACTTTAAACTTTATTTTTCTTTTAAAGTTGTTTCGTTATTGTCTTATGAATATCATGCCTCGGGTAACCGAGATGGTGGCATCCTTATACCTGAGTGGTCCTGGTAAGGCACTTGGAGTATGGGGGTGTTACAAATGGTATCAGAGAGACGATCCTGAAACCTGTAACCAATGAACCCAATGAATATATGGAGTCAATTAAAATAAACCCAGGGTAAAGGTTGTAGGAGCTAATGCAAAGACTTGGGAGACGTCCTAAAGTCGCGAACTCGCCCTACAATTTTGAACCGATCACCATGGGATATGAGTCGGGATCGCTATGTGTTTATCCTGTGAATTGTGTACCTATATGGTGATGTGTGGCATGAATCAGTGGATGTATGTATGTGGAGAATGGGGAATGTGTAGAAAAGATGGTGATAATGTGATTTCGTATGTTGTTGATTGAAAGCATGTTGCATGATAGTTGGTTTACAATGTTGGTTGGAATTGTTAGAAAAGTGTATGAGAATGATGAGTAATGTGTTGGAAATGGATGAATTGATTGGAAAAGATGGGGTAGCAATTGCATGAGAATATGAATTTTGTGATTATGAATATGTTTAAGTGACGAAGTGTATTTGTAATGTTGTTGTATTAGTAACATGGAAATAGGATTTGTAATGTATGAGAATGTTGTGTTACGAAAAGTTATAAAATTTAAAGTATGCGGTTAGTACATGACTAATGAGTTAAATAATATATGTGCATGATGGATGTTGTTGCTTGATTTTTTAAAATAGTAACATATGATTATGAATACTGGTTTTATGAGTTTTGGACTGGTTTTGTTTGCTTGGTTGTTGTTTAAGTTGTTTGGAAGTAAAATCAAGTAGTTGTGTTTTTTTCGATTATAAAGAGGTTGTCTTTAAACTGTTATAACTTGAGATGCATAAATGATTTTGATGTGATTCCAATTGGAGGTGATAGCTTGTCCTTTTACGATTCTAACGATAGGTCACACGCCCAAAACGACCAAGTAATGAGTGAGTTATGACTGTTTTACGCAAAACTGGACATTGTTGAGAATTGGGGTACTCGATCGAGTAACTAGGATACTCGATCGAGTAAGGGGGCACTCGATCGAGTACCTTAGCTACTCGATCGAGTAGCCCTGGTGATTTGTTTTACGTGCTTCTGATCTTCACCTACTCGATCGAGTAAGTCCCTTACTCGATCGAGTGGCCTGTACTCGATCTAGTGACCCCTGTTTTGGGTCATATGCTTATCTTTTGACATTCGTGCATATTATGTTTAATTCAAAGTTGTTATTTTACTTCTCTATGCATTGTTTTACATGTAAGTTGGTCTTGATACGTAAGTTACCCAATCTTATGGGGAGGTGAGTGGCACCTTATGGTGAGTATGAGTTTGGTGGGAGGAGATGAGCTATATGTGGTTGTGCTGAGAAGTGGAAAAAGAAAAAGAATATTGATGAGCTGATTGAGGCATGGTGCAAGTTTTGGTGAGACGTTGTGAGTGATTTATTCGCGAAATTGAGTGATGTAAAAGTATGTGAAAGTGGGTAAGGGATGATGTGGGTCTAAGGAACGTGAGAATGAAAAGATTGAAAGGAAGGTTTGGATAGTGGCAACTTGAGATGTGTAAAGAATTATGGAGCGAGATGGTTAGGAGTCGTGTGGGTTAAGAATATACACAGTGAAAGTTCATTTTAAAGGGGTTGAGAAGAGTAGTATATAGTGAACTTTATGGAGACATGTTGCGAGGTGGATTTGTAGACAGTGAGTGAGTTTGGGAGATTTGGTTTATTAAGAGGTGAAATTACGTGTGATTTCTTTGGGCATTTAACGGCATGAAATGAAGTTGTTTAAACAGTGAACGTTGATTTTATGGATAGGTTAGTGACAAGTGTGAGCGTTAGCATAATAAGAGAAGATCCATGGTAAGAAAGAGTGAGATGATATCGACATGAAATAATGGGATTTGAGCTTTGGCGGAATGAGAAGGTAACCGGAGCACTAAAGAATTAGATAGAAGTAATAAGGAGTTGAGCTATTAAATGGTATTGTTGAATGTGAAGAGAAAAGAAGAGTAAAAAGTAAGCTAAGGAAAATTTTCACCGGAGTTATGTGATATAAAGGTAAGGAATCATCGAAATGTGTGATATTATCATGAGGATGTTAGTTAATGGTTATATGGGAGCTTCAGGACAACATGATTAATAATGAGTTTCGAGGAATTAAGGGAGTAAGAGTTGGTGGAGTATTTACACGATATTAGATTTTTGGTGGAAAGTTAGATGACGATACAATTAAGATAGTATTGGGAATAATGTTGAGGTAATTTTTTTGATGGGTTTGATGTTCTTTATTTGGGGATGTTAACCAAAGATAGGAGAAAAACCGTGTTGTTTTGATACGAGTGTAAGGGGTTTGATATACGAGCAGTGGTGGTATTGTGGTGTTGTCACTAGTGGTTAAGGGTGATGATAGATAAGAAAGACAGCAGTCCTAGAGAGGTTGATTTTACAAAGGCCGGATTGATATGTATGGTTGTAAAGGAGTATAAGATGTGGTTATACGAGGCGAGCGCTAGTGGTTGAATATTAATGGTATGGCATGAGGTGATGGTTATGCGAATGGGAAAATATGTTATGAGGGGGCATATGAGTTAAGCTCGGGCGACAGGTAACCTTTATCGAGTGGTAACTTACTTGATCAGGATTGACTAGTTGGATGTGATTATGGGTCTATGATGTGTATAAATGTTTGAGTGAGGTTCTGACCTCACGAGAAGCGGTATGGTGTGATAGTTATAAAGATGTTATATGAATGTTTGTGATATATGTAGGGTATGACAATCTGATGGAATGAGGCTAAAAAGGTAATAATTTGATTGATTTGGCATGGCTAGTTATAATTTTATGTGTAATGATAACACATGCGTATTCCGTGAAATGGTAGAGATGATGTTCATGAGGTGCTTATCTGTTTATCCATATAATATGTTGCGTTATGATTTAATAATGTGGATTTGAGTAAGTTTTTCTTGTCTGAGAAGTTATGCTGAGTCAGTGTTTATGGGTTTGAGTAAGTTGTGATGTCTATCGGTGCGGTTGTGGTGCCTCGGGTGGTGATCCGGGCACGGTACTTCGTGTTGTGATGCGGGTATTTTCGCACTGCGGTGTGGTTGTTGGTGACGGTGTTGTGATGACGTCACCGGTTGTGGTGGAGTAGGCGGGATGATTATGATATGAGTTTTCGAAAGTGAATACCAGTTATACATAGATTGTTGTTTTGTTTGCTGTTGTTCTTTGTGAGTTTTGGTTGAACATGTAGACTGTTGTTTTGTTTGTTGATGTTTCTTACTAGTTTCAACTTGGGTGTGAGGGTAGAGTATGATATGGGAGAAAGTTGTGTATGTTTTGTTGTTGTGATGGTATAGTGATTTTCTGTTGATAGGGCACAGTTGTAAGAGGTTGTACAGAACATTTGATCTTGTTGTAGATGAGACATCGGTGCGTATAGTCATGGCAAGTGATTCGTAAAACATGTGTGGTAATGATCTGAAAGCTGCAGGTGATTTTAATCTTTCGTGGGCCAGTGAGGGAAGGGTGTTTTGATTTAGTGTCTTGTTAAGTCATGTATGAGTTTTGCTGTGATGAAAGAAAAGAACTTGAGGATCTTGTGTGAGTGTACGTAACACGTGTGGATCGTGAGTTATGCTTTTGGCGATAGAAGTTTTATATAGTTTATATAGAGAGGTATGTCATGTTGCAGTAATGTGGAAGAGTTGGAGTGTTGGTTATGCTAAGGGTTTTGCAGTATTAGTTAGATGGACTGCAGAGTGAATTGAAGTATGAGAACTGTTTAAGTAAGAAAGCCTTGGAAATAGGAACGGTTATAGAAATGAGGTTATAGGCGGTTGTCTTTGACATGTGATGGTGATGAGGATGATGAGATGATTTAATAAGGATTTAGTATTAGTGAGTTACGAGGATGTAACATTTGATTTAAGAGAAATAGGATGCGATAAAAGTGAGTTTCATGCATGGTTGTGCATGTTGTAAAATAATTGGAAGTAGAGTGTTAGCATAGCGTAAAGGAGGGATTTGTTTTGTGGTTGATGTTGTTAAAAGGCCATGGCCGTGCTTGTAGTAGTGTGATGTTTAGGAGTTCGAGAGTTTTGATAGTGGCATGATGATGTTTATGAGTGTAAGTAAACTTCAAGGACGAAGTTCCTTTTGAGGGTGGTAGAATGTAACATTCCGTTTGATGTTAGGGGTATTTTGATATTGGATTGGCTCTGGATGATGTATTACGGAGCTAGTTGGTAGTGTATGGAGTTAGTGTTGAGAGAGATATAATGGAGTCGATACGATATCGTGAGCCATGTTGTGGAGGTAGGAATAGTTAGTGGGGTTGGTGTTACGAGTTCATGTTTGGGTTGGAGTTTTGTTTTGAGTTCTTAGTCACGTTGTTGTGTCTTGATCGAGTTAGTATGTTTGTTTTTGAGTATGGGTTGAACTTCGGGGACGAAGTTCTTTTTAAGGAGGGAAGACTGTAATACTCCGTATTTATGAGTCTTTGGGTACTCTATCGAGTAGGCCTTACTCTGTCGAGTAAGGGTGAGTTGCGTTTTAAAATAGTTTCTGACCTGTGGGGTACTCGATCGAGTAACTAGGATACTCGATCGAGTAAGGGGGTACTCGATCGAGTACCTTAGGTACTCGATCGAGTAGCCGGTTTACGGGGAGTTTTTCTCGGGTTTTGTTAATTATGCGATTAAGATATATATCCTTCGTCGTCTTTATTCTAAACACTTTTTCAAAACATAATTTACTGTCAAAGAGAGAAAAACCAAGTACGTTCTTCATCCTAATCGCATTGTTAGCAAATCCTGGAGTTTGGAAGGTCGGTTCTTATCGTTTGATATACCGTTGAGATCCTTGCGTCGAGGGTAAGATCTATGTACCCTTTTTGTTGTCTTTCCTTTGATTTGGTTACACCCTAATATGGGGATTTGGGGGTTTTTGGAGTAGTATATGATTTGGTAGCATTTATATGTTGTAGGATAGGAGGAGGTTTCATAGAGGAAGCTTTTTGATACAGCTTTAGAGACCGTCTGATAGTGTGCTTTCCAGGTAGGATTTCCTACTCAGTATTAGTCCCATAATGGGATGATTGATGATGTGTTGAGATTGATTGTTTGATATAGTAATTGTATTGTGACGGTTGTGATTGTGATTGTGATTGTTGTCTGTGGTTCTCGAGGCATGTCCTCGGCTGAGTGGGGTCACTTGCGGGAGTGGCTTCCGCCCTAGTTTCGCCTTCATGGAACCCGCCACGAAGGGATGTGCACATTAATGGACAGGGTTATCGCTCATTTTGAGGAGCGGGGATTTGGTGGGTACGGCTGCGGTCCCCCATTGGCGGGGTCCAGTCCAAAGGGGACGACCAAAGGTGATTGAGATTGTTGGGATTGGCGTGATTGTGTGTGTGTGACGGTTAAGCCGTCTGTTTATCTTATTGTTGATATATATAAGTTGTGTGATTAGTACTGACCCGTTTAAATGTTTTAAAAACTGTGGTGATCTATTCGGGGTGGTGAGCGATTATTGAGCGGTATGATATTACGCGTATGGGATAGCCGGGATGAGTCATCACGTGGCGATTAGAAGTCTTCCGTTGTGTCGACGATGTTTTATAGCTTTGATAGTTTTAGCAGTAGACCGTCTGAGAATCTTGTATTTCTTTTTATCAGTTTGGAATTGCTATGTAATCACTTTAAACTTTATTTTTCTTTTAAAGTTGTTTCGTTATTGTCTTATGAATATCATGCCTCGGGTAACCGAGATGGTGGCATCCTTATACCTGAGTGGTCCTGGTAAGGCACTTGGAGTATGGGGGTGTTACAAGTGACCTATAAAAACTCTATCTTTGACATCCTTGTTGACCTTACCCGAGGATGGTGTGGACTACGATGTTTATTGTGATGCTTCATAGCATGGCCTGGGTTGTGTCTTGATGCAAAACCGAAGGGTTATTGCTTATGATTCTCGACAACTGAGGGTTCACGAGGTGAACTATTCGACTCATGATCTGGAATTAGCGGCCGTGGTACATGCCTTGAAGACATGGAGACAGAGTTCATTGCCGCATTTATACCGATCATAAGAGTTTGAGGTGTATCTTTACCCAGAAATAATTGAATATGAGCAAAGAAGATGGCTAGAGTTGGTGAATGATTAAGATGCCGAGTTGATTGATCATGAAGGGAAAGAAAATGTGGTGGCCGATGCTTTGAGTAGGAAGACTAGTCACTCTTTGAGCACTATCCGTGTATTACCTGATGAACTTACCACGGAATTTCAAAAGTTAGGGATAAGCCTTGTTGGGAAGGGCTTTGACTATCTTAGTGCCTTGAGTGCAGAACCCGACTTTTACCGTGATAGTATTCTCCACCTTGGTTAATTCATTCATAGGTTTTTAAAACACTTGCACACTTTACTCCTATGCTATCCCATGGGTCAAGTCACTCCACCACAATTGTGATTCCATAACTCTCAAATATAAATCATCTATAAACGATTTCCACGAAAGATCAAAACTACTAAAAGAGTTACGCACATAACCAACTATCGACCACTAGGAATTCTCACTATGGTAAAATTCTTAATCAAAGGTCAAAATCTCAAAGTCTTTATACTTTATAACACTCGAAGAAAAATCTTATTTACACCCGAATTCACAAGCATAGATGATCACATTCCCCAAATCATAAAGACCACCAACCAAAAGTAAATAGGTTTGTCATACAATTTTTCCCACTCAACTTAACTCAAGTTCCACTAATCCAATTTCGACGAAATCGAGGTTTACAAAGAATCCTCAAAGAGCATCTCACTCACTCTACAATGTAGTCAACAACGCCAACACTCCACTAAGGAAACAAGGAGTAATAACCAGGTCAGGAAATGATAGGAAATTTCAGTGGGATACGTGAACATGACAAGGTGTGAGATTAAAGGAGTCAAATAATAAAGGTAGCTAGTTAACACCAGTAAGAGATATTAGAATTAGAGAGGTATTCAAGGCAAGGAAATGACAAGTAAACTTTTATACTTAAGACATAAATCTAATCAAGGTATGAACGAAGGGAAGGAAGATGATTAAAGGTACGAAGGGGGATTTTAAGGCTTAAACCATACGCTTTCTAAGACTTAAGGTTCTCTCTAACAAGGTCATGCCTATTAGGATATTGTACCATCATAACAAAACGACCAAATTCCAAAACGAGGGTCAAGGCAATTCATCTAATTCCTTATATGCAAGTCTCTCTTAAAGGATTACACCTCTATGACTGATCAAGGTAAAAATTAACGCTCGCTTAAGGGATGATAAATTGGTTATATTCATTGTTCACCTATCCTATCACATATTAGGATTTCCCTAAAGTAAGTCTACCACTCTAGTATAGCAACATCTCTTTATCTCTTTATCTCAAGTTCTCGACACAACCTCGATGTTTTAAAAACCAATGAATGAATTAACAAAGACTCCTCCACAAAATTCTCAAGGGACAACTAATATCAAATCACATCCCCAATCTATACGGGATCATTAACATCTAAAAATGGGTTTTCTTCCAAGCTCATATCATGAGCCTTACTCCATGATTACTCCTAAGGTAACAACGCTCAACCTACTAAGCTTTCAAATCCCAAACATAAACAACAAAGCCAAGTTCTATAACTTAAGTAACATATACAACTCACACTTACACAAGGATTCCACCAATCAAATTTACTCACTTTATCAAGGAACTAGGTATAAGAATCACTAAGCATGTCTCATCACACTACCTAAGCCTTTCTAACGTCACAACCTCTCAAAACTAAGGTCAAGGGTCAAACACAAACAAACTCCACAAAAGTCAAATTTTCCGACCAAAGTTAACATTCCATAAGGCAAAGATGAAGGTGTACATGAGGGGCATTATAAGGAGAAAAGGTACAAAGAGAACCCCCAAGATATGTGATAAGAGTTGCGAAAGGTATAGAAGCGCAAGACAAGGGAATATGACAAAGCACTCAAAGAGAGGATGGTATCTTTGAGACGGTAAAGAAATCCTTCAAGAGAAAGAGATCCATATGCAAGATGTTATGTAAGGAAAAACAAAAACGAAGGATAGGTCGGGTGGGTACCAAACTAGCTTCCAAAGTAGAGCAAAAGAGAGTTTAGAAAGGAAGGATGAGCATCACGGGATAAAAGTAAGGAAAGATGGATCAAGGATAGAAAACACACCCATAGCGGTGTCGGGAGGAACGGTGGTTCCGACTTGATTCTCGACAAGAATGACTCTTCTTGGCTCGGCTTCCGTAGCATGAGGGAGAGGAGGAGTAATCTTCTTCTCGGGGCAATCCTTCATGAGATGTCCGGGCTTCTTGCAATGGTAACACTTCAAGGGCACATCATAGCATCCAATCCTGGGGTGATAAGCTTGCCCACACCTGAAGCACCTGCTGTTATTCTTAAGCCTATTTGTAGATGTAGGAACCTGTCCTTTCGGCTCTTGCACTTTTGGCTCTTGTCCTCCATGGTCTTGTACTGTTTGTCCTTGGACTCTCAGCACCCACCTCTTCTTGCTAGAAGATGACGAAGATGAGGACACAAATTGCCTCTTGCCACGGCGGTTAGGGCGACAATTAACTTGAGCATCGGCATTCCGTTGATTCCGAAGAATTAGAGTAAGGGCTTCCATGATAGTATTCTCCACCTTGGTTGGTCGTACCATCTTCTCAAGACTCCAAAAAAAATCAATCATGTTAGCACCTAACAAATAACATGCACAAAGAGACTACCAACTTAGGTCCTTAATTCTACCCATCTCTCATTCATTATTCAAGGTCAAGTTCAAGGTTAAATTCGGGGTATACGTGTGTTCGTCGGGAGCAACATATGCTCTGATACCAACTGTGACATCCCTCGATGAGGCATCAAAAGAACTATTAAATCTAAGCGGAAAATACAGGATTTTTAAAACCTTTAGAGTTTAAAGTGTGAAATCCACCACATGTGATCAAATGAAAATGAAAAGTAAGATGAATAAGTTTTACAATTAAAAACAAAGTGCGTTGGGGAAAAGATATCCCACGAATAGGCACGAGTCTAAAGATAGGTGAGTCTAAGAAAACAATAACTAAAGTCCAAGGGTCAACGTTCTCGCTAGCTCACACGTCTTCCCCATAATCTGCATCACAAACCTGTCATTCATGTAAACATGAACGCCACGGTCGAGTGGGGAGTAACTCGTGGTTCTCCCACCACAATATGTCAAAATACACGTAAGCAAGAACTTATTTAAACATATTGATCATACATCATACTTGAATAATAATGAACAAGGGGATATAAACGATAATCATAATGAGATAGGCATAGTGCGTTCATAATGAGTTAGGCATGGTACATTATATTAAACATGCATTCAAGGTAACCAAACATGGATATAAGATTAGGCATCGAATCATATGAAGAAGGTAAACAACGGATCAATTGAATAGAAAATACATGGATGGAAACCAATAGCCATTACTTGAAAACCTCTTAACAACCATAGCACGGGACGTGGTTACTAATGTCACATTCATATTTATGGCTTACATCTCACCATAAGAACGGATGGGAACATCAATCCCGACGATCATATCGCAACTAGGGGCTTGCATCTCACCACTAGTATCTGATAGGACCAAGACTCTTACAAACAATCATAGAAGACGTGCACTCTCGTATATAAGAACACGCCAATGACCGCGACAAGCAAGACATTTACAAAGGATTGACTCAAAACAAGACAAACCCCTAGACTCCAACCTCCTGGTAGGACGACGACCATAATACAGTCCTAGTCTAAATCTGGCCAGACTCTCGGGATGGACGTCACCCGATTCGAAATGCGGTGACCTATCCGCATCCAAGACTCGATCCATGACACCTAGCCGTGCCCCAAGGTCGAGTAACCCCAAATCGGAACAACGGTACCTAGCCGTACCCCAAGGTCCGAAGAGGCGGAAGGAAGATAGCCCAACTCGGAAACAATGGCACCTAATCGTGACCCAAGGTCCGAGGGCAAAATAAATAAGGAATGTCGAGTAGTCACACAATGTAAAACGTCACACTCGGGTCACAAAAAGAATAAGAACGATCATGTGAATATAAACACGATAAAATGTCATATGACACGGGGTCACTAATACGAGTAAAAATGATTATATAAACATAACGTAAACAATTCATGTGAAGCATGCATAAGTACGAGAGTATAACAAATATCAAGTACTCCCATGATAAAAGAGTCTCAATACACCATACACAAGCATTAGAACCAAGGTTAAGATGCATACCCAACTAGAAACTCAAAACCCAATCTATAACAACAAGTTTAGTACTCGACTACAACAAGGGTCAACTTCAGACGGTCATAACTTGAGTTCTATACATGATAATGAGATGAAACCAGTTGAAAGTGATAGCTTATCCTCTTACGGTTCTAACGGTAGGTCATAAGCCTCAAAAAACAAGTAACGAAGAAGTTATGGCCATTTTACCAAAACTAGTACAGGTTGTAGCGCAGCCTGCGCCGAGGTGCGTAGCCTACGCAAATTCACTGATTTGCACGACACAACAAATTCATCTTCCTCCCCAAATCATTTTTTTGTCATGCCATTACCATCTCAATTGCACCATATATTACCCAAGCAACTTCATGCAAGTATTAAGGGTGAAATCAAAGCATAAAAGAGGGATTAAAACACAAGGTTCGATTCAAATTCAAACAATTCCAAACTAACAACTTCATGACATAAATAAACACAATTATTAAGCATGAATAAGACGGTTTCTTTACTAATTCGTCCATGTACACAAAAGACTAGAAACTTCTTCAAACCACCAAGAGAGATTCCACACAAAACTCAATCAACAACAAACAAGTAAAGACATGTAAAGAATCTAACTTTAACACACATGTGAACAAACTATAACATATATAAACACCCAAATTGACATAATGTCGAGTAACCCATCACCGTTACCTTTTTGCACATAAATCCACAAAAGACTCGTCTACCTTTCAAGGATCCACTTCCGGGTCAACTAAACCTTCTCCTAAACATAAGAAAACACAAATTAAGACTAAGAATCGAAACTAGAAAAGGGTACCGTGTGTAATATGGGTCGACAGCCCCATGAATGGATGAAAGTCGGTTTCTTTCTTACCTAGAAAGATGGAGGGCGATGAGAGGGAGAGATAGACGCGAAAAACACTTGATTCGGACAAGAATTGAGCAAGTTATGGTGTTTTCAAGATTTGTAAGAGGAAAGTGTAAAAATGGTGTTTGTTGTTGAGGATCAATGCTGAAAAATTGAGGAGGGAGGTGTAGTTAGGGTTTCCCTCATTATTTTTATGAGGAGGAAGGAGTAGTAGGTGAGTCCATTGGTCATACTAGGCCCAACAAGCAAAATTGAGTCGATATACACTAGAATTTACGTCTCGAGCCCACTACAACTCCAGACGGAAAATATTATTATTATTATCATTATTATCCGACCAAAATATTTATTTTGTATAACTTAAGCCTTAAAAATATAATATTTATAAAAATCATGTTTAGTAATGAAATTAATGAAATTAAATAATTTAAAATATAAATGAGACAATAGAACGGTTAATTAAATTATAATTGCCAAAATGGAAAATTCGCGGGTGTTACAATTGTACTAGTTAGATTATGATCAATCCTTAATATTATTTATGTTCTTGCTAATCTCATTTTAGTCTTGAAATCAACTTTTAATTAAGCATTAATACAAATCTCATTTCCTTAATTTCTCTATTGTTCATTCTTTATTTTGGGTAATTGAAGATTATTTGGTGTTTATTTGGAGGATTGACAACCTTCAAATCATTCATCAAGTACTTCTATTAATCTTTGATTATTCATTTGGAATAATCATTAGGTATAATTCTCTTAATCATTTTTTAATTATTGTTAATCATCTTCATTTATTCATCATGTTTTGCTTTGTTAATATGATTGACAACCTTGTTAGCATGTTAAACTTGATAATGAGTGAGTAATTTCCTTAACTAGGGTTAATGGGGAAACCAACATGGGGATTAATTCATGCTTAATCTAATATGCTTTCATAATTAATTTGTTTGCTTGTTGTGATTTCAACTCATGCACATGTTATGTTTGATGAAATACGAGCCTATAAATCCTTGCATTTTTTACCCATCACTTATCTTTTCAATGAGACTTGTAAGACATAAACCAACTCGAGTCTCATTAGACCATGCATATTGTTGGATAGGGAGGACTAAGTCGACTTGTAGGTGTTGTACAATCTCATCGATTTGGCTCCGGGACCTAAACCTTCCTAGGGATTGTAAGATATACACAAACTCGATCCCATCACAATAATAATTGCTTGCATCTAGTTGAAAACATGTTTGTATGATCAAATCCCATGAACCCATGACACCCTAGTGCTTTTAATCAATTGTTTAAATCTCATTTTAATCATCTTGCTTGTTTATTTACATTGTTATTTAGTTTAGTGATCATCTTATATCAACCTAAATTGTGACACCCTTAGACACCACTACTTGCAATCGAAAATCCTACATCAATATCCGTCCCTTCGGATCCGACCTTTACTTACCTCTTTACTAAAAATAGAGTAGTTTGTGAAGTTATAAATATTGTTTTGGTCTAGGTGCTCCTAACAACAAGTAACCGAAAAATAGTCTCAACTCCGACCAAAAATGGCGCCGTTGCCGGGGACAGTGTTAACTTGATTTGATTTTCTTTGATTGTTCTTAGTTGTGTCTTTCTTTGCATTGAGGAAGTAAAACTCCTCAAGGTTTGTTCTAATTGTTTTCAAGTTGTTCGATATTTTACAAGATGGATATTATAGATTGTTTTGTTGAGGATGACTTGAGTATACCTTTCTTCAAAGACCCCATGCAAGCATTGGAAGCCTTAGAAGCAAGTGAGGCCAAAAATAAGCATTGGGAATCGGAGGTAGATCTTCTTGAGGCCGCTCTAGCCAACAAATAACTTACTCATAAGCAATCCGAATTAGTACATAACATCCTTGTGGAAGCATATCAACCCATGGAACGAGAACAAGCAATCGTGGAGGACATCATACAAACCGAAGAGCAAGAGGAATTTGTCATGTAATTTGAGTATGATGTGATTAGTGAACTTGAAGAACAAGTTGAATATGCCATGAGAATGGAATGTCTAATGGAAATTGAGCAAGCTCTTAATGAACCTTCAATGGAGGAAAGTGAGGTACAAGTTCCAACTTTAAAACCCCTTCCCCCAAATTTGAAATATGCTTATCTTGATAAATCTAAGACCAAACCCGTGATTGTTAACGACAAACTTGATGAGAACCAATTGGGAAAATTGCTTGATGTGTTGAAACAACATGAAAAGGCTATAGGTTATAGTCTAGATGACCTTAAGAGGATAAGTCGCAATTTTTGCATGCATAGAATTCATCTAGAAGAGGACCGTAGACCTACCATCCAATCTCAAACAAGATTAAACCCCCACAAGCAAGAAGTTGTTAAAGGAGAGGTTATGAAATTACTTGATGCGGGAATCATATATCCCATATCGGACTCTTTGTGGGTTAGCCCCATTCAAGTGGTACCTAAAAAAGGAGGTACCACGGTGGTGACAAATGAAAAGAATGAGCTAATACCCACAAGGAAGATCACCGGTTGGCGTATGTGTATTGACTATCGAAAATTAAATTCCGCAACAAGAAAGGATCATTTCCCCCTACCATTCATTGACCAGATGCTTGAGAAGCTAGGCTCTAACAAGTTATTTTGCTACCTTGACGGGTATTCGGAATTCTTTCAAATCCCTATACACCCGGATGACCAACACAAGACCACCTTCACATGCCCTTATGGTACTTTTGCTTATAGGAGAATGCCTTTTGGCCTATGTAATCCCCCCGCTACTTTCCAAAGATGCATGATGAGTGTTTTCTCCGAGTACCTAGAGATCATAATGGAAGTTTTCATGGATGATTTTAACGTTTATGGAAAAGACTTTGACTCGTGCTTGCATAACTTTTCTCTTGTATTGCAAAAATATGAAGATGTTAGTCTCATTTTGAATTGGCAAAAGTGTCACTTTATGGTCAATGAAGGAATTGTTTTGGGTCATTTAATCTCGGAAAGGGGCATCGAGGTCGATAAAGCTAAGGTTGAGGTGATAGAGAAACTCCCACCTCCCGTGAATGTTAGAGGGGTGAGAAGTTTTCTCGGTCACGCAGGTTTTTATCGCCGTTTTATAAAAGATTTCTCAAAAATCGAGAAACCCCTCACTCAACTCTTACTTAAAGATGCCCAATTTCATTTCACTAATGAGTGTGTTGAAGCCTTCAATATAATTAAGGAAGCACTAATCTCGGCACCGATCATTCAACCACCAAATTGGGAACTATCGTTCGAGATTATGTGCGATGCTAGTAACTACGCCGTTGGAGCGGTTCTTGGCCAATGGGTAGGAAGGGCTTTACATGCTATCTACTATATAAGCAAGACTCTTGATTCTTCCCAAGTGAACTATGATACCACCGAGAAAGAGCTCCTTGCCATTGTCTATGCTTTAGACAAATTCCGTTCTTATTTGCTTGGATCCAAGGTGATTGTTTTTTCGGATCACTGTGCTCTTCGACATCTCTTGATAAAGAAAGAGGCAAAACCAAGGTTGTTGAGATGGATTTTGCTTCTTCATGAATTCGACTTGGAAATAAGAGATAAGAAAGGGGCCGAGAATGTAGTAGCGGATCACTTGTGAAGGATCCGGTTTCATGATGAAGAAGGAGAAACACCGATCAATGACTCTTTCCCCGATGATATCTTAATGGCCATTAAAACATAACTTGAGAGGCATATCACCCCATGATTTGCCGATTATGCCAACTATATTGTTTGAAGAGTACTCCCTCCAAACTTAAGCTACAACCAAAGGAAGAGGTTCTTTTTCGAATAAAGAGGTACTTTTAGGATGACCCAAATCTTTACGAGGAGTGTAGTGATGGGCTCTACCGAAGGTGCATCCCTCAATGGGAAATTAAAGGAATTTTGGAAGGATGTCACTCATCCCCTTATGGTGGACACCATGGAGCAAGAAGAACCATCGCAAAAATTCTTCAATCGGGCTTCTTTTGGCCTACAATGTTCCAAGATGCTAGGGAGTTCATCTTTCATTGTGATGCTTGTCAAAGAACGGGGAATATCTCTTGGAGGAATGAAATGCCACAGAGGGGCATACTAGAGGTAGAGATCTTCGACATTTAGGGGATCGACTACCAATGGCCGTTTGTGACATCCAAAGGGAACAAATACATACTTGTGGCTGTAGACTACGTCTCAAAATGGGTGGAGGCAATTGCCACCCCAACCGATGATGCGAAAACGGTCACTAAACTCTTCATGAAAATAATATCCCCAAGGTTCGGAGTACCTAGACCAATCATAAGTGATGGAGGAACGCATTTTCATGAAAATAAGCTCACATCCCTTTTGACCAAATATGGTGTTCAACATAGAACCGGCTTGGGATACCATCCTTAAACAAGCGGTCAAGTTGATGTTTCGAATAGAGAGATCAAGCAAATTCTTGAGAAAGTTTTCAATAAGACTCGTAAGGATTGGAGCATGAAGATTGATGACACTCTTTGGGCTTATAGGACGGCCTATAAGACTCCCGTAGGAGCTTCCCCTTACAAACTTGTCTATGGGAAGGCATGCCACTTACCGATTGTGTTAGAGTACAAAGCTTTTTGGGCAATCAAAGCTCTCAACCTTGATCTCAAATTAAGTGGTCAAAAGAGGATGATACAAATTCAAGAGCTGGAGGAATTCCGACTACAATCTTATGAGAAAGCCAAGATCTACAAAGAGAGGACAAAGTTACTTCATGACAAGATAATCAAGTAAAAAGCCTTGCACAAGGGAGACAAAGTCTTTCTATTCAATTCCCGATATCGACTCTTTCCCGCGAAGTTGAACTCTAGATGGATGGGTCCTTATGTGATCACCGAGGTAGGAAAGTATGGAGACTTTGATATCAAGTCGGAAGATGGAAGCAAATTCAAGCTCAATGGCCAAAGATTGAAGCCATATTATGAGGGAGCATTTATCGGAGAGGTCGATGTCACCTACCTCGGGCCTCCTCCTCCTTGAAGAGATCATCAAAAGGAGAGTTTGGTGGAGTCCTCCCTAAACCACCACTTGTAAATATACTAACCCCTTTAACTTGTACTTTTTACTTTATTGCATTTTTTATCATAAACATGATTCTTGCCACGAGAGTAAGTGAGGGAGAGTCACTAATCATTTTGATGAATGAAGGAACTAGAATTCAAGTGTGGGTAAATGTTTCTACCGGAGTGAAGGAAAAGCAGGATCAATCTGAGCGTCCCGAGGGTGAATCCGCTCGTCCAGGCAAAAAATCTGAGCGTCCCACCAGCAAGTCGCTCGTCCTATGAGAGCTGACAAGCAGCTATTTTGTTCTGATCCAAGATCCGAGCATTCTCAGTGACAATCCGCTCTTCTGTGTCTGGACGGTCGTCTCATCAAGGAATCCACTAGTCCCGATAGTGACACTTTCTGGCATTTCTCCCTGGAAGAGAATCCGAGCGTCCTCTTTGGAATCCGCTCGTCCCAATAGTCAGAAATCCGAGCGTCCCAACGCAGAACCCGCTCGTCTCCCTGCGTCTTATTTTCCAGATTTTCGCCAATTAAAATCTTCCCCACCACACAATTTGTGACACCTCATCCTTCCTTCCACTTATAATATAAAACCCCCCTCTCTTATGACTCCAAATCATATCTTAAGCACTCATTCACCCAACAAAAACAAAAACTCCAAAAATCTAGGGTTTCAAAAAGATTCACAAGGAGATCTAATTCACAAAGAGTATCCCCATATTTCAACAAGTCAAAATTCCAAATCTACATCCAAGAATGGGACCAAGAGGATCATTATCTAGAGAAAGAAGAAGACCAAGGGTAAGAGGAAGCTCATCTACTTCTCACATCAACACTTTAAGAAGAGAACATGAGGAGATAGTTGACCTCACCAAGCTTGATGAATTTTCCAACATAGAGTTTGTCAACGATGTTCAAAGGCTCGTTTTCCACCGACTACTTGGTAAGAATATTCGTCCTACCAAATTCATGTGCCATAAAACCTTGAGAAAACTTGGAATCTATCATCAAATGGAAGCTCTCTTCGAGTTATTTGGTCTTTCTACTTTATTCCATATACATGAACGAACCTATCGGTCTCTTGTCCTTGAGTTCTTGAGTTTCTTGAAGATTACCACTTTGAACAAGACAATTTGTGTAGAGTTTAGATTGGAAAATGTAACAAGGATAATGACTCCTGTCGAGTTTGCAAATGAGCTCGGTCTAGATGTTTTGCCTACTTGAACATCAAGACCAAAGAAGTATAATGTAGCACCATTATGGAGAGCCATGACGGGACGCGATTTTTCATATATTAAGGAATACTTGGCCTTTCACATCCAAAACCCCATCCTAAGGCTCACTTACCGATTCTTATCCGGAACTATTCTTGCACGCCTAGATCCGGCGATAGTGAACGAGCTAGATCTCGTATTTATGGAATCATATCTTGATATCCAAGAGAGAAGTGGATATCATTTCAATGCACCACTTGTTCTCCTAGAGAAATGGGCAAAATTTCGAAATGGGTATGATGATGGTATGAAGCATATTGTCAATGGAGGACTCATCACAAGACTTGCAAAGCACTTCAATCCAAGGTTTAATGAAAACAATGAGTATACTCCACTTCCGGGAAATACGAGAATCAATGAGGAGCTAATTCCTATTCAACACCATTGGATAACCCATGAGGGTGATGAGAAGAGGATCAAATGGATCACCAAGGGAAGCAACCCTATTTATCTACCAATGAATGGTTTGCCAAAAATTTCACCAAGAAGAGGCCCTCTTTCTCCAATCCCATCTTATCTCGTCCCCACAAACCCAAATCAAGCCATTCAAGCACCACCTCCAACACAACAACAACATGAACAGCCAAGAAATGAAAATGAGAAGATGGTGATACCACCATATCCCTTCCAATATCAACCATACAATTACCTTAATCCCTTCATCCTTCCGCGAGATGAATTCGTGACGGGGATCCTTCAAGATTTGCACCTCCGCTAATATGAGGCCAATGTGGATAACTACTATGCTTTATATCCACGATTTCACCGTTTGGCTCAACAAGGGATTATTAGTGAAGAGGGAATGTTTCCCTCTTGGGCTCAAATAAATATTCTCTTCCCAAACTCGGCAAGGGCTAATGAAGGAGCAAATGGTCAAGAGGGTGAAGGGAGTGACAAGTCAAATGTTAGAGACAAGGTGGAGCTTGATAGTGAGGGTGATGAATTCATGGATTTCAATGGAAGCGATACATCAAGAGGAGCCTGGGATAGCGACTTGGAAGGCGATGATGGCAATCTTTAAAGAACACTTCATGGCTAGATGGAGCGAGCAAGAGGCACCCATCAAGGCTCGAGTGAAGTTTCTTTTATTCCATTTCTTTTTCTTTTAATTTTTCATGACAAGAATTTCGTGTTTTGATAACTTGTTGTATAGTATTTGTTCCACGTTTGTGGAGTCCTAGCAACATCGGAGGACTAACACCTTGGCTTCATTGAGGTGTTCATTTTAATTGTTCCCAACTTTCAAAATCCAAAATGACAAATTTTAGTTTCATGCATTGCATTTTATGTGCATGAACCCCCCTAAAATTTTTGACACTAGAAATAGTGTCTATTTTGGTTTGGGGATGTTTATGCATATGCATTGAGAGCTAATCTAAATTATGCTCTCCACCATAACAAAAACACATGCATCATGTAGTGTAGTTTAGTATAGTTTGCATTTAGTTTAGAAATCATGCATATTCATGTAAATTGCATAATTTCCTATCGTATTGGCCATTGAGGACAATGACCATACTAGTGTGGGGATGGGAAATTCTAACTTGACTTTTAAAACAAAATCCAAAAAAATTCAAAAAAATTCAAAAAAGTTTAAAAATCCAAAAACAAGTTCATTTCCTTTGTAGTGTAGTCTTGTATATATTGTTTGTATATATTGTGTTTGTTCATCCTTGTCCACATTGATTGACTACGCCACATCCGAGACATGAGGATATTGAAGACCGCATGGTATGATCTTTCCAATCTCCTTTTTCCTCTTTATGTTAATGACTATGTGGCTTTATTTTGATGCCGTATAAACAATGTGAATTTAGGATTGCATTTAGATTATTTGGCATACTAGTTCGTAGAAGCGTATGCATTAGAGTTGTATAAATGTTAGTTGCATCATGGTATGTAGTTTGCATGTTAGAAAAATTTTGTGAAACCGTCTATTTGGGAAACTTGACAAGTGTATATAGGCCCTTGTAGATGCTTTTTCTTCTTAAGACTTTGTTTGTTAGAATACTTGTAAAACACCCTAGGATGTGTCATACTAGTATCCTTTGACCCATGAATTAAGGCCTAGTCAAGAGTACCTTGTGCTGTGATAACTCTTTGGCTACCGTTTATTCCAAGGTGACCCTTGAAACCATGCATCTATCATTCATGTTCTACCACATTTTTGTCATCAATGGGAATGGGCACAAAAATTGTTCAAAATTTGAGTTCAAGAAATGAAATGAAAAGTTAAAAAGTTTGCAAATTGCATCAAATGAAAAGAGGAGCAAAAATAGACTCTTAATGCTTCAAATATAAGCACCCTCACTACAAATGGGGTGACTTTGAAAATGTTCAAAAAGAAATGCAAATAAAAGTTGAAATTGACAAGTATTGAAATGCCAAACATCAAAAGAAATAGCAAAAAGAAAGTGTTCTCAAATGTTATATGCCACAAGAAATTGGGGGGAAAAACAACAAGAGCAAACTCCCAAATGAAACTCAAATACTATTGATCCTTTTTCCATCGTATCCATTTTTGTGCATGGTAGAGAGGGGATGACCCTTCTTCTTGTCTAGGAAAGAAGAGGAATTCCGCGATCCTCCAGTGTTTCTAACACCATAGGGTGTCTACTCTTGACGAAAGCATTTAACGATTGAGGACAAAGGTACCCTAGCTTGACACAACTTGGAGGTGATTTATTGGTATCCTTCTAGGCTTAGTAGTTTGAAGAAACCATATCTATGAAGGAGTGTGTACCCTTGAATTGCTTCCCCTTTAGATAATTTCCGCCACATAGATGAGAAAAGTGGCTATTCTTTTGTAGATACATCCATTACTTGACTTTGTGTGCTTTAATGCTTGGATGTGTCGCCATTTTGGCAAGCCCCACCTTGCCTTGCAAGAAGGCATCCTACCTCATGGTTGTCTTGTTGTGAGTTGAAGGCGCAGAGTGAGACCCGCTAATTGTCTCATATCGGCTATATTTGTAGGTTAGTTTAAATAAGGGTCGTAGTTTTGTCACCTCTTTACTCGGGACGAGCAAAGGTTCGGTTTGGGGATATTTGATGTGACCAATATTAGAGCATATTTAGTCCCCGAATTAGCCTCGTTCCTATGCTTTTTAGTGTATAATTGGGTCATTTACTATCTTTAGTCCTTTGTTTTGCATATTCTTTGAGGTTTTGTTTCCTTGGTAGGAGAGGAGTGCAAACCTTGCATTTTCATGGCAAAATGGAGCTAAATTGATCGAATCTAATGACCAAGCATCAATGTGAAGACAAGATTAGAAGGCCTATGTAAATAATGTAGTAGATTGGAAATGATGAAGAATATTATTGCATCTCCGACAAGATCCTTGAGGATTGTTGAAAGAAGAAAAGAGGAAGAAGCTTGCTGGACTACAATCCGCCCGTCACAGCCTAGGGACGCTCGTCCAAGACCTCCACAATCCGAGCATCCCACCACCCTGTCCGCTCGTCCTACCACACCATAATCCGCTCGTCCCGACCCCTTGGCCGCTCGGATTCCTGCCCAGTACAACACGTCTCTTCCTTGTTCCACTCGGGATGCGCATATTTCTGAAAGACTAGCAAAAAGGAGACTAGCATATTTCTTCGAGAGGAGCATTTCCTAAACTTTTCTTAAGGGTCTTAATGGTCATTTAAGCCCTTAGTAACCCTAATTTATGTACCTGATCCTCACTATAAATACCCCATTGTACTAATTAGATTATGATCAATCCTTAAATTATTTATGTTCGTCCTAATCTCATTTTAATCTTGTAATCAACTTTTAATTAAGCATTAATACAAATCTCATTTCCTTAATTTCTCTATTGTTCATCCTTTATTTTGGGTAATTGAAGATTATTTGGGTTTATTTGGAGGATTGACAACCTTCCAATCATTCATCAAGTACTTCTATTATTCTTTACTTATTATTTTGGAATCATCATTAGGTATAATTCTCTTAATCCCTTTTTAAATATTGTTAATCATCTTCATTTATTCATCATGTTTTGCTTTGTTAATATGATTGACAACCTTGTTAGCATGTTAAACTTGATATTGAGTGAGTAGTTTCCTTTACTAGGGTTAATGGGGAATTAGGGGAAACCAACATGGGAATTGACTCATGCTTAATATAATATACTTTCATAATTAATTTGTTTGCTTGTTGTGATTTCAACTTATGCACATGTTATGTTTGATGAAATGCGAGCCTATGAATCCTTGCATTTTTTACCCATCACTTATCTTTTCAATGAGACTTGTAAGACATAAACCAACTCGAGTCTCATTAGACCATGCATATTGTTGGATAGGGAGGACTAAGTCGACTTGTAGGTGTTGTAAAATATAATCGATTCGGTTCCGGGACCCAAACCTTCCTAGGGATTGTAAGATATACAGAAACTCGATCCCATCACAACAATAATTGCTTGCATCTAGTTGAAAACATATTTGTATGATCAAATCCCATGAATCCCCTTGAACCCATGACATCCTAGTGCTTTTAATCAATTGTTTACATCTGTAACACCCCCATTTATTAAGGAGCCTTTTGCTAGACATCCCAAGTAAATGAGAGCGTTACCATCTCGGTTTCCCGAGGTAGTAGATAACAAAGTACAACAAACCAAAGTACTTTAAATTAAAACCTCATTGAATACATGTTTATTACAATTTAACCAACTAAATCTTAACATAAAATAATTACAACTCGCAGCGGAAATAAATAAAGTGATATAATTATTCTACGTGATCTAGACTTCAACTATGGTCAAAATCAAGATCTCATCCCAATGCTCCCGAGTCAGCTAATTTTTAGTACCTGTCAAATCTGCTCCCCATAAAACGGTTCACCGCAGGTGTTCACGAATACACAGTCAACCACGAGGTTGGGTAGGATAAAATACTTTAAAATAACCAATCTTCCACAACTATCAATCAATATTCCAATCTCAACTGTTCACATGTCACATTTCGACATCAACTATCCACGTTATCCACCAGAGACTAAGCCTGGGGCAGTCCGAATACTCACACACGTTATCCACCAGAGACTAAGCCTGGGGTCTTCCAATTAATCACACACGTTATCCACCAGAGACTAAGCCTGGGGCAGTCCAATAACCACTCACATTATCCACCAGAGACTAAGCCTGGGGCAGTCCAATTCTCATAAAGCATTCCACAATATAATCGTATAAAATATACACAACTCTAATCAATTAACAAAGTTAATCACTCAATTAGCTTAATTAAATAAGCAATCATACACCAATCATCCTTTCAATACATTCACATATTAAACATGCAAACCAAATATAGTTGAGTAGATTATCCTACCTCGAAAGCTAGCACTCCAATTACGCAATCCAATAAATAAAGCAATCCGATCCGATTATAATTCTTCACAACCGTCACCTAATCAAAATATTATAATTCAACTATTTCCACGTTATTATAATTTAATATTAATTATTCATTTATTTTTTAATTCTATTAAATATTACGATATTAAAGATCCGTTTATAAACTAACCCGAGTCACCCAACAAATTATTTAATTAAAACCCGACACACAAGATACCAAACAACATCCCATCTACACCCATAAAACCCGTCACAAACATCCCTCCTAAACCTCTCCTTCCACGCCACCACAGGCCACCACTCACACTACCCAAGCCCGACACAAACAGCCTGCCGCACCACGACTCCCGACAACCACCAACCTCAAGCTCCACCACCACCAGCAACCCAAAACACACACGCCATAATCCCCAAGACACCAACAACACTCACCTGACACCCCCATAAAACCCGCCCATAACCACCACCTAACACCACCTTCACTGCCACCTACAACCACTAACCAACACACCCATCAACCCTCGACCAAAGCCACTAAAAACCACCCCAACCCAGACCTCCTACAATCACTAAAACCCCCTCAAAAACCACATGCCCAAACACGGGTTAATCCCCTGTTTTTGCCACCACCGCCACAACCTACAATCTCCGCCACCAAGACACCACCAAGGTGGTCGACTACCTTCCCCCGTCACAACCCCTCTATACCCAGGTCAAGACAAAGTCGATTAGGGGTTCAATTACCCATTCCAATCCCTCACAACCAAACCTGCATAACCCCCTGACCAGCCACCTTTAGTCGCCCTAAACACCACCTTATCACGGTTAACGACGGTCAACAATGGTCAGGTCAAAAACTTTGCAGTCTAGTGTCGCTATTGGACCAATTCCTGAGTCCTATGGTGGTTTATAGAAGTCATACTTTCGATCTAAAGATGCTTGCATGAAAAGAATATAAACCGATTTAAGATGAATAATTACCTCGAGTTGATTAATTGATTTATGTTAATTCCTTCTTCTTCCGTCTCCTAAAGCTCCTTCTTTTAATTTGTGAATTATTTCTCAGATTTAAGGTTGTATTTATAGTGTAAGATTTAGAGAATACGAGGTCAATTAGGAAACTATGTAACTTACCTTATTCTAATTAGTATAAGAATTATCATTATAATTATATCATTATTATTATTATCACATATTATTAACCTTACCATAACTAGGATTTCCTCATATAATACTTACTAATTTATTATTGCCATAACTTTATTATTATTATTATAACTATAATTACCTTATTATATTATTATTTCCTTATTATATTATTATAAATTTTCTGATATAAATCCCGATTACACTCGTACCAATTCAACAAGTTTCGGCCTATATAATAATAGCACACGGCCCAATGCACACGGCCCAATAATTAATCCCGACTCATTCATTATTTTATTATTATATTTATCCCGTCCTATTTTCAATTATTAAATATAAATGCCTTTAATTAATTATTCGAATTGAGTAAATTAGTTATATAAACTTCACTAAACTACGGGGTATTACAGTCTTTCCCCCCTTAAAATGAACTTCACTAAACTACTACCACAACCCTTAAAAACATCCTCATAACTAAGCACCATCCAACACAATTATGCATTTTACAATTATCAACCAAGCCAATCTTATCACAAGGTATCACAACCACAACTCAAAACATTCGTAGTATTACATTCCTTCCCCCTAAAAATAAACTTCGTCCACGAACTTCGGAATATCAAACAATAGGAACAACCAAATCATTGTTATAACGTCACTAAACATGAAACGCACATTGTAACATAAGAAAACACTTTTTTCCAACACAACATCAATTAATGGCTAAATGAATAACAAAATCTTTGAGTTACTTCTAAATAGCAAAACTAATCATATAGAATATTTGAACTAATCTTTACGTAAACTTAAACTTCTTACTTTAGCTATCGACGAATAAATTCCCAGACTAAATAATAATCTATAACAAAATACGCATAATTGTTTAGTCTTTTCTTAATAATGATATCTAACTTAAACATGGATGCAACTAATATAAATATTTAGGCTTAGGGAAACACATTCCGCATATCACTAGACATGTCATCCTACTTCGCATAATTCACAACATCAAAATATCAATGTGCAAGAGATAAGAAACAAAACTTATACTTTTTCAAGGCTAGGAAAATATGTTATAAATTCTAAAAATTATTAATACATAATAACATAATTACTTATTGAGAACATATACATTTTAAAAAATACAGAGAGTTAGTAAACCATGAGAGAAAGAATCAAGTCAAAAACTCATAAGGTCAATTTATGATGCATTTTACAAACTACTTGGTCGAAACAGAAATTTTACAGAAACTTGTCAGAAACTTAAGTGAACTTTTAAAAGTCATTATAAACTGTCAAAATATTCCTTGCAACGTGACTTATCAATTTAGAAACATATACGAATATTTTAAACACTGGAGTTGGAATCATGCCTAATCAATAAGTAGTTTTTAAATAACAAATTTTACAAAAACATGGCGCGAAAACATCACTGTACAAGAATACTTCGACCAATGTCCACTAAAATATTTATTCCTTCTAAACCGTATATTATTTGAACATAAGACTAGTGGCATATGAAAGTTAACTCACAAGGGTATCCCACATAAAAATCTCGGACAAGAATTTTAAACAGACAGTAAATGAAAGCCAAAACAATCAAGGGTAAAAATCTTGTGAAATCAACCAAAATCGCAATCTTCACAATCCCACACAACAATTAATACTTTACATGTTTAATCATATTCACACCTTCCACATACATGCCAACATACTTCCTCATATCAACATGGTTATAAAAATACTTAAAAGAAATCATGTCACACCCCTCCTCCGTAAAATAAGGTTACGCCCCCGAAACCGCAACCATTAATGACAACAATATGCAACCAAGACAAACAAAATTCCTAAGAGAAACATACTATATTAATTTTAAATTACCCCACACTCTCAAGTATTCTCTCAAGGTTACCGGTTCAAAAATGGAAGGGCCGGAAGTTTGGTGTGAGGGGCCCTACTCATCCCAAGCCTTAAGGGGGGCACCTAACAGTTTCTACCCGGGTTCATTTTATTACACACAACCTATATTCATTCATTGTTCATTGGTTAGGCCTAAGGATCGTTTCTCTGTGATACCACTTTGTAACACCCCCATTTATTAAGGAGCCTTTTGCTAGACATCCCAAGTAAATGAGAGTGTTACCATCTCAGTTTCCCGAGGTAGTAGATAACAAAGTACAACAAACCAAGGTACTTTAAATTAAAACCTCAGTGAATACATGTTTATTACAATTTAACCAACTAAATGTTAACATAAAATAATTACAACTCCCAGCGGAAATAAATAAAGTGATATAATTATTCTTTGTGATCTAGACTTCAACTATGGTCCAAGTCAAGCTCTCATCCCAATGCCCCCGAGTCGGCTAATTTTTAGTACCTGTCAAATCTGCTCCCCATAAAATGGTTCACCGCAGGTGCTCACGAATACACAGTCAACCACGAGGTTGAGTAGGATAAAATACTTTAAAACAACTAATCTTCCACAACTATAAATATTCCAATCTCAACTGTTCACATGTCACATCTCGACATCAACTATCCACGTTATCCACCAGAGACTAAGCCTGGGGCAGTCCAAATACTCACACACGTTATCCACCAGAGACTAAGCCTGGGGCCTTCAAATTAATCACACACGTTATCCACTAGAGATTAAGTCTGGGGCAGTCCAATAACCACTCACATTATCCACCGGAGACTAAGCCTGGGGCAGTCCAAATTCTCATAAAGCATTCCACAATATAATCGTATAAAATATACACAACTCCAATCAATTAACAAAGTTAATCACTCAATTAGCTTAATTAAATAAGCAATCACACACCAATCATCCTTTCAATACATTCACGTATTTAACACGCAAACCAAATATAGTTGAGTAGATTATCCTACCTCGAAAGGAAGCACTCCAATTACCAATCCAATAAATAAAGCAATCCGATCCGATTATAATTCTTCACAACCGTCACCTAATCAAAATATTATAATTCAACTATTTCCATGTTATTAGAATTTATTATATTAATTATTCATTTATATTTTAATTCTATTAATTATTACGATATTAAAGATCCGTTTATAAACTAACCCGAGTCACCCAACAAATTATTTAATTAAACCCCGACACACAAGATACCAAACAACACCCCATCTACACCCATAAAACCCGTCACAAACATCCCTCCTAAACCTCTCCTTCCACGCCACCATATGCCACCACTCACACCACCCAAGCCCGACACCAGCAGCCTGCCGCACCCCGACTACCGACAACCACCAACCTCCAGCTCCACCACCACCAGCAACCCAAAACTCGCACGCCCTAATCCCCACGACACCAACAACACTCACCTGACACCCCCATAAAACCCGCCCATAACCACCACCTAACATCACCTTCACTGCCACCTACAACCACTAACCAACTCACCCATCCACCCTCGACAAAAGACACCAAAAACCACCCCAACCCAGATCTCCTACAACCACTAAAACCCCCCTCAAAAACCGCCTGCCCAAACACGGGTTAATCCCCTGTTTTCGCACCACCGCCACAACCCACCATCTCTGGCCACCAAGACACCACCAAGGTGGTCGACTACCTTCCCCCGTCACAACCCCTCTATACCCAGGTCAAGACAAAGTCGATTAGGGGTTCAATTACCCATTCCAATCCCTCACAACCAAACCCACATAACCCCCTGCCAGCCACCTTTAGTCGCCCTAAACACCACCCTATCACGGTCATAGATGGTCAACAATGGTCAGGTCAGAAACTTTGCAGTCCCGTGTCGCTATAGGTCCAATTCCCAAGTCCTATGGTGGTCTATTGAAGTCATACTATCGATCTAAAGATGCTTGCATGAAAAGAATATAAACCGATTTAAGATGAATAATTACCTCGAGTTGATTAATTGATTTATGTTAATTCCTTCTTCTTCCGTCTGCTAAAGCTGATTCCTTTAATTTGTGAATTATTTCTCAGATTTAAGGTGGTATTTATAGTGTAAGATTTAGAGAATACGAGGTCAATTAGGAAACTATGTAACTTACCTTATTCTAATTAGTATAGGAATTGTCATTGTAATTATATCATTATTATTATCACATATTATTAACCTTACCATAACTAGGATTTCCTCATATAATACTTACTAATTTATTATTGCCATAACTTTATTATTATTATTATAATTACCTTTATATATTTTTATTTCCTTATTATATTATTATAAATTTTCCGATATAAATCCCGATTACCCTCGTACCAATTCAACAAGTTTCGGCCCATATAATAATAGCACATGGCCCAAAGCACACGGCCCGACAATTAATCCCGACTCATTCATTATTTTATTATTATATTTATCCCGTCCTATTTTCAATTATTAAATATAAATGCCTTTAATTAATTATTCGAATTACCTAAATTAGTTATATAAACTTCACTAAACTACGGGGTATTACAACATCTCATTTTAATCATCTTGCTTGTTTATTTACATTGTTATTTAGTTTAGTGATATTCTTATCTCAACCCAAATTGTGACACCCTTAGACACCACTACTTGCAATCGAAAATCCTACATCAATACCGTCCCTTGGGATCCGACCTTTACTTACCTCTTTACTAATAGTAGAGTAGTTTGTGAAGTTATAAATATTGTATTGGTCTAGGTGCTCCTAACGACAAGTAACCGAAAAATAGTCTCAACTCCGACCAATAATAAGTGAGTAGTTATATAGCTAGGATTAATGGGGAATTAGGGGAAAAAACATGGGGATTGATCTATGCTTAATCTTAATATGTTTCCATAATTAATTTACTTACTTTTTGTGATTTCAACTTATGCACATGTTATGTTCGATAAAATGCGAGCCTATGAATCCTTGCATTTTTTTTAATCCATCACCTATCTTTTCAATGAGTCTTGTAAGCTTATAAACCAACTCGAGCCTCATTAGACCATGCATATAGTTGAATAGGAAGGATTAAGTCGACTTGTAGGTGTTGTACAATCTAATCGATTCGGCTCCGGGACCCAAACCTTCTTAAGGATTGTAAGATATACACTAACTCGATCCCATCACAACAACAAGTGCTTGCATATAATTGAGAACATGTTTGTATGATCTACTACTATGAAAACCCTATGATCCCATGACATCCTAGTGTCTCTAATCAATTGTTTACATCTCATAATTGATAGCTTGTTTTACTTATTGGTTCTATTAGTTTAGATTCACCAACTTCAACACAAATCAATTGTGACACTAACATAAATTGAGATAGATAGACTTAGAACCCAAAGCACAGCGTCCCATGGATCGACCTCGACTTAACCACTATCTAGTTGTTTGTTGAGAATATAAATATGTTTGATTTGACGTGTGATGACCGCGTGACCATCAAAATGGCGCCGTTGTCGGGGACGGTGTTATGTGATTAAGGTTTTACTTGTTTGTCTATTTTAGTTATGCTTTAGCCTTGAGGAACTTGTTCCTCAAGGATTGTTCTTACCTTTTTATTGTAGTTTCCATGCTTGTAGTTGTTTCCTTGTCTTAGCTATGATGGCTCAAGACTTCACCCATGGAGTATGTGGTGGATCTTTTGAGTATGATAATGGGTATGGGGAGTTTGAGGAGCAAGTCAACACAAACCTACCTTACTACTCATACAATGAAAATCCTAACTACTACCCCAACTTGCCCCACCAAAATCACCACATCCAATATACACAACAACCACCCTCCCAATACCCACTTTATAACCAATTCCAAATGCCACAATATGACAACTTTCACACCCACCCACAACAAGAAGATGAACCCATTCAAAATGTGATTCTCCAAATGATAGGAGATCAACAAAATTTCTTCAAACAAGTGCTACAGGATAGCCAAAATAGGGACAATGTTCTTCAAAGCATTGTTACCCAAGGTGAGGAGTTGGAAATTCGAATTGCCCAAATAAAGTCAACCCAAGCAACCACTCCTCACGAATTCTTAAGCATTGACCATGAATGTGAACTTGAGGTAATGACCTTCAATGAAGAAGAAGTGAAATGGAAAGAGTCAATGTCCTTGAGCTCTTGTGAGTATGAAAGCGTGGTATTTGATGAGGAAGATACGAGGTTGAGTAAGCCAAATACTCTTAGCCTTTGTGAGTATGAGGGTGTATCTTTTGATGTCAATATGAGGTGTTGGAGAAAGAGTTAATGAGGAGGAGTGAAGCCCCTATTTATGATTCTTATGAAGATAGCGATGATGACAAGTTCATGGAAGAAGCTTATACGGAACATGTGTCTTGCAAGGACCTTTGGAATAGGGGAGAAGAAAGGACTTATGAGATCACCTTACTTGAGGAGCCTATCCTTGAAAAGTTTGAGGTATCCTATCATGAAGAAGATGAATGTCTCTTTTCTATTACCTATGAAGACCATTTCACACCCACCATGGAACCTATGATTGTTGGAGATGACATGGTGGACCTTCTCCAAAAAGTCAAATCATCATATAAAGGGTACTTGGTGGAAAAGCTCATATAAAGGGTATTTGTTACCCACGATTCCAACTCCTAAAGCATCAGGTCATCAATGTTAAGAGAATTCTCCTTCTACCTTGGAAGGATTGAATAATCAAAGCGCTATCACCATTACCGAAACTAGAGGAGAAGGCGGTAAGTGGAAGTCTCCGGATGAAAATGAGCCATACTTCATACCTTGTGTTGACAAGAATCATGGGCATGTTAGCTTGAAGCATTGTAAATATTCGAGTACCAAGGGCAAAGTGAAAGAGAGAATGAATGACAAGCTTCCTTGGCCAAGCTTTATTTTGAATTTGAGCAAACCATACTTATGCTTATTTGGAGCTTGTTCACAAGCCTTTGATCTTCTTCTAAGAGCCTTGAGCTCTATGGACAAAGAATCTCGACAATTCAAGCTAGTTTGGTGGAGTCCTATCTTAAACCACCATTTGTAATATATTCCTTCCCATAATCCTTGCATTGTATAATATTGTGTATACCTTTATTTCTCTTGTATTTTCTTACATAAGAGAAGTGAGAGAGGGTTTCTTACCCATTTATTGAGCATATTTTCAGAAAATGATAAGAAGGAATCGCAAAAGGGTGCAAGGGAAAGAATTCTAATGAAAAAAACGATGGATTGACGAAGATCGGCACGAGACGCTCGTCCCAACAAAAAGACGCTCGTCTTGAGCCAGCTACGAGCATGAATCAGCACTGTCTAAGCATCGGCCCGGATTGTCAAGAAGACGTGCGTCTCCACCATAAGACGCTCGGACTGGCCTTGGGACGCTCGTCATGGGCAATGTCCAAAGAAACTTTATGCAATGGATGAGAATCCTCTAGGATTATCAACAATCTGCTCGTCCCAGCAGTGATGCTCGTCTCTCCCATAATCCGCCCGTCCCCAACTGGATGTAAAATACGAAAGCTCACTGACTTGGAATCCGTGCGTCCTCCCAGCTAGACGCTCGGTCTGCATCTTCAAGACGCCTGGATCACAGCCGGGACGCTCGGATTGGCATGGCTTTTGGCTGGATCCTCGATTAATCCGCCCGTGCCCGGCCCTGAACCGCTCGTCCTCCACCCGTTTCCTTGTTATAAACACCTCCACCATCCCTCTTTTTCCTTATCTTATCTTATAATTGTATGATACTCTTTATTTTCCTTTCTCTCATGTATAGTTGTATTGCATTTTCAATTATCTTGCATTTTCAATTATCTTGCATTTAGTTGAATTTGTATTATATTCCATATTGCATTAGTTAGCTCATATAGTATAGTTGCATTATAACATAAATAGATTAGTTTGCATTGTGATATATTTCATATAGTTAGTTGCATTCATACATAGTCACTAATGACCAAACCTATTCATTTCTCCACTAGAAATAGTGCTAAAATCGGATTGGGGAGGTTTGATCATAGGTGAAAACATGTATCATATAGTATAGTTTAGATTGCATTCATTTATTATATATGTCATATAGAATTGCATTTAGTTAGAGCATGCATTCCTTCATATCATATCATTGCATTTGTACTTCATTTCCATAAAATCAAAAACCCAAAAATATGTATTTCTTTTTCATTCCTACTCCTACATGTACATTAAGGACAATATCCAAAATAAAGTGGGGGATGGGAACTTATATTCCAAAAACACATAAAAATTGAAAAAATTCGAAAAAACTCAAAAATATGTTCTTTAATGTCATAACAACAAAAATCCATAAAAATTTGTAAATTTTCAAAAACCTAAAACATGTTCTTTAATTTAGTAGTGTAGAATTGTATATACTTGTGTTTTTATTCTCTTCTCACATAGATACAACACTACATTTGAGGCATTGTCGAGGAAAAATGAAGACCGCTTGGTATGATCGCTCTAATCTCTATATCCCTTCCATTTCTTTTCGTTATTCATATGAGGAGGATGGGCTTACATGTCAAGGAGGATGTGGTGTATTTTGTTATTGCGGTTTGTGTACCTATGTGTTGTTAGGAGTTGCATCTAGATTATATGGCATATTAGTTGATAGAAGCATATGCATTAGAGTTGTATATATGTTAGTTGCATCATGGCATGTAGTTGTATGGTTAGAAAATTTTGTGAAAATTCCTATTTGGGAAGCTTGACATGTGTATATAAGGCCCTTGTAGATATTTTTTCTCCTTGAGACTTTGTTGCTAGAATACCCTCAAGACACCCTAGGATGTATCATACTAGTATCTTTTGATCAATGGACTAAGGCCTAGTTAAGAGTACCTTGTGGTGTGATAACTCCTTGGATACCGTTTATTCCAAGGTGACCTTTGATACCATACAACCGTCCTTACACTTCTATCATCATATTTTGTCAACAAAAAGGGAATGGGCACAAAAACATCAAATTGAGTTCATGTACCAAAATGAAAGTAAAAAAGGTTTGCAAAAAAAAAAATTGCATCAATGAAAAGAGGAGCAAAAATAGACTCCTATGCTTCAAAATAAGCACCCTCACTACAAATGGGGTAGCTTTGAAAATGTTAAAAAGAAAATGCAAAAAGTTGAAAGTTGTCAAGTATTGAAATGGCAAACATCAAAGAAATGGCAAAAAGAAAGTGTTCTCAAATGTCAAATGCCACAAGAAATTGGGGGGAATAACAACATCAAAAAGCAAACTCCCACATGAAAATCAAAATCTATCAATCCCTTTTTCCATCGAATCCACTTTTGTGCATGGTAGAGAGGGGACGAACCTTCTTCTTGTCTAGGCAAGAAGGGGAATTCCGCGATCCTCCAGTGTTTTTAACAACATAAGGGACTTAGCTCATGACAAAAGCATTTAGCAACTGTGGACGAAGGTAACCTAGTTTAACATAACTTGGAGGTGATTTTTTGGTATCCTCTTAGACTTAGTAGCTTAGAGAAATGATATCTATAATGGAGTGTGTACCCTTAAATTGCTTCCCCTTTAGATGATTTTCGCCACTTAGATGAGGAAAGTGGCTATTCTTTTGTAGATGCATCCATTACTTGTTTTATGTGCTTAATGCTGGATGTATCACCATTTTGGCAAGCCCCACCTTGTCTTGCAAGAAGGCACCCTACCTCATGGATGTCTTGTTGTGACTTGAAGGAGCGGAGTGAGACCCGCTAATTGTCTCAAATCGGTTATATTATTAGATTAGTATAAATAAAGGTCTGGTTCTAGTCACCTCTTTACTCTGGACGAGTAAAGGTTCGGTTTGGGGATGTTTGATGTGACTCTTAATTGCGCACATTTAATCCTCTAATTGAGCCTATTTTTCATACTAATATAGCATTTCATGGCCGTGTTATCCATTAATCCCTTCCTATTTCGCTTTCCTAGTGCATTGTATATGTCTTGTAGGAAAGAAGATAATGAAGCGGAATTCCCATCTCCCATGCATATTTGGAAGCTTGTTGATGATCTTTGATGGACTAGTATGAAAAGGAGGCAAGAACGATGATCAATGAATCAAGAATAAAGAGCATACGTAGACCATAGGTTTCCAAAGCAAGAGGTGGAACAATGCACCAAGATCCGTGCGTCCCGAATGCGATCCGAGCGGATTACCATGTCCTGATCCGATCGTCCCGAGTATGAGACGAGCGCATCATTACCCCTTGATCCGAGTGTCTTCCCTTTTGATCCGAGCGGATTCCCAGGCAGACTG
This sequence comes from Silene latifolia, assembly GCF_048544455.1. Lineage (NCBI taxonomy): Eukaryota > Viridiplantae > Streptophyta > Magnoliopsida > Caryophyllales > Caryophyllaceae > Silene > Silene latifolia. The sequence continues at coordinate 77,404,523 of NC_133531.1, forward strand.
GACGTGCTTCAATTCGATTCGAGCGGATCGTGATGAGAGTAGCTACGTGATATCCGCATCTCCCTCGAGACTTGCAACTCCCTACTTAAAACTTAGCATTGTTATTTAGTAATCCACCCTTGCTTAATCTAATGATGTACCACTATATATACTCCATTTGTAATAATCAAGAGAGGAAGTTCCCCTGATTCTATCAACTAATATGACATATAAACTAAGTGCAAGTCCTAAGTTCACATTGTTATACCGCATCAATCAAAATAAAGCCACATAGTCATTAACATAAAGAGGAAAAAGGAGATTGGAAAGATCATACCATGCGGTCTTCATTATCCTCATGTCTCGGATGTGGCGTAGTCAATCAATGTGAACAAGGATAGAACAAACACAATATATACAAAACAATATATACACAAGACTATAAAGGGAAATAAACATGTTTTTGGGATTTTCAATTTTTAAATTTTTATGATTTTCGAAATTTTTCAATTTTTTTGATTTTGTGAATAAGAGTTAAATGTTAGAATTCCCATCCCCACACTAATATGGGCATTGTCCTCAATGGCCAAAATGAAGGAAATTATGCAAAGATGATGCATGATTTCTATACTAAATGCAATCTATACTAAGCTAAACTACATGATGCATGGTTTTTGTTATGACGGAGAGGATAATTTAAATTACCTCCCGTTGTGTATGCATTAACTTCCCCAAACCGAGTTAGACATTATTGCTAATGTCCAAGGATGGGTGTAGTTCATGCACACACTATGCAATGCATGAAACTAATTTGTCATTTTGGATTTTGATAATGGGAACAATAAAATGAGAGCACCTCAATGGTACCGAGGTGTGAGTCCTCTATGGTGCTAGGACTACTCCAATCAATGATCAAAATTATAATTAAAACAAAGAGATAAATAGACAAACCATGAGAGGGTAGGAGCCTCCAAGGCTTGCTAATCTTCCATCATATCATCACCATTATCACTTTCCTCATTAGAAGTGGTCTCAATGCCACTTCCCTCTTCATTTGCCTCTTCATCTTGCTCATCATCCTTTTCTCCTTCTTCACTTTCTTCCTTATCAATGTTATCATCAACTTCTTCATTACCAACAACCTCATTGTCACCCGAAACGACCCTAGGTGCACCCGGAAATAGGACTTCTCTATCCGCCCAACTAGGCAAAGGACATGATGGGTCAAGTAGTCCTTTCCTAGCTAAGTGTAGGAGGGGTGGATATTGAGCCAAGTAAGCATTTTTCCGGTCCTCAAAGGCTTGCTTGTGCATTGCTTGCATGAGAAGAGTCAAATAATCATTTCTAGCTTCAACTCCTTCCGGCTTCAACTCTTGATACTCAAAGGGGTAGGGTGGTATGACAATGGAAGAGGAGGGCATTTCAAGTTCACCCTTTTGTTGTTGAATAATATACTCGGCCTCTTTAGAAAGGGGAAGTAGATAATTAGTCCGGTGGACGCTTATACGACAAATCTTTGAAGGCAAGGTGAACGATCTAGCTTCACTAGTGAGCCATCCATACTTGGTATCAAGAGGGTTATGAGCAACCCACTTGTACTTGTGTATCATGGTATGCAAATCAACAAGATGACCACCCTCCTTTGCTTTATACTTGTTATCCTTATTGAAGTTAGGATCAAAGTACTTAGCTAGGATAGTGACTAGGCCGCCATTGACAATAACGGTAGTGCCCTTCTTCCCACAATCAATGTTGAGCCATCTATCTACCAAAAGCCTCAAAGAGTTGAAAGGCTTGGTGTGTACTCTTCCAATGTTCAAAGCCGATTCAAGAAGAATAAAATCAAGTTTGGTGAAATGGCTGGTATCTTTCCTTGCAATAATGGTGTTTCCTATGACCTTGTGCCATACTCTTATGCCCGGATGGTGGACTAAAAGAGCACGACTCGCATGAAAGTCCTCAAATTTCCTCCCGGAAATTGCCTCCCAAAGAGGGTCGGGGTCATACTTTCCATAATTCTTAAAATAATTTGGTTCATCACTAAGACCCAAAATTTCACTCAATTCCCTAAAGGAAATGCGTCTACTAACATTAGCTAGACGAAACTCGAGATTCTCCCTACTCTCAACTTTGGTGACTTTCAAAGAACTCAAAAACTCCAAGGTAAGGGAGGGGTATGTCAATTCTTTTGATTCAAACAATTTCTCTAACCCCATGGCTTTGAAAAAGGCTCTAGTTTGCTCAAGGACACCCAACTTTCCCAAGGTGTCTTCACAAATAAATTTGGTGGATTGAATTGATTTCCTAGCAAACTTGGCAAAAGTATCTCTATGGGTTTTGGAAATAAAAGTTACCTCCGGATATTGCAAAAGTTGATCGATTTCCGGAGTAGAGGATGTTGTTGCTCCCATAGAAGGTTGTTGTTGTTGTTGCACTTCCAAGTTTGGTGTTGCTACCACCATAGCCAATGCTTTCTTTGCTTGAAGAGCCTTTTGCCTTTGCGAAAGTGCCTTTGGTGCCTTTGTTGCCTTTGTTCCTCCCTTAGTCCTTGCCATTTATGAACTAACCAAGAAAAGAATGAAAAATCTTCAATTTGTAGTGTACCCAAATCGATTTAAAGGTGAAAGGCTTTGCCTTTAGGAATTCAAAAATCGACTCAAAGGTTGAAGATTTTGCTCTTGGTTTTGATTTTTATTGAAAAAGGAGTGATTGTTTGTTGTTAGAAGGATGATTTGATTTGATTTTGGTGAATGTTGTTGAGGGATTTTGTTTTTATGATGGAGAGGATGAGGGTTTTGATGTTTTGAAGTAGTGTTATGAATGAATGAATGAATGAATGAAGGTGGGAGGGATTTTATAAAGACCGAAAAATTCGAACTGCAGGGGCAATCCGTGCGGATTCTGCCCAATACGGGCGGATTCTGCACTTTCTGGGTTTGATAACTCGCCTAAAGACGGGCGGATTCAGAAGAAGACACTCGGATTTGCTTGATACGGGATGGGCGGATTTGCCTGAAGACGGACGGATTTCAGTCCAGGAAATTTTCCTTGTTTTCCTCAGCAGAGAAGACGGGCGTCTTCTATCCAAGACGGATGGATTATTAGAGACGGGCGTATTACAGTTCAGGACGCCCGGATTCTCTTACAGTAAAAAATCTTTCAAAATTTCAGCTTATAGGGACGTGCGTCTTCATCCCAGTACGCTCGGATTGCATGAAGACGGGCGTCTTCTCCCCAATCCGTTCGGATTCTTCCCCTTGTACCCGGATTCAGTTCCATCCGTGTACAGTGCATACCTCTTATCAACCTTCTATTCTTCTTCAAATCTTGTTTTCTTCATTGTGCGGGCACTACTAAGGCACGGATATCTTGATCAAAGCAAATAAAAATCTCTCAAACATGACAAATATCTTGATCAAAGCAAATAAAAATCCAAAGATGACAAAAATGCAATACAAGAGTTGAAATGCGAGTTAGGGAGTTAGAAATATTTACAAATGGTGGTTTAGGGAGGACTCCACCAAACTCTCATTCTTGATGAGATGTCAAGGGGGCATGTCCAAGGTGTTGTTGATGTTGCTCAACACCTTGAAAAAGTAATCGAAAGCTTGTTCATTATTATGGTAGAGGTCTTCAATAGACCTTTGCCCTTGTTGTTGGTCTTGATCGATGGCATTACCAATGTAGGGATTAAAAATCCCTTCAAATTCGTCGTCCCAAAGCCCACAAACTTCATTAAGTTGATCATTGAAAATCTCTTGATTTGATGGAGACAACCCTCCCAAATTCTTTTCTTGGCCAATGAGGCCATCCTCTTCTTCTTTGGTTGATTTTGACGAGCTTTGCAAGCTCTCCTTGTCACAATTCACTTGCTCTTTGAATGGAGCATCTTCAGTTTTTTTCTTCCATTGGAGTTTCGATTTCTTCCTTTCATCCTTTCGGCTATAATGATCAATCATAAAACATGGTTCATGCAAATGAGGAGCTCTCATAGTCTTGTCAAGATTAAAGGTTATGCGTTCATCTCCCACTTCTAGAGTGAGCTCACCATGTTTCACATCAATCACCGCACCCGCGGTGTGTTGGAAAGGTCTTCCTAGAATGATTGGAATGTTGGAATCTTCCTCCATATCAACAATGACAAAGTCCACCGGGATGAAAAACTTCCCAATTCGTACGGGGACATCTTCCCATATCCCTAATGGTGTCTTTGTCGATCTATCGGCCATTTGGAGTGTGATGTTGGTGCATTTAAGCTCTCCCATCCCCAACCTTTTACTAACCGAGTACGGCATGACACTCACACTAGCCCCTAGATCACATAAGGCTTTGTTGATCGTTGTGTCGCCAATGGTACACGGTATTGAGAAGCTTCCCGGATCCTTTAGCTTTGGAGGTGAACTCCCTTGAAGTATTGCACTACTCACCTTAGTGAAGGCGATAGTCTCAAGCTTCCGAATCGACTTATTCTTTGTGAGGATATCTTTCATGTACTTCGCATAGGCCGGCACGTGATTGATTAATTCCGTGAAAGGAATTTAGACTTCCAAATTCTTCACAATTTCCATGAACTTTCCAAGTTGATCATCAAATTTGGGCTTGGCTTGACGACTTGGAAAAGGAAGTCTAATCACAATGGGCTCCTTCTCCTTGACCTTGTCTTCATTTTTCTTTGAACTTTCTTCTTTTGATGATTCTCCATCTTTGGAGCTTTGCACAATTTCTTCCTTTTCACTAGCTTCCACAACTTCATCCTCAACTTGCTTCCCTGGTGCTTCATACCTTGTACCACTTCTCAAGTGAATGGCACTAACTGTTTCATGTCTAGGGGGATTACTTTGAGGTGGTAATTGCCCCTTTTGTCTTTGTGAGCTTGAAGATTCTAGTTGAGTCAATTGTGTTTCCAACATCTTGGTGTGAGCTAGGATGTTGTTGATGGTGGTTTCCTTTGCTTGGCTATCTTTTTGCATTTGAGTGAAAAATTCTTGTTGATTCTTTTGCATTTGGAGGACCGCTTTTTGGACATCAAAACCTTGGTAATTTTGGTGATTGTATGGATTTTGATTTTGGTAACCTTGGTTTTTATTGTAGAAGGGTCTTTGATTTTGGTTTCTCATGGGTGGTAGAGTGTATGTTGTTTGAGGGTTTTGAACATTTTGGCTTTTGTATGAGAGATTTGGATGGAATTTGGTGTTTTCATTGTAATAGTTGGAATAAGGGGTACCACTCTTGTATGCTTGGAAAGCATTCACTTGTTCATTTGTTCCCCTACATTCACCTTGGTCATGTCCCAAAGTTCCACAATTCTCACATATCCCACTTGGGATTGATGAGGATGCCGTCATGGCATTAACATGATGCTTTGGTGATTTTGAGACTTCTTCAAGTCTAGCCATAGCTTTTTCAAACTTCAAATTCATTGTGTCAATATGAGCACTAAGTTGAGCACCCAATTGAGTAACGGAGTCCACTTCATGCTTTCCTCCTCTAATAGCCTTGCGAGGTCTACTATATTGTGAATTATGGACCGCCATTTCCTCAATATTGTTCCATGTTTGATTGTCATCAACTTCGGTGAACATTCCATTTGATCTCATGTTGAGAATGTTCCTTGAATCCTCATATAGCCCATTCCAAAATTGTTGTACCAAAAACCATTCGCTAAGTCCATGGTGAGGACATGAGCGACAAATTCCCTTGAACCGCTCCCAAGCTTCATACAAAGATTCTTCATCCCTTTGCTTAAAACCCGTAATTTGAGCTCTTAGCATGTTAGTCTTCTCCGGTGGGTAGAATTTTTTGTAGAAAGCTAGAGCCAACTTCTTCCAAGAATCTATTCCGAGGGTGGCCTTGTCAAGCCTTCAACCATTGCTTCACGGTGCCGATTAGAGAAAAAGGAAATAAGACCCATCTAATTTGGTCTTGAGTCACACCCGTTTGAGAGATTGCATCACAATAGTCGCAAAAGGTTTCCATATGAGAATGAGGGTCTTCACTAGGCATCCCCCCAAATTGGCTCCTTTCAACTAATTGGATGAAGGCGGATTTGGCAATAAAATTTCCGGTTAGATGTTGCGGTGTAGGAGTACCATTCGGTAGGTTCTCCTCGGTGGGTACGGAGTGTGACGAGAATTTAGGCATTGTAGGTTGATTTTGTGGGGTATTGTGTAATGGGTTCTCCTCTCCTTCTATTGCGAAAGGGTTGACGAACTCAATAGTTGGTTGAACAACTTCACTAATACCTCTTAAATTCCTCCTAACAAGTCTCCTATTGTTCGTCAAGGTTCTTTCGATTTCACGGTCAAAAGGTAACAAATCACCTTGTGACCTTCTAGACATGCAAAATATCAAACAACTCGAAAACAATTAGAACACACCTTGAGGAGTTTCACTTCCCCAAGGCGAAGAAAGACACAACTAATAACAATAAAAAGGAAAACTAAATCAAACAAACACCGTCCCCGGCAACGGCGCCATTTTTGATCGGTCCGTTTCATGTTCACAATTAAAGGTGTGGTCGTTGGGTCATGTCCGAATCAAAACACAATTTATAGCTTCACAAACAACTCTACAATTAGTAAAGAGGCAAGTAAAGGTCGGATCCCAAGGGACGGGTATTGAAATGAGATTTCTATTGAAACTAGTGGTGTCTTGGGGGTGTCACAAATTGGGTTGATGTAGAAGGTCACTAACTAAAATAGCAATGAAAATAAACTAGCAAGATGAATTAAAAGGGGTGTAAACAATTGATTAAAAAGCACTAGGGTGTCATGGGATCATAGGGGAATCATGGGAATTAATCATACAAATATGTTCTCAAATTATAAGCAAGCAATTATTGTTGTGATGGATTGAGTTGGGTTATATCTTACAATCCTAGGAAAGTTTGGGTCCCGGAGCCGAATCGATTAGATTGTACAACACCTACAAGTCGACTTAATCTTCCCTACTCAACAACATGCATGGTCTAATGAGACTCGAGTTGGGTTATGTCTTACAAGTCTCATTGAAAAGATAGGAGATGGTAGTAAATGCAAGGATTCATAGGCTTACCATTTCATCAAATATAACATGTGCATGAGTTGAGATCAAAACAAGCAAGCAAATAAAACATGAAAGCATATTAATTTAAGCATGAATCATTCCCCCATGTTGGTTTCCCCTAATCACCCATTAACCCTAGCTAATAGACTACTCACTCATTATCATGTTGATCATGCTAGCAAGGTTGTCAATCATACCAACAAAATGAAACATGATGAACAAATGAAAGTAATTAACAATAATTAAAAAGGGATTAAGAGAATTATACCTACTAATGATTCCAATATTAAAGCAAAGATAAAAGAAGTACTTGAATGCTTGATTAAGAGGTTGTCAATCTCCCAATAATAACCCAAATAATCTTCAATTACCCAAATTAAAGGATGAACAAAAGAGAGATTAACGAAATAAAACTTGTATTAGGACTTGATTAATTGTTGATTACAAAACTAAAGAGAGATTTGATTGGTATTAACTACTCTAATTGTTGATAAGAAGAACATGCTCTTCTAACTAGACTAATGGGGTATTTATAGTGGAAATTAGGGGGATGCATTAGGGTTAACTAAGGGCTAAACTAGTAATTACCCTTTTTAGATTGAGCAGGGAGGAGCCGGTATTTTCCGAAGGAGGGGCTTCTTTCTTCGTAGCTTGGAGAAGAGGAAATTGCGCTGTGCTGGAATCCGGGCGGATTAAGGTCGGGACGGGCGGATTCCGGCGATGGAATCCGAGCGGATTCAAGAGAATCCGGGCGGATTGTGGAGGTGGGATCCGAACGTCTTGGTGGAAAGCCGCACGGATTCTGCAGCTGGAGGACGGCCGGATTGGGGACAATCCGCACGGATTGTGCCTCAGCAAGGCTTCTTCTTCTTTTCTTCCCTTTTCTTCATAAATTCCTTGGGGATTTCCTTGGGGACTCAAGGATCCTTTCTCAACATTGCTCATCTACTATCATATGTACAATGGCCTTCTAATCTTGTCTCTCCTTGATGCTTGGTCATTGAATTCGATCAATTTAGTCTTGTTTTGCCATGAAAATGCAAGATTCTTACTCCTTTCCTACAAAGGGATCAAAATCTCAAAGAATATGCAAAACAAAGAACTAAAGATAAGAAATGACCCAAATATGCACTAAAAAGCATGGGAACAAGGCTAATTCGGGGGCTAAATATGCGCTAATTATGGTCACAGCAATCAGAGTTGGGAGGGAATTCGTTTTTGGTTTTGTAATTGAGGATGGCTTGGTACCAAGGTTCATCATGGCTTTCCTCGTCCTCGATAATAGCACAAATGTGAGTTGGCTCACTCCGTCTTTCGACACATAGGGCTAAGCTGTCAGATCGGATTTTCCATGATCCGAATACCTGATTGATGATGAGTGAGGAATCGCCGTGGACCCTCAGTCTCTTGATGCCAAGTGTGATGGCTGCTTGTAGGCCGATAAGACATGCTTCATATTCAGCGACATTGTTGGTGACGGCGAAGTTTAGCTTGACCGAGATCGGAACATGTTCTCCCTCTGGTGATATTAGAAGGATTCCTACCCCGAAGCCTCTCAGATTAGATGCACCATCAAAGTATAGGTCCCATGCGTCGGAGTCGGCACAAAGGATGTCTTCGTCAGGAAGCGACCATGTGTCGGTCGTTAGATCCTCGTTGACGGGATTTTCTGCTAGGAAATCGGCAACTGCTCTTCCCTTGATAACCTTGAGGGGTACAAACTTGAGGTCAAACTCGGACAGCATCAGTGTCCATCTAGACAGCCTTTCGTTTAGTACGGGTTTTTTGAAGATGTATTTAACCGGGTCTATCTTGGAGTAGATGTGGACTGTATAGCTGAGCATGTAATGCCGCAGCTTCTTTGTTGACCATACTAGGGCAAGGCATGTCTTTTCCAGTTGGGTATACCTCGTCTCATACTCAATGAACTTTTTGCTGATGTAGTAGATGGCTCGCTCTTCGTTGCCAACTGTTTGTGCTAGAAGTGCTCCCATAGCTGTGTTGGTAACAGCCAGGTATAGGGATAGAGGAATCCCCGGTTGAGGTGGCATGAGGACAGGAGGTTTGGATAGGATTTCCTCTATCCTGTCGAATGCTTTCTGACAGTCATCGTCCCTATCAGTGTGATCGGAGGAACGAAGTTTTTTGAATATCGCTTCACAGGTCATAGTAAGCTTGGCAATGAACCGGCTGATGTATTGGACCTGACTGAGAAATCCCCGAATCTCCTTCTCGTTCCTAGGCCGAGGCATTTGTTGAAGGGCTTTGATTTTGGTTGGATCAATCTCAATGCCTTTTTTTGCTGACGACATGTCCCATGAGTTTTCCGGAGGTGACCTCGAATGCACACTTCTGAGGATTTAGTCTCATGTTGTATTTCCGCATACGAGCGAATAATTTCCGGAGGGCATTGATGTGGCCGTCCCGCTCTTTTGATTTGATAATCATGTCATCGACATATACCTCTACCTCCTTGTGCATCATATCATGTAGGAGAGTGGTAGCAGTTCTCTGATAGGTTGCCCCGGCGTTGATGAGGCCGAAAGGCATGACCGTGTAGCAATATGTACGCCACTGTGTACTGAACGCAGTCTTGTGCATGTCTTCCTCAGCCATTTTAATCTGGTTGTACCCAGCATACTCGTCCATGAATGATAGGAGAGCATGTTTGACTTTGTTGTCCACCAGAATGTCAACATGTGGCAAAGGGAAGTCGTCCTTAGGACTTGCCTTGTTCAGATCCCTGAAGTCGACGCAAACCCGAATTCTTCCGTCTTTCTTTGGTACGAGCACAATGTTGGCCACCCAGTCAGAGTATTCAGTCACTTTGATGAACCCAACCTTGAACTATTTGTCCACTTCTTCCTTGATTTTTAGGGCCCACTCCGGACGCATCCGGCGTAGCTTCTGCTTCATAGGTTTAGCCCCGGGTTTAATGGGTATTCGGTGCTCTGCAATTTCTCTGTCAATCCCAGGCATATCTCTGTAAGACCAGGCGAACACGTCCTTGTATTCGTGGAGGAGGTCAATGAGCTGTTGTCTTTCCGAGGGGTCCATGGTTGTCCTTATCCTAAGTTCTTGAGGTGTATTGTCGGTTCCTACGTTAATAGGTTCGGTTTCTTAAATGATGGGGGTTCTGGTTTCCCGTTTGTCAAGTTCTTTGGCTAAGTGAGGTGTGTAGTCACTCAAGTCAAATTCCTCATAGTCATTCAGAATCGCATTGCAGTTAAATTGAGACGAGTCATAAGCAAAATTAGCGTTCATTAAGTTGAAACGAGCGAAAAGCTCGGAAAGGACAGACATCTCGTGGTCAGTCAGAGGCGACACAACAGAGGAAGTGGCCACTGGAACAGGATCCAGGTTGTCACCTTTCATGGGAGTGGGGGTGACCCTACTAGACTCAGCCTCTGAATCAGCCACGACTTTGTGATAAAATAGTGGGAAGGGGACCTTGACCGGGACATTAGGAGCGTTAGGAGCTATGACAGGCTCTGACTCCGACTCAGACTCGGACTCAGATCCTTCTTCACTTCCCTCTTTGAACATAGGGCCTTCTCCAGTTGTTATCTTCTGAACGCGGCCTTGACGATCGGTCCACTTGACGGTCTTTCTCCAACCTTGGGTGGCCTTCTCCGGGTCAGTATCGGAGATCAAGGCGGTTGGATCAAATTGATTGTCCTTCATGGCGATATTGATGATGTCCTTATAGTCGAGGTGTTTGACATTATCTTCCCCAAAGAGGAGTGTGACATCTTTTCCGTCAAGGCATGGTGACGGCCTGGACTCAGTTGATGCAGCATCGATGTTGTCGGGGATAAAGTAGCAGTCCTAGAAGACTTCCACTACCGGGTACCTAGCCTTGGCCACAGAGTCATTGATCGGTTCCGGAAAGTCGTGGTCGAGCTCGGACTCTCCCTCGGGGACAAAGTATCCGTTGAGATTCAGGTGGTAGGGACGGAGGATAACCCCGTGCTTCTTGCGTTTTCGGATTAGGAGGTTCATCTCCCGGATATCTTGGTCATAAGGTTCATACCTCAGCCCAAAGGGAATGTTGGGGACCTTAGCCTGTTTCAAGGGAGGCAATGGGTCCTTTAGTGGATTGAGCGGTAAACCCGGGAAGTAACCCTGGCGCATCATAATACGGTTGACCGTGAGGTTGGTGAACGGGTCACAATTAGAGGTCGTCAATTCAACAGTTATGGCGTTTACGGCTTAGAAACCCCACATTTCATTGTCGTCCTCCTCAATGGCTTGGGAGGCTATCCCCCTTCTCATAACTGCTTTGATTGGGGAAGCGGGAATCGTGATTGTTTTCCCGTTGAAGGGGACCCTGATCTTCTGGTGGAGCATAGATGTGACCGCCTTGACGACGTGAATCCAGGGACGTCCCAGAAGCATGTTCAAGGACGCGTCGATGTCGACCACTTGAAAATTGGTTTGTCTTTCTAAGGGTCCGGTTGCGACGGTCAAAGTGACTAGCCCAGCGACCTTGCAATGAGTGCCATCGTAGGCGCGTACTCCTTAATTCGTTGGGATCAAATCAGATTCCTTGACACCCAGCCTGTGGGCAGTTTTGAGAGGAATGACATTCACGGCAGAACCGTCATCCACGAGGACCATTGGTATATTTTTCTAGAGGCATTGTACGGTGATGTACAGGGCCAGGTTATGATTGGCTCCAAATGGAGGGATATCCTCGTCGGAGAAGACGACCGGGTTACTCAGATCAGGGGCGTCACTCGTCATGTGCGCCACTATTTCTTCTGGGGAAGAGGTGGAGGGCACGGTTAATTTTCCCAAGGCCTACAGCAAGGCCTGTCGGTGCTCAAAAGTCGTTGCGATCAGTTGCCAAATTGAGATTTCGGCTTTGGTTTTCTGGAGCTGTTTCAGGTTTGAGTTCTCGGGGGCCTTGGGTTGAGTGTCCACCTCTGGGACGATTTGGTCATTCGTTGTTGGAACGACCGTTGGATTGTTTGGATTTTGATAGGGACGTCCGGACCGGGTGAGATGTCCGATTTCTTTCGTCCGCTTCTCCTTCCCTGGGAGGATATAGACATCCTCAACATCATCCCTCCATATGCCGTTAATTTCAAAGTCTCGAGGATACCTTGGAGGGGTATTCCTCGGTGGGTAGTTCTTGTGGGGAATATTTTTGTGAGGGCGATTTTTATGGGGGTAGTCATTTTGAGGGTAGTTATTTTGAAGGTGAATTTCGTGAGGTCTATGCCAGAACGGTCGCGGGAGCAATCCATCCTGGGGTGGGTAGTTTTGAATGCTTGGGGAATTCTCCCTTGGGCGCGGTGTTGGAGGATTGAAGATGTGTCGACGGTAGGCGTCGTCGAGTCGGGTGATTCTTTCAGAGAGGCTGGCTATGGCCTCTTCAACTTGTTGAAACATAGTGAGCATAGTGGCAGCACTAAACACAAACACTCCGTTTGAAGGATCCTTTTCCAGAACATTCACCTCATCGTCAATCGGCAAGATGAGGTGAGAGCACTCTAGGGTCGGCTCATCGTCAGAGACGGTGTGAATTCCCAGAGGATTCGGTGGGGGTATAGGCAAATCTCCCTTCTCAATCATGTCTTAAATAAGGTGCTTGAGTTTGAAGCAATTTTCGGTATCATGCCCCTTCCCTCGATGATACTGGCAGTAGGCGTTGAGGTTCCAAAATCGGGACTTCTTGGCGTCGGTTGGATCCGGGGTGGGTCCGATCGGTTGTAGATTCCCTTGGTCCATGAGCCTTTTCAGGGGACTTGCATAAGTCGACCCTATGTTGGTGAAACACTCTCTGGGGGCCCTCGGTTTTCTTGGCAGATGGTTCGACGAGGTTGACCTCATCAATCTTGTTTGTCTGAACGTAAGGGCGAGATCCGATTGAGGTGGATCCCTGGTAACCCCTGCTAGTGGTATTTGCTAAGACACCCTTTCGGAGGTCGTCCTCAATACGCGTCCCCAGAATCTGCAGATCTTGGAAAGTTTTGATATTCTGATACCTCAATAGGTTGGCATAAACTGGGCGGAGATTGTTGACAAATTTTTCCACCAGAGTTGATTCACTCGGCTTACTGACCAATTGAGTACTCACCCTCCTCAAACAGGTTAGGAACTCAGTGAACCCTTCCTTGTCGTTTTGGGTTAACACCTCGAGAGTGAGGGTGTTGGCCTGGATTTCGACGTTGTCGGCATATTACTTGGCAAACTCAACTGCTATCTCATCCCAAGTAGTAAGGTTTTTCGGGTCCAACGAGTAGTACCATTGGCGAGGAATCGGCTCCAAAGAGGACGGGAAGATCCGGGTAAAGAGCTCATGTTCGACCCCCTTAATGGCCATGTAGTCCTTGAAAGCACGGATATGGTTGAGTGGGTCCTCCACTCCCTTGAACTTAGGTACGTCAGTCAGGGTGAAGTTGTCAGGTAACTGGTCCCCGACAGTCTCGAACCTTCGGTTGTTCTCAAGATGGATATTGTTACCCCGGGCTAGGAGCTGTTCTTCCAAGAGTTTCAGTCTCTTCTCAGTTTCAGTCAGAGGTGGGGTATTATGTTCCCCCATTTCCTTGTTCTCCAGGGCGTCGATACGGGTCTCGAAGCGATCCAGGGTGACCTTAAGAGCAGTAAGCAGGTTGGCTAGCTGATCAGTTGTGACATCTCTGTTGTTATCATTGTTGTTGTTGTATGAAGTTGAAGACGGGGCCATGGCTCTGAGGCAGAGAAACAGCTCACATTACAACTCAATCCGACACGGCAAGACTAAACGCAGACAACGCAGAGGACGAGACAAAGACAGACTCAACAAGACGGGGCGACCGTGTGTGGTCCCTCAGTGCTGACTCGATTTATGACGTGACGGTGTTTGACCGAACCTTTGACACGAGTCCAATTATGACGGCGCGACGCCATTGGACGGGTCTCGTGGTGAGACGACTCATAAGTAAAGACCCATAAGTACGTTTGCTTTGACTCGATAGACACGAGGCGGAATTGGAATGGTGGACTGAAGTTTTTGAAAATAGAAATTTTCAAAAAGATTCACTTGTCGCTTTTAAATGGGCGGCTTTTGAAGATACAAATCTCCGCAGGTCAATCAGTTGAAAAGGTTGTCTTAAGTTTATTTGCAAAAGACAGTTTGAGTTTGAGTCGGCTCGGAAATATAACACCCCACGGTAATTGAAGAGGTCCAGTGATAGGCTTAAATGACTAGTGTTTAAAGGGATTAGAAGTACTACTCATATCAACAAAGTGCACTTTATTTTATGGTCATCCATGCGAAAGAACTCCAAAGTTAACTGGGAATAGCCTTAGGATGGGTGACCTCATGGGAAGGTTTTCGGGATGCGCATGAGTGAGGACAAAATGCGCTATAAAGGACCCGTGTTGATCTGTGGGCCATGTACACAGCCTAGCGAGCTACCATAAGTAACCGCTCCCGACGCGGTTTGGGCCGGGGTGTTACAAGTGGTATCAGAGCAACCCTGCGACCGTGTGGTGATCGGAGGCAGATGTTATACGCTCCTGGATGCAATGGTTATACGCTCCATTGTGATCACACACCTAGCGGGGAGGATTCTGGGTTAGTGGTTATGCTCCCAGGCGCAACGAGGACGTTGCGTTCTTCAAGTGGGGGTGACTGTAACACCCCACGGTAATTGAAGAGGTCCAGTGATAGGCTTAAATAACTAGTGCTTAAAGGGATTAGAAGTACTACTCATATCAACAAAGTGCACTTTCTTTTATGCTCATCCATGCGAAAGAACTCCAAAGTTAAGCGTGCTTGACTGGGAATAGCCTTAGGATGGGTGACCTCATGGGAAGGTTTCCGGGATGCGCATGAGTGAGGACAAAATGCGCTATAAAGGACCCGTGTTGATCTGTGGGCCATGTACACAGCCTGGCGAGCTACCATAAGTAACCGCTCCCGACCCGGTTTGGGCCGGGGTGTTACAGGAAAACAGTGCATTGTTTCGCAAAACGGTTTTCAAATTCAAAATTGTATGTTTTGAAAATCGAGTTTGAAATGTTTGAAGAGGTCTCGGGGACGGTGCATGGTCCTCGGGATCCCGAAAGTGTCTCGAGAAAAGGGTGTGTGCTTTTCTCGGGATTTGAAAGAGCCATTGTCGGCGCGAAACGGTTTAAAATCCGTGTCTAGACGCGGCGATTATAACGGCGTAAAAAGGTGATTTGAAATGGTTATACAAAACCGGGTTTGAAAATCGTCATTACGACGGCCTAAAAAGGCGTGTTGAAATGGTTATACAAAACCGAGTTTGAAAATCGTCATTACGACGGCCTAGAAAGGCGTGTTGAAATGGTTATACAAAACCGAGTTTCAAAATTGTCATTACGACGGCCTAAAAGGGCGTGTTGAAATGGTTATACAAAACCGGGTTTGAAAATCGTCATTATGACGGCCTAGAAAGGCGTGTTGAAATGGTTATACAAAACCGAGTTTTGAAAATCGTCATTACGACGGCCTAGAAAGGCGTGCATCGGTTGGCGAAAGACCGAGGTTTGAAATGGCCATTATAACGGCGCGAAAAGGTGTTTTTGAAAAGAAAGGACACGAAAGGACTTATGATCAGATAGCACATATTCACTCACAGTTTCATTATATTATGCATTATGCTGACACGGGTTTTGGCTTAGAAGGGTGGGTTACACACGAAGCAATCAAATTCCGATTTGCGAGAGGGATACCAATCCAAACAAAATGTGTAAGGAGGGTTCCCTAGCCTCGTGCTCGAAAGTGATGAAAGCTCTTTGACGAAACATAAATGTGTGACGTCAATGGTATGCTTGACTCAATCGGGATTCGAAACGCGGGAATGAGAAAACTCACGCCGACGAAACGAGCCAATTGGTCGAAAAGGGTTCGGTTGTGGGCCCAGACAAGGAAACCCGACCGTGACCGTAATATCAATTAATGCATTCCAACCAAGACCTCGTTCGAGTCTCACCATCTAGGGATCACAAAGACGTAAGTGTCCTAGTTTTCCCAGTGGAGTCGCCAATCTTTGGACATGGGCCACGTCTCGGTCTGTGGAGTTGGGCCACCTACCGATCTGCGGTCACGGGCCACCTACGAGCCCACTTCGATCTGTGGACACACAACGGTCTTTTTGAAAGACACGCTCAGCGGCGTAAAAATGCTTTCGACCGGATCGTTTTAGATCGGTCGGTTTGTCTCGGTAAGGGTCTCAAAACGATTAGAGATGTTCAGAGTCGCCACCAAGCATTTGTGGGATGCCTGGAACCCGTTCGAATTCCACTTTATACCTCGGTCAAATCGAAGCACAAAGCAGCGTTTGACATAGGTACTAAAGATAAGGAAATCGTCCCTCTTTAGCATCCTATCTCTAGAATGACTCTCGTACGCTCTGGATAAGGTCGTCCACTATCCAAAGTTTCTGAGTAAGAGGTTAAGGTACGTATTGGGAAGCCCTTTAATCAGACACCCAATCCCGCCCGAGTTTAGCGGCCTCTACTGATCGATCTTGGTTGGTTGAATGCAAAAGTTGATAGAACGGTTTAAATGCATGAATGCGCATCCAATAATTTAAACCTAACATGTGAGAGCTTTCTAAGTCGGTTGATTTAATCCAAGTATCAAGTATAAGATGTCGAGTTGGATTAATGATTGATTTGCATGCAAGACGGAAATTAAACATCCATTTACCGTATTAGGTTTAGGGTGCATAACATGATCCATTTGTCTTAGTAAGGCATTTTGCAAATATGGTATGAATAGTCGTCTAGTCCGTCCTATATCCGCGTTAATCGGAGTCGGGATCGTCCTAGACTAATGCTGGAAGGGAACAGGCCCTGTATCAGATAGCTACATGAGGCACGAACCAACTTGCGATACAATGGGCTTCCCTCTGGTTTTGAAAATGAGAAATGGAGAGCCTGTTTAGGCGCGAGTTAGCCCACGGTTCATGTACCGTGTTCTGACCTTTTAGAAAACGTTGTAAAACGTGTTGAAAATGGGTGTTTGAACCCAGTTTGATTTGAAAGGGGTCGTTTAGACCGCATTTGTTGATTTGAAGAACTACACTCGAATAATCATCATTATTTGATAATATTCGGTGTCAGGTTCGGTTTGACAAACTTGACACGAATAGTTTTGAAAATGATTATGGACTAATTGTTTTAAGTCCATTTGAATGTTATTAGTCAGTACTCATCATCGTACCCGGGTTAAAATCCGGCATGGTATGTAGAACCAAGGATGACTTTGTGTTGGTGACTAATATGTTTGTTTGAAAATGTAAAGAAACGAAATAAAAGCCTTTAAAATACCTTTTAAATGTCATTAACCAAATATTATCATCGAAACACGGATTTAACCGTCATGGTATGAAGAACCAAGGGTGAAAAATGCTTTATGGTTAAAACATGTGAAATAAAACAACAAAGGTTCGAAAATACTTGAAATGGTGAAAACCGATTACAAATATGAAAAATGGATTAAGGGAAATGACGAGAACAAACACGGTTGATTTCTGGTCTGAATACCCCATTTAGGCGGGAGCAAGTTGGCGACCTAAGGGGCTTCTACTTCAGACCAAAAATCAGTTTTGGCTCGTTTATTCAATGTTTTGGTTCATGTTATGCATGTTTTAGCATGTTAGAGTCATGAAACAAATGAAAACACAATAAAAGAGGATTTTTACACCCTCATACTTACATGTTTGGTTATGGCGAGTGACCGACGTAAGTGTAACAACTCATTTGATCGGAAAAAACTCGGTTTAAAACCGTTTTGGTAAGTAAAAGAGTGTTTTAAAAATTTAGTGATGGTGTAGTGGTCGAAGTGGTCGATCAAGTGATTTAATGCACGATGACGGTGTTGGAATATGTGTCCTCCGATAATAATGCGATCACGACTGTTGATCATGATGATCACATGTTTAAATCTCATTATAAAGAATACAATTGGGAAGTAATTTTTTTTACTGTCAACTGATCAACATATATCGGTAATGATTGGCTGACTAGAGTTTGACATTACTGTCGTGCGACGGTGGTGATCAGTTGATCCCCTAGGTCATACCTATAGGGCAACACTCTTAATTGATCATTTAATTAATCGTATAACGTTACGAGTTAATTAAATTACTTGAAAATTGACGGACGATTTTTGAAGTAAAATTTACGCATCACATTGAAATTTGATTAAATGAGATACGGTCAGAGTAATCGAATTGTATCATTGCTCAGATGAAATTATTGTTTAAGGAAACAATTAAATTGAATGAATTATTATAAATACAATTTATTGTGATTTATAATTGGAGAAATATTTTGGTACAAGTAATTATGAATTACTAAGTTGATTTTTGTATATGACGTATTTTTATTAATACGTTGATTTTTAACATGTTAAAAATACATAACAAATTTATGTTACATATGACATGTGACATATTGACAAATTGACAAAAATAATATGGAATCCATATTATCTAATGTACCGAAATTAAGAGGGGTTTAGGCTAAATATTGTGTTGTTTAAATTAGTGGAAAACACAATCATTTGCATTATAGACTAGCCTTGCAACCTATTGCTTATGGTAAAGAACAACACAAGTATGCATTGGCTCCCCTAAATCCCCCCCTTCCACCCGGTTTTTGAGATGGAAAAACCATTATGGTTTTTCATCTTATTTTACCTAATAACACACTAAATGTTGTAGTGTATTATTCATTCTTTACTCATCCAAAATAAGAATTCTAGAGAGACAAAAAGCTCTCTTCTTCTTCTCTCCCAAAACCGAAAATATTAAGTGTTTTATAATATTTTTGGGTCATTTTTCTACAAGATTAATATTGTACTAGTAACTATAATATTAATTTTAATTAAGAGAAAGCTTTGGGTATAAATCCTTGGGAGAGATCCTACACTTGGGTCTTTATTCATCCAAAAGGGAAAGCTCAAGAACAAGAGAGAAAGGTGATCTCGCTTGTGCCCATATTAACCAAATTTCCAATGTAAGAACAAGTTTCTTCTTTATTTTGTTTAAATGTTTGCATGCATAAAATCATTCTTTAATTTTATGACAAATTAAATTATAACATATATGAGTATGTCAAGTATATAGATCTACTTTTCCTTCAATCGGTATCAAGAGCCATGGTTGTTTGCATGCAAATCGGTTAAAAGTTTTTCCGAGTTATAAAGATTAACATATAAAACTTGTAAAATTTGTGTTATTATGATATATCACGAAATTAATTCATGCATGTTAAAATTTCTGGTCCTAAAATGTTTTAGGATATTTTGGTTAAATTTACGGATTTTTATTGTTCATATTATACAATAATGGCATTTAAATATGATTTTTTGAGTAAAAATGTCATTTTCGGTCTAAAATTAGCTATACTTCGAATTTTCCAGTGATTTTTGGATATGTTGTCACATATATTATTTTGAGATAACCTGTAAATTTTCATAATTTTTCGAGTTCTTATGCTCGAAAAATGGATTTTTCATTATTAAATTCAGATTTAGGTGAAAAATAGGTTAATATGAGATAAATCTCGAATCTGGTCATAGAAATTTATTATGTTGTCACATGAAATTTTACAAGATGTGTATAAAATAATGGGCTATAGTGAAATGCTTTTCCATGATTTATGGATTTTTGAAGAAAAATAGCATAAATAGTGACATTATTAGTGAAAAATTAATAAAACATAATCTATGACTAAGGAAAAACGTCCAATGTTGCATTTTATTATCTTTTTCAGATCTAAAATTGAAAAGTTAATGTATATATTTTTTCACATGTTTTTATGATTATTTTAGTTAAAACCGATAAACCGCAACATTGTTTTTCCGGAAAAATTTCGAATTTTTTGACCTAAGGTTTTGAACATTATGAGTGTCATGGTATTTTTCCAGAATGTTCATGAGTTTAAATTTCAAATTTTGAATTTATTTGAAATTTTGTGATTTATTTGAAGTTTATAGCTTAATTTTGTAATTTTTAGTCCATTAATGAATAATTTTATAAATATGAGTTAATTATGGTCAAATTATTAGTGAAGACTAAATTTTGAGTCGTAAGAGGTTAGGCTAATTAACTTATGCATAAATATGAATTTATGTAATTTTTGTGATTATAAAATGTTGAAATGACGCAAATCCGTAAAAACCGTGTAATATACGATATTGGCTAATTAAAGGCGATTTAGCATAAAATTGGGCATGTTCATACATATTATAATGCTGCATTTTCTTTATGATTGTCATAATTTTAATTTATGTAATTTTTGAATTATGTAATTTTACTTAGTATGACCTTAGTTTTTAATTGGTATTTCCCGAAATATACGGGAATATCAATTCGGTTGTAATTTTATTGTGATCTCGTATCACCGTTGTGTAATTTAATAGATTTATTTTATTTTTGTTACAAATGTATAATAGGAAATTATGTAATTTGCTATGTAATTTATTTATCTCGGAGTTTCCCAAACACGGATTTTTTCAAGATGGCGATACATAAAGACGGTGTTACCTCGAGATGCGTGCCACAACCGAAGTTCAAGGGACCAATGGAGTTGGTTTCCGAATATGTAATAGGTAAATAGTTTTTCTATTTTAGGAAAGGCCATACTAGGATTTATTTATTTTATGCTTGCATTTTATTTTATGTCGCATGCATCGCTAAATCGCCATAACTAAAACATGCATCTTCTTTCATCGAGTTAATCGACCGTGTCAAATACAATTATCGTAGTTCACCGCTTTAGTTCACTTAAAACGTGATAGATAATATATTGACATGACCTCTCGCTAAAACAATTAATTGAGACATAGCCTTACCAAATAGTAGAAACCATGAAAACCTATTTCGCGAGGGAGTGCACTCGGCCATCCCGGGGTACAAACCTTGTTACGTAGGGGAAATGGGTGATGAATGTCTATCCACCGAATTCATGTTGATGAGGGTTTCATCGGCCATCCCGTGCCCAAATTAATGTGAATTTGGATCATGGACACATTTATTCGAAATTTGGATTGAACTCAACGGAAGTATTCGTGACCATAGTCGCATGTGTTCCGGGCTATAGATAAACATTAGAGTAATTTTATCGACCAAGAGTTCTAAAAGTAGAATCTATTAAACGTTAATCCACCGAGTTATATTAATAAGGGTTCCATCGGCTATCCCGTGCCTAAGTTGATATGAATTTGGGTCTTGGAATCATTTATCTAGTTGGGTAGAGGTCACTAGAAAAATGCATAAAACTTGTTTAAATCATACATTTTACGAGTATTATTATTAAAACGACATTTGTTTTACTCCTTATATTTTGTTTTGTAGACCACTTCTTTTTCTCATAACAAATGGCAACACCAACACCAAACGCCACGCCTCTCGCTAATACTTCATGGCTCCGATCCTTCATGAATCGATGTAAACTTGAAAAGAATGGGTTAAATTTCTCCGATTGGGATGCCCACCTCAAATTGGCCGCCCAAGGTGACGACAAGCTTCGTTACCTTACCGAGGCCTCTCCACCCGAACCTACTACTAGGTCGACCGCCGCCACTAGGGAAGCATATGAGGCTTACCAAAAGGAGTCCGCCGCAATGAAAAATGTCTTGATATTTGCGATGGAGGCGGACCTCCAAAGGAGAGCCTTTAAAATGGGCAATGCTAATGAGATTTACTCCAAGCTTGTGACAATGTTTTCACAAACTCCGCGGATCGTCCAATATGAGGCGGCCGCGGCATTCTTTGATCTCGACTTCAAAGAGGGCCAAAAGGTTAGCCCTCATGTGCTCAAACTTATGGAGCTTGTCGAGACCTTGAAGATTCAAAAGGTTGAGATCCCCAAAGAACTCATTGTAGATAGGATTCTACACTCCTTGCCCAATGTGAAAGCGTATGTTCAATTCCGGGTGAATTTTAACATGCAAGACAAGGATGTGTCTCTTGAAGAATTGCACAAGTTACTTGTGCAAGCCGAAAGGGACATGGGGTTAAATGTGAACCCACCCAAGGATGTGCTTAACATAAGCACTAAGAGTAGGGGGAAGTTCAAGAAGAATGGGAGGAAGGGTAAGAAGCAAACTCCCACATTCACCAAAGCTAAGACTTGTGAAGCTAGCACGTCAAAAATCAAGAAGGGTCCACTTGATAAATGCCATTATTGTAATGGTATGGGACATTGGAAAAGAAATTGTTCCAAATACCTTGGTGATATTAAGGCTGGAAAGATTACTCCAGTAGGTAAATGACTATCCTTCTTTTATGTTTCTAATTCAACTATGGTATTATGATGCAAAGTTGTGATAATGTATCTCCCTTTTTATTGTAAATAGGGCCTCCATCAAGCAAAGACAAGGGAAAGGAAAAGTAAGCATGAGAAACCATCAAGAAGCTAGGTATAGCTTTCATGGAGCCTTGCTTTTCATTGTCTTATTTTAAATTATGTTTTGGATTTTAGAACCTTAAGTTTCCGTGTTCAACATGGAAAGGTATTTTGGATAATGGGTTGTATTTTTGATAATGGGGACTTGGTTTGCAACCCAAGTCACCCGTTTTATCATTTTTTCCTTTTGTTCTAAAATTCATGTTTAAATGCTTGTTCTTAGAAACATATAACTTAAAGTGATCTAATAGACAAATATAATGACGGGTTTCATTATATGTCCACACGCTTAAGGCTTGTGTATGATCATTTATAAAGCGATTTTGAGTCTATGAACTCTCTTAAAGGTATGTCAATCACCAAGTACACATATGAAATCTAAAACTATTAGTCAATCTATGAGATAGTTCTCCTTATAACTTCAACATCATTATTTGTGTCTCATATGCTATCTTTGAATCTATAGTGTATTTATTCTAAAGATAGAGTGGGAGAAAAATGAGGACACAACACACGAGGCAAGAAAAAATTATGTACTTGTGTAAATGAGATCTACGCAAGGTAGAATGATTTGAATGAAGGGTATATCTATTTACATAGTATACGGTATAGATGAGATCTATGGTCTCAAGTAAGTTATATATGACTAAAGAGACCAAGTGAAGTAATCATAAGAATATATTCTCAAGATAACTACACGAGGAGACCAAAAGAATGTTTTGGAAGAAAAATGACTAATGTAAAGTCTTAACAAGTTTTTTACTAAGTTCTATATGATAAATTTTGACCAATAGTTTCAACCTTGAGATTTACTTAAGAGCCTAAATGAATCATAGTAACATACTAGTTATGATCGAGTTGCAAAGATTGATATACCGATATCTTCAATGGCCAAGTTTTAACCACGCAAATGTCATTGCTTAACCTCATTATGAAATGGTTAAACCTCCTTCTGAAAGGGTATTTCGAAGGACGTGTTCTAGATATTATTTATATTTGAATAATGACATTGCTACACATAATTATGATATGTGTGAGTTAGAGATTAAAATCTCTTTCCATAAGGGTAAAATAAGACCACTTCAAAATAGGTATTTTGAAGGATATGATGGGAACATATATGGTTCTATCTTAATAACTTGGCAACGCAATTTATATTTCAATTCTTGAAAAGTTTCGATTGAGAAGTCAATTTCGAAATATATGGAATTGAGTGGGAGTTAGGAAATTATCATGTGAAGACATGGAATTTAGTGGGAGCTATCATCCTTTGAATGTTTACAACTCACCACTCATTGAAGAATGACGATCTAATACCTTCGTTCATAAAAGAAGTATTTGAATTTTCAATTCTGGATGAAAATGGAGTATGATGAATCCAATTACATCAAGGGATGTTGGATTAGTATTAAGAGATATACATCGAATGTTTAGGTTATTCATGTAGATAAAAATGGAATTGCCATTAGCAGTCATGGTCGTTCATTGAACCTATGAACGGTTGATCTCATGATTATTAGTAACTAGTGTTTCCGCCATTAGAATAATCATGTACATGTCCAATTATGAATCATATGCATAAGAGCATGATGATTGATTGGTAAACCATAATAGAAACGTCATGAATTCTCGAGTAGAATCCGGTGAGCGATTTCGGTGTTTGACAGAATGCTCTTGTATGTGTCAAGAGGTTGCGCATATTAATGAAAATCCGAGCAAATGCAAGGATTTATGAGAATCCTTTACCTTTCAAGCCTAGAAAGAGAAATCAGAAGTTTTGGAAAGATACTTAGTTAGAGAATGAGTTACTCAAAACTAATCTTTCTTAATATGCTAGGACTTGTGAGAAGTGCTAGACCAATCGTCTTGGCATATTGTTGTAAAACTCTACAAAACATATACCTAGTGCATTGTGTGTGGATGGAGTACTTGATCAGTACAAGTTATATCATTCATCACAAATTCGTTCGTTATGTGACAATCGATAAGGAAGTTCTTTCAAGTTAAAGAACCAAAACCAAGGTCGAGAACCGTGTGTACTGAAAACCCTATATCTTGAAAGAACTCAGTTCCATTCTGGCATAGGCCTCTCTAGGATTTAAAAACCGTGCTTTTCAAACAAATAACGAAATAGCGAAATTCAAATTCGTTATTTTCTCTCAATTCCAAACAACATAATTTAAAACCGTCCTTTTTGAAACAAAAATGAAATAGCGAAATTCAAATTCGTTATTTTCCCACAATTTCAAATAACGGAATTAAACCGTCACTTTTCAGACTTCGGACCAACAAGTCCAACACCAAAATATAAAGTCCAGGACCAACAAGTCCAAAGCCCAGGACCCATGAGTCCAAAACTGTAATACTCCGTATTTATATGTCTTGGGGTACTCTATCGAGTAGCCCTTACTCTGTCGAGTAAGGGCAAGTTGCGAAATAAAATAGTTTCTGACCTGTTGGGTACTCGATCGAGTAGCTGGGGTACTCGATCGAGTAAGGGGGTACTCGATCGAGTACCTTGGGTACTCGATCGAGTGTCCGGTTTACGGGGGGGTTTTCGCGGGTTTTGTTAATTATGCGATTAAGGTATTTAAACATAATCGTCATTGTTTTAAAACACTTTTACCAAAACCTAAAACCTGTTTAAGAGAGAAAGCAGTCAGTCATCTTCCTAATCGCATCCTTAACAATTCCCGGAGTTCAGACGGTCGGTTCTTGCTGTTTTTCGTGTCGTTGGATTCCTTGCGTCGAGGGTAAGCTTTTAACATAGTTTATATAATGTTTTGTTAAGATTGATGAAACCCTAATTTAGGAATTGGGGGTTTTGGTGTGTAGTTTGTGATATGTAGTCTTTATGTGTTGTATGATAGGAGGAGAATTCGTAGAGGAGTCGTTTTGATACAGCTGTAGATACCGTCTGCGTGTTGTGCTTTCCAGGTAGGATTTCCTACTCAGTATTAGTCCCATAATGGATATTGGTGATGTGCTGTAGTTAGTTGTTTAATATGATGATTGTGATTGTGATTGTGATTGTGATTGTGTTTGGTTTCTTTGGCTCTCGAGATGCGTTCTCGGCTGAGTGGGGTCACTTGCGGGAGTGATCTCACGCCCTAGTTTCGCCCTTCGTGGAACCCACCACGAAAGGGGATGTGCACATTAATGGGACAGGGTTATCGCTCGGTATGATGAGCGGGGCTTAGGTGGGAACGGCTGCGGTCCCCCACTTTGGCGGTGGTCGGTCCAAAGGACGATCGGTGATTGAGATTGTTGGGATTGGTGTGGTTGTGTGTGTGTGTGACGGTTAAGCTGTCTGTTTATCTTATTGTTGATATATTGAATTGTGTGATTAGTACTGACCCCGTTTAAATGTTTTAAAAACTGTGGTGATCCATTCGGGGGTGGTGAGCAGATTATTGAGCGGTATGATATGACGCGTATGGGATAGCCGGGATGAGTCATCACGTGGCGATTAGAAGTCTTCCATTTGTGTCGACGGTGTCTTATAGCTTTGATAGTTTTAGCGAGACCGTTTGAGAATGTTGTATTTCAGTTTATTAGTTTTGGTTTTGATCATGTAATCACTTAAACTATTTACTTTTAAATATGTTTCTTTATTGTCTTATGAATATCATTGCCTCGGGTAACCGAGATGGTGACATCCTTATACCTGAGTGGTCCTGGTAAGGCATTTGGAGTATGGGGGTGTTACAAATGGTATCAGAGCAACGATCCTGAAACCTGTAACCAATAAATCCAATGAATATAGGGAGTCAATTAAAATGAACCCGGGGTAAAGGTTGTAGGAGCTAATGCAAAGACTTGGGAGACGGCCTAAAGTCGCGAACTCGCCCTACAATTTTGAACCGGTCACCATGGGATATGTGTCGGGATCGTTATGTGCTGATTGTGTGCTGTGTGTATCTATGTAGTACTATGTTGTATGAATTGATGGATGCATGTATGTGGAGGATGGGGGATCTGAATTGAAAGATTGATGAGATATATAGAATTGTTGTTGGAATAGAAAAGCATGTTGGATGATTACTATGTGGCATTTGATAATATGACGTCACTGTTTCGTTGATTATATGAAAAGCTTGATAAAATTTCATGCTTAGCTATATCACATGTTGCGTTTATAATGTTGCTTAGTATGTTGGGAGATGTGAGATAACATGTGGGTAATATGTGATTGGTAAGTTGAATAATATATGTGCATGATGGATGATGTTGCTTGATTTTTGAAGATGGTAACATGAGATTAGCAATATTGGTTTTATGAGTACTGGGTCGTTTTGTCTACCTTGTTGTTGTTTAAGTCGTTTGGGAAGTAAAAATCAATAGTTCTGTTTTTCGATGATAAAGAGGTTGTCTTTAAACTGCTATAACTTGAGATGCATAAATGATTTTGATGTGATTCCAATTGGAGGTGATAGCTTGTCCTTTTACGATTCTAACGATAGGTCACACGCCCAAATAATGAGTGAGTTATGACTGTTTTACGAAAACTGGACAGTGCTGAGAATTGGGGTACTCGATCGAGTAACTAGGATACTCGATCGAGTAGGGGGGTACTCGATCGAGTAGCCTTGGGTACTCGATCGAGTAGCCCTGGTAATTTGTTTACGTGCTTCGATCTTCACCTACTCGATCGAGTAAGTCACTTACTCGATCGAGTGGCCCGTACTCGATCTAGTGACCCCTGTTTTGGGTCATATGCTTATCTTTTGACTTCGTTGCATATTATGTTTAATTCAAAGGCGTCATTTTGCTTCTTTATGCAATGTTTTACATATATGTTGGTCTTGACGCGTAAGTTACCCAATTTTGTGGTGTAAAGAGTGGCACCTATGATGAGTATGAGTTCGGTGGGGAGGACATGATTTATATGTGTTGGGATTGGTAAGACTTAATTGAGGCATAGAGCATGTTGTGTGAGACGAGATGAGTGACATGATTGTATGTTGAGTAATGAAAATGTAAGTGAATGTGAGCAAGGCATGATGTAAGTTTAAGGAACGTGAGAATGAAAAGAGTGAAAGAAAGGATGTGGATAGTAGCAACCTGAGATGTATAATAAATTATGGAGGGAGATGGTTAGAAATAGTGTTGAGTAAGAACATATGTAATGAAAGGTCGTTTGGAAATAGTGGTAAATAGCGAACTTAATGGAGGCATGTCGCGACGTAGATTTGCGGATAGTGAGTGAGATTGGGAGATTTGGTTCATTAAGAGGTGAAACTAATGTGTGACTTCCTTGGGCAATTAACGGTATGAAATAAATTTGGATTTCTAGAGAGGTACAAAGGAGATGCAATTGTTTGAACAGTGAACGTTGATTTTATGGATAAATTAGTGGCAAGGGTGAGTGATAGCATAATAAGAGGATATCTATGGTAAGGAAGAGGGAGATGATATCGATATAAAATAATGAGATGTGAGTTCTTGAACAATGAGAAGGTAACCGGAGCACTAGAGAGTTAGATAGAAATAATGAAGAGTTGAGTTAATAAGGGATTTTGTCAAGGGCAAAAGAAAAGAATGAGGGGAATAAAACTAAGGAAATGTCCACCGAGGTTATGTGATATAAAAGTAAGGAATCGTCGAGATGTATGATACTATCATGAGGATTTGAGTTTACAGTTATATAGAAGTTCCAGAACAACATGATTAGTTTTGAGTTTTGAGGAATTAAGGAAAGCAAGAAGTTGGTAGAATACCTGCATGATATGAGATTTTGGTGGAGAGTTAGATGATGATACAATTAAAGATAGTATTGGAAAGAATGTTGAGGTAATTTTGTTCATGGATTCGATGTTCGTTGTTTGGGATGTTAACCAAAGATAGGAAATAAATCGTGATGTTTAGAGATGAGTGAAGAAGTTTGATGTCCGGACAGTGGTAGTGTTATGGTTTATGACTAGTGGATAAGGGTGACGGTATGTTAGAGAGATGGTAATTCTAAAGAGGCTGATTTTGTAGAGACCAGATTGATAAGTATGGTTATGAAAGAGTATAAGATGTGGTTATATGAGGCGAGCGCTAGTGGTTGAATATTAATGGTATGGCATGAGGTGATGGTTATGCGAATGGGAAAATATCTTATGAAGGGCATATGAGTTAAGCTCGGGCGACAGGTAACCTTTATTGAGTGGTAACTTACGTGATCAGGATTGATTGGTTGGATGTGATTATGGGTCTATGTTATATATAAATGTTAGTGTGAGGTTCTGACCTCACAAGAAGTGGTATGGTGTGATAATTATAAAGTTGTTATATGATTGTTTTGTAATTTATGTTGGGTACGGTATACTAATTGAATGATATCCAAAAGGGTAATAATTTGATTAATTTAACATGGCTAGTTATAATTTTGTGTGTATTAATAACACGCGTGTATTCCGTGAAATGGTAGAGATGATGTTCATGAGATGCTTATCTGTTTATCCATATCATATGTTGCGTGGTGAATTAATAAGTGGATTTGAGTAAGTTTTTCTTGTCTGAAAAGTTATGCTGAGTCAGTGTTTATGGGAATTGTATGCAGTTGTGATGTTTATCGGTGTATGTGGTTGTGATGCCTCGGGTGGTGATCCGGGCACGGTACATAGTGTTGTGATGCGGGTATTTTCGCACTACGGTGTGGCTGTTGGTGGCGGTGTTGTGATGCCATCACCGGTTGTGGTGGAGTAGGCGGGATGATTATGATTCGAGTTTCGAAAGTACATAGCAGTTATACATAGATTGTTGTTTTGTTTGATATTGTTCCCTGCGAGTTTCAGTTTGTGTAGATAGACAGTTGTCTTGTTTATTGATGTTTTCTTTACCTGGTTAAGTTGGGAATGAGGGTAGAGTATGATATACATAGAGTTGTATATGTTTCCGTTGTTGTCATAGTATAGTGACATTCTGTTAATGGGACACGGTTGTGAGAGGTTGTTACAGTAATTTTGATCCTGTTCTAGTTAAGGTTTCAGTAGACATAGTAATGGCAAGTGAGTCTTAGAACATGTGTGGTAATGATCCGAAAGATGCAGGTGGTTCATAATCCTTTATTGAAGACAGTGAGTGCAGGATGTTGGGGAATTAGTGCCATGTTGAGTTATGTATGAGTTTTGCGGTAATGGAAGAAAGAACTTGAGGATCTAGTGTGAGTGTACGTAACAAGTGTGGATCGTGAGTTATGCTTTTGGCAATGGGAGTTTTATATAGTTTATATAGAGAGGTATGTCGTGTTGCGGTAATGTGGAAGAGTTGAAGTTTTGGGTTAAGCTAAAGATTTTGAGGTATAAGTTAGGTGGTTTGATGAGTGAATTAAAGTATGAGAATTGTTTAAGTAAGAGAGCCTTAGATATATGCATGGTGAGTGTTTGGTTTATAAACGGTTGTCTTGCACATGTGGTGGTAAAGAGGGTAATGAGATGTATCTAGGATTTAGTATTAGTGAGTTACGAGGACGTAACATTTATCTTAAGAGGAGTAGGATGTGATAAAAGAGATTTTGATGGGTGTGCATATGATAATATATTTGGAAGTTTGAGTCTTGATGTCGAATAAAAGGTTGATTTGTTTTGCGGATAATACTTATAAAAGGCCATGGCCGTGCTTGTAGTAGGGTGATGCTTCGGAGTATGAGAATATTTTATATAGTGTTGACAGTTGGAGGATGATGTTATGAGTCTGAGTAAACTTCGAGGACGAAGTTCCTTTTAAGGGTGGTAGAATGTAACATTCCGTTTGATGTCTATGAGTGTCTTAGTAATGGGTTTGATAGTTGATGATATTATGGAGCTAGCAGCATTAGAGGATGGTAATTGATTATGTATGGAGTTGGTGTCGTGAGAAATATATATATGTGGTAGAAACGATATAGTGATCATGTTGTGGAAGTAAACATAGTTGGTAGAGTGGGGGTTAAGAGTTCATGTTCTATGTTCGGTCGAGTTCTTGAGTCCTTAGCTAAGTTGTTGTGTCTTGGTCGAGTCAGTATGGTTGTTTTTATGTATGGGTTGAACTTTGGGGACGAAGTTCTTTTTAAGGAGGGAAGACTGTAATACTCCGTATTTATATGTCTTGGGGTACTCTATCGAGTAGCGCTTACTCTGTCGAGTAAGGGCAAGTTGCGAAATAAAATAGTTTCTGACCTGTTGGGTACTCGATCGAGTAGCTGGGGTACTCGATCGAGTAAGGGGGTACTCGATCGAGTACCTTGGGTACTCGATCGAGTGTCCGGTTTACGGGGGGTTTTTCGCGGGTTTTGTTAATTATGCGATTAAGGTATTTAAACATAATCGTCATTGTTTTAAAACACTTTTACCAAAACCTAAAACCTGTTTAAGAGAGAAAGCGATCGAGTCATCTTCCTAATCGCATCCTTAACAATTCCGGGAGTTCGACGGTCGGTTCTTCTTTGTTTTTCGTGTCGTTGGATTCCTTGCGTCGAGGGTAAGCTTTTAACATAGTTTATATAATGTTTTGTTAAGATTGATGAAACCCTAATTTAGGAATTGGGGGTTTTGGTGTGTAGTTTGTGATATGTAGTCTTTATGTGTTGTATGATAGGAGGAGAATTCGTAGAGGAGTCGTTTTGATACAAATTTGTAGATACCGTCTCTGTGTTGTGCTTTCAGTAGGATTTCCTACTCAGTATTAGTCCCATAATGGGATATTGGTGATGTGCTGTAGTTAGTTGTTCAATATGATGATTGTGATTGTGATTGTGATTGTGATTGTGTTTGGTTTCTTTGGCTCTCGAGATGCGTTCTCGGCTGAGTGGGGTCACTTGCGGGAGTGATCTCACGCCCTAGTTTCGCCCTTCGTGGAACCCGCCACGAAAGGGGATGTGCACATTAATGGGACAGGGTTATCGCTCGGTATGATGAGCGGGGCTTAGGTGGGAACGGCTGCGGTCCCCAGCTGGGGGTCCGTGGACGATCGGTGATTGAGATTGTTGGGATTGGTGTGGTTGTGTGTGTGTGTGACGGTTAAGCTGTCTGTTTATCTTATTGTTGATATATTGAATTGTGTGATTAGTACTGACCCCGTTTAAATGTTTTAAAAACTGTGGTGATCCATTCGGGGGTGGTGAGCAGTTATTGAGCAGGTATGATATGACGCGTATGGGATAGCTGGGATGAGTCATCACGTGGCAGTTATAAGTCTTCCTCTGTGTCAGACGGTGTCTTATAGCTTTGATAGTTTTAGCAGTAGACCGTTTGAGAATGTTGTATTTCAGTTTATTAGTTTTGGTTTTGATCATGTAATCACTTAAACTATTTACTTTTAAATAAGTTTCTTTATTGTCTTGTGAATATCATTGCCTCGGGTAACCGAGATGGTGACATCCTTATACCTGAGTGGTCCTGGTAAGGCATTTGGAGTATGGGGGTGTTACAAAAACACCAAGTCCAGGAACAACAAGTCCAAAGTCCGGGACCCATGAGTCAAAAACACCAAGTCCAGGACCAACACCCATGAGTCCAAAACACCAAGTCCAGGACCAACAAGTCCAAAGCCCAGGACCCATGAGTCCAAAACACCAAGTCCAAGACCAACAAGTCCAAAGCCCAGGCCCCATGAGTCCAAAACACCAACCTCAGGACCAACAAGTCCAAAACACCAAGTCCAGGACCAACAAGTCCAAAGCCCAGGATCCATGAGTCCAAAACACCAAGTCCAGGACCAACAAATCCAAAGCCCAGGACCCATGAGTCCAACACACAAAGTCCAGGACCAACAAGTCCAAAGCCCAGAACCCATGAGTCCAACACACAAAATCCAGGACTAAAAGTCTAAAGCCCAGGACCCATGAGTCCAACACACCAAATCCCGGACCGATGAGTCCAAAACACCAAACACCAAAACCTCAACCAACACTGCTTCTCCCCTAAGTCCTTCTAGAGACTGCTACAGAGAGACCTATCTAGACTTCTGAGGATTCCCGTCAAGCTTGTAATATCACACCTTAATCTTTAAGGTCTAGACATGGGATTCTGATCCCACATTGTTTACCAACCATTTCGTGCTCAGGCCACATTAAGATTGAGGCCACATTCCGCACCACATTACAAGCTGTAACCCATCAGCCTAAACACCACAAAATACAAAATCCATATTTTTATCTGTAAACAAAGCCATTGTTACCAAGCTTCACATTCCAAAATCCCGAAGCCTTTTTCACCTTGACCCAGATACGGAGTCTTCAAAAAACATCGCTCCCCAAAAACGGGACATGCACATTTCATTCTTAGAGTCCACTTTTTAGTGTGCTCCCACAAACGAGAAACATTTTTCAAACTATGCCTCTTCGATTCATGATCAAGAGGGATTTCTTTCCAATCAACCTTTGAGTTACCAAACGGAATTTACCGTCGTGACCCTCAACTCCAGATTTTTATCTTTCAAACAAACCCATTATTACCAAGCTCCATATTCCATAATGTCGAAGCCATTTTTCACCCTGACCCAGATACGGAGTCCTCGAATGCTTTGCTACCGAGAACGGGATATACCTAGTCTACCCTTAGGGTCCACTTTTTAGTGTGCTCACATGATAAGGAACATTTTCACAACTTATACCTCTTCGATTCATGATCAAGGAGGAATTATCTCAAATCAATTTCTCGAGTCACCAAACGGAGTTTACCGTCATGACCCTCACACTTTAAGGTCCTAACAACTCGCTTAGGCATACATTCAAACGAGTCACCAAACGGAATTTACCGTCGTGACCCTCACAATTTAAGGTCCTAACAACTCGCTTAGGCACACATTCAGAACTACGATCTGGTTTGATTTCACATCACGGGAATACGCAAGCAGTCCTTCTAGGACACACCCATTCACCTTAAAATCAATTATCAACACATTCAGAACTACGATCTGGTTTGATTTCACATCACATGAATACGTAGGCAGTCCTTCAAGGACACAACCATACACCTCAAAATCAATTATCAAAACACACTCAGAACTACGTTCTGGTTTGATTTCGCAAACACGCGAATACGTAGGCAGTCCTATTATAAGGGCATAACCGCATACTCCTTTCAAAACAATTCCAATTTTCAATCCTCAATAACCAGCTCAGAACTACGATTTGGTTTGATTTCGCAAACACGCGAATACGTAAGCAATCCTTCAACAAGGACACAACCGCATACCCCATTCAATCTCAACCATCAACATCAATCCTCAAAAGCAGCCTACCCAGCTGCAAAAATTAATCTTATACATCTTTACTGGGGGCTTCTTCCTTAAGACGTCGCCCGTTCCTTGTTTTGTCACTCTGGAGGCTTCTTTTTCGGGACGCCACCCATCCTTTATCCTCAAACATCTTTTGAGTCTTAACTACAGTCTGAAATAAACCACCTCTGGCCTAGTGCTCGGTTTGGACGATGACGAGGTCTTGGTTTCGCTCTCTGAATTATCATGCCTCAGGGAGAGATCTCAACCAAGCAAGCGAAGGCAAATATGTCTGAAAAAGATAATCAATTCGTGTTTTCCAACCGAGCGCACCTTCTACCTCATGGATTTGATGCGCGTTATCACCCTTTCTTGGCTAAGGACCTTCTACCTCATGGATTTGGGTTGTCACAAAACTCTCTATAACAAGCCCAAATTTTAAACATCTTATGTAACCTTTACGACAAGATCAAGGTAACCAACCAAAGTATTCACCTTAAATCAAGTCTCGAAAACATCTCGTGTTTCCTTCCTTATCGCATCGTGTGTAAGGAGATCAATTCGAATTGCATGGTGACACGCCATCACATAGAGTTCATACTTTAGAAAAGCCTTTAATGAGTGTTTAAGATTCGTCACTAAAGTAACGCAATATTATCGCAAAATTATCTCCTTATAAACACTGACCCACAATAAACAACGTCTTCTTGCATTGTACTCACCACTGAGCCTCAATAAAGAACGTCTTCTTGCATTTCTCCCACTCTGTCTTCCAGAAAATGAAAATCATTCTAGAAAGACAGCATTACGAGCCACAAACTCTTTGTTCTCGTTTTGGAGGAGTAAAAACCAAGTGGTTTAAATTTGGATAACCCTCACAAATACACAAATTGGTTCTGAACATAAACATTTATGATCCCAAATGTTTAAAAAGACAAGTTAGGGACTCTCCCTATCCATATCTCATATGGAGTCATTTAGGCTATTATAGTCGGGTTTTAAACTTTTAGTGAGAAAATAGTTTACAAAAATTGTGAAAAACCTCAAACTATATATCATAAAGTTCAGTTTATATACTTGACTACATCATACTCTATGGTGTCCCAAGGAGAAGATTTATGTGAACTGGATCACAATCTTCTTAGTGATCATCAAGGTCATTACTTGATATTACCCATTTGACCTTCAAAGTAATTACTTTGAAACTTCCGATCAATATCTTGATCTTGATGTGCTTTTGGTTTATTACTTCATATTTAATTTATTCCACATTTCAAAAATCACTTTTATGTCTTATTAAATAGATAACAGGTTTTCATATCTACTTAACAATAAGGTAAAAGTAACCAAGTAAGTATATTACCAACTATCGGCCTTACACATCCGTATGTATATGGTCAATCACCTAACTATTGTGTTTCTTTTATGCAAAAGAAAACATAATTTATGCACACACCATAAGATTCTCAATCAAATGGTTGTTTGATGGGCTTATCGTTTATTCATTTAAACGATTTTACTTGGGATTTGATCAATTGGGTTCACCAGATTAGAGACTTTAAAATCTATGATAGAGTATAATATTTATTTTTCGTGAAGAATGTAAAATTCCTCTAACTTAAGTGGTCTAAACCAACCACCAAGTTATCATAGGAGTAGGTACAACATTTTGTTTTAAATCACATGAGTGATGCCTTCTATGTATAAACATAGATAATTACATTCTTTTAAAACCAAATTTAGGTACATTTGTCCCTATCGAAATCATTGCTACTCTAGCACCATTTCGATACAAAAAATGTCCTATGCTAGACATCTTACGTTTTGTCAATTCATGTAAACTTCTTTACAAAGAAATGACATGTACTTGGTATCTCATACCAAGATAGTGGAACTAGTCTATCCATTAAGTAGATGTCTCTTTCAACTTTTGTTCTATCGCATACATCTAGGGGTTGATTCTTCTTAACTCCTACTCACTTTCACATTCCTCTTTGCTTCAATCAAGCAAAAATGAATCTCATGAAGACCTATCTTCATGTCATTCGTGATATTTTATACACTTAGTAAGAGTGAATTACTACAAAGTGAGTGTTAACATGTGGCAAAATCTCAATTTCTTGCGAAATTGGACTACCTTACCGTTCAATTGTTATCATATGCCTAAACTCTTAAGCGCATAAATAATCGATTTGGCCTTTCTCGAAGTGAGCCATTTTACGGTATCATATTGGAGTATTATAAGTATTTTTGAAAACTCTTTTCGCAAACTTTTAAATTACACTTGAGTAATTAAAACTAATATGCCATCATCATGACGGAGGTGTTACTTCCGAAATCAAGACTCTCTTGATAAAATGTGCCTTCCTTTTAAACTCGTAGTATGAGTTTGCAACATGAAACCCCTTTTTAAATATAAATGGATGTTAAGCTGTATAATAATCGCAATAATTATTGTAAGCTTATGTAGGTGAATTAGTAAATCATGTTACCAATCATTGCTATCGAATTCCTTCAAAGAAACCGCTTCTTATGAAAGAATGAAACGAGTATAATAATAAATAGAGGATGAAAGGAGGATGAAGTGCGTGATGTCATAGTAAATTCATTAATGAAAAAGAACGAAAAATAGGAAAAAATAACATTCATTGATTTAAAAATACTTGTGAAAAACATGTTCAACAAGTTTTAACATTTATATAATAATCTCCCACTGAATTATATAAATGATTCCATGACCCAAATATTAAACAAAAATCAGCATCGCTTGGGCGAAACTGTAACACTACGGATTCTCCTTGGAGCCTACTCGACCGAGTAGAGCCTACTCGGCCGAGTAGTGCTCTGGGTGCGTGTTATTTTGGTTCTGCCGAGGAATACTCGGCCGAGTATAGTGAATACTCGACCGAGTATTGGACACTCGGCCGAGTATGCACTTACTCGACCGAGTGTCCGGTTTGGCGGAGTGTTATTTCGACGGTTTGATTAAGGAATGATTAGGGTATTTTATATTTTCGCGTCAGTTTCTAATATCATTTTCACAGCGTTATCATTTCTACGTTACCCTAATCATACCCAAATCATTCCCTAATCCTTTCATTGAGCATTTCGTAGCATCTTTGTGTGGATAATTGCGGTGATTCTTGCGTATAAGTTCTTGTTGCACTGTTGGTAAGTTTTATCTTTGTAATTATTGCATCTTTTTGGGTTACTGTACATTTATATGGGAAGGGGATGTTGGGAATTGTGCAAAGTGTAATTGTGTTGTATGATCATTGTATAGGAGAAGACTTCGTAGAGGAGCCATTTTTATTGTCCGTGTTGCATACTGCTGTGGTTGCTAAGGTAGGGTTTCCCTACTCAGTTTACTGTGCTTTACATGACATGTTGTTGTAATTATCTGTAACACCCCCATACTCCAAGTGCCTTACCAGGACCACTCAGGTATAAGGATGCCACCATCTCGGTTACCCGAGGCATGATAATCATAAGACAATGAAGAAACATACTTTATTAAATAAGTTTAAGTGATTACATTATAAAACCAAAACTAACAAAAGGAATTACAAGGTTCTCATACGGTCTACTGACTAAAACTATCAAAGCTACTAGACTTCGTCGACACAATGAAGACTTCTAACTGCCACGTGATGACTCATCCCAGCTATCCCATACGCGTCATATCACACCTGCTCAATAACTGCTCACCACCCCCGAATGGATCACCACAGTTTTTAAAACATTTAAACGGGGTCAGTACTAATCACACAATTCAATACATATATCAACAATAAGATAAACAGACAAAAAACCGTCACACACACACACACACACACACACCACCAACTCCCATCGTCTCAATACGACGTCCACTTTGGACCCAGCCACGCGGGGGGACCGCAGCCGTTCCCACCTAAGCCCCGCTCATCGTACGAGCGATAACCCTGTCCCATTAATGTGCACATCCCCTTTCGTGGCGGGTTCCACGAAGGGCGAAACTAGGGCGTGAAGTCACTCCCGCAAGTGACCCCACTCAGCCGAGAACGCATCTCGAGAACCACAAACAACCAATCACAATTACAATCACAATCACAATCATCATATCAACAACTAACTACAGCACATCACCAATATCCCATTATGGGACTAATACTGAGTAGGAAATCCTACCTGGATAGCACAACACGCAGACGGTATCTACAGCTGTCTCAAAACGCCTCTTCTATGAACTCTCCTCCTACCATACAACACATAGATACTACTATTCAATTACTATTCATAAAAACCCCCAATTCCTAAATTAGGGTTTCACTAATCTTAACAAAACATTATATAAATTACATTAAAAGCTTACCCTCGACGCAAGGACTCCAACGACACAAACTACGATGCAAACCGACCGTCTGAACTCCGGGAATTGTCAAGAACGCGATTAGGAAGAAGACAAGTTGCTCTCTCTCTTAAACAGGTTTTAGGTTTTGTAAAAAGTGATTTAGAACAAAGACGAATTGGTTTAAATACCTTAATCGCGTAATTAACAAAACCCGAGAAAACTCCCCCGTAAAACCGGACACTCGATCGAGTACCCAAGGTACTCGATCGAGTACCCCGCTACTCGATCGAGTACTCCAAATTACTCGATCGAGTACCCAACAGTCGAAACTATTTTATTTCGCAACTTGCCCTTACTCGACAGAGTAAGGGCTACTCGATAGAGTACCCCAAGACTTATAAATACGGAGTATTACAGTCTTCCCTCCTTAAAAGGAACTTCGTCCCCGAAGTTCAACCCATACATAAAAACAACCATACTGACTCGACCAAGACACAACAACTTAGCTAAGGACTCGAGAACTAGACCGAACATAGAACATGAACTCTTAACCCCCATTCTACCAGCTATGTTTACTTCCACAACATGACTCACTACATCGTATCTACCACATATATATCTTTCATGACACCAACTCCATACATAACCAACTACCATCCTCTAATGCTGCTAGCTCCATAATATCATCAACTATCAAATCCAATACCAAGACACTCATAGACATCAAACGGAATGTTACATTCCACCACCCTTAAAAGGAACTTCGTCCTCGAAGTTTACTCACACTCATAACATCATCCTCCAACTGTCAACATTATATAAAATATTCCCCCACTCTGAAGCATCACACTACTACGAGCACGGCCATGGCCTTTTATAAGTATTGTCCACAAAACAAATCCCTCCTTTACGCTACGCTAACACTCTACTTCCAATTATATTACCGCATGCACCACCATGAAACTCTCTTTTATTGCATCCTACTCCTCTTAAGACAAATGTTACGTCCTCGTAACTCGCTAATACTAAACCCTTAGCTATATTATCTCATTATCCTCATCACCACCCTATGTCAAAGATAACTGCCTATAACCTCATTTCCATAATCACTCCTATTTCTCAAGGCTCTCTTACTTCAACAGTTCTCATACTTCAAATCAATCTGCACACCCCTAACCTATACCATAAGGCTCGTAGCAAAATCACCATACTAACTCTCCATTATCACTGCAAACCAGCATACCTCGCTATGTAAAGCACTTATCTCCCGGAAGCATAACTCACGATCCGCACTCGTTACGTACACGCACACTAGATCCTCAAGTTCTTTCTTTCATTACCGCAAAATTCATACACAACTTAACATGACACTAATTTCCCCAACACCCCACACTCACTGTCTCAACAAAAGATTATGAACTACCTGCCGCTTTCAGCTCATTACAACACATGATCCACGAATCACTTCCCATTACCATGTCTACCGATGTCTCATCTGAAAACAAGATCAACATTACCGTAACAACCTCTCACAACCGTGTCCCATCAACAGATTATCACTATCCCATGACAACAACGAAACATATACAACTCTATTTCACATCATACTCTACCTCATTCCCAACTTAACCTAGTAAAGAAAACATAAATAAGCAAGACAACCGTCTATCAAAGACAAATCGAAACTCGTAGAGAGCAACATCAAACAAAACAACAATCCATGTATAACTGGTATGTCCTTTCGAAACTCGAATCATAATCACCCCGCCTACTCCACCACAACCGGTGACGGCATCACAACACCGCCACCAACAGCCACACCATAGTGCGAAAATACCCGCATCACAACACTAAATATCGAGCCCGGATCACCACCCGAGGCACCACAACCACATCGATAGACATTACAACTACATACGATTCCATAAATACTGCCTCGGAAATAACCTTTCGGACAAGGAAATTTACTCCAATCCACTTTACTCTATCACAACGCAACATATTATATGAAATAACAGATAAGCATCTCATGAACATCATCTCTACCATTTCACGGAATACACGTGTGTTATTAATACACATAAAATTATAACTAGCCATGTCAAATTAATCAAATTATTACCTTTTTGGATATCATTCAATTAAACTACCGTGTCCAACATATATATATTCTAACATTCATAAAATAACTTTATAATTATCACACCATACCACTTCTTGTGAGGTCCGAACCTCACACAAACATTTACACATATCATAGACCCGTAATCACAACCAACTAGTCAATCCTGACCACGTAAGTTACCACTCAACAAAGGTTACCTGCTGTCCGAGCTTAACTCGTATGCCCCTCATCACATTCTTCCCTTCGCATCACCAGCACCTTCTGCCATACATAACCATACAGCTAACACTCATTATGAGAAACCACCTCCTAAGACTATGTCTTATACTTCCCGACAACCGACTTTTATCAATTCCGTCTTTACAAAATCAGCCTCTTTAGAATTGCCACTTTTCTAATATACACTTTCCCTAACCACTAGTCAAAGACCATAACACTACCACTTTGTCCTGGACATCAAACCTCTTCACTCATCTCTAAATATCATGATTTCTTTTCTATCTTTGGTTAACATCCCAAACAACGAACATCGAATACATGAACAAAATTATCTCAACATTCTTCCCAATATTTTCCTTAATTGAATCATCATCCATTTCTCCACCAAAATCTCATATCATGCAGATATTCTTCTAACTTCTTACCTTCCTTAATTCCTCGAAACTCATTATCAATCATGTTGTCTTGAAACTCCTATATAACCTTCAGCTAACATCTTCGTGATACTATCACACATTTCGATGATTCCTTACCTTTACATCACATAACTCCGGTGAACATTTTCCTCAGCTTACTTTTATCCTTCTTTTCTCTTTACACTCAATAATACCAATTTAATAGCTCAACTCCTTATTACTTCTATCTAACCCTTTCGTGCACCAATTACCTTCTCATCGCTCCAAGACTCAAATCCCATTATTTTATATCGATATCATCTCCCTCTTTCTTACCACAAATATTCTCTTATTGTGTCATCAATCACCCTTGCCACTAATACATCCATAGAATCAACGTTTACTGTTCAACAATTGCATCTCCCTTCTTACATCTCCAGAAATCAAAATTCCTTTCATACCGCCAATTACCCAAGGAACTCACACAGTAGTTTCATCTTTTAATAAACCTCCCAAACTCACTCACTGTCTATAAATACACCTCGCGACATGTCTCCACAAAGTTCACTATATATTACTCTCCTCAACCCCTTTAAACGAACTTTCCCTACCTAAATCCATAACCCACACGACTCCTAACCATTTCCCTCCTTAACTCTTTACACATCTCAAGCTGCCACTATCCACATTCTTACTTTCAATCTTTTCATTCTCACGTTCATTATACTCACATCATCCCTTGTCTATATTCACTTATTTTTACATTACTCAACACACAATCATATCACTCATCCCGTCTCGCAAAACGTGCGCCATGCCTCAATAAACTATACCAATCTTCCTTTTCTTTTTCCACCATCTATCATAATCACTCATAATTCATGTCCTCCCCACCGAACTCATACTCATCATAGTGCCACTCTTTACAACATAAGATTGGGTAACTTACGCTTCAGGACCAACACATACGTAAAACAATGCATAAAGAAGTAATACAACACCTTTGAATTAAACATAATATGCAACGAATGTCAAAAGACAAACATATGACCCGAAATACGCATATGACCTGCACAGACCCCACTCGATCGAGTACCAGAACCTACTCGATCGAGTTGAGGCTACTCGATCGAGTGCCCAACATGCTCGATCGAGTGTCCCGACTCCAGAACCCAAATAGACCTTCGATCTCTCGACTTACTCGACCGAGTAGCCCGACTACTCGATCGAGTGACCCCATACTCGATCGAGTGCCCGAGGTACTCGATCGAGTGCCCGTAAACACGATTCGGTCAAAATAACGACAAGTACCCACTCGATCGAATCAAACCCACTCGATCGAGTCATGCAGACTCATGACTACTACCCGCATGTTATCTCACATACCCTAACGTACTATGCATTCATTATTATTTCAACATTATGATTACAACTACGCATTCAAATCTGCGCGACTCCTCATACAATCAACAAAATAATCTACTTCGTGTTATTAAGTGCCACGTTATAAACAGCCATCATGCTTTTCATCCAATTCGTTATACAAAACACATATCATTGAACCTCTATTCTTCATGTTACTACTTACCAAAAGTCAAACATTACCATCTATCATGCTCATATAACATTCAACTTTCAATCATGTATTACTCGCATGTTTTAAATTTTCATAACTTTTCATAACACAAACCACACCCATACACTACAAATCCTATTTCCATGTTGCTAATACAACAACATTACAAATCCACTTCATCACACATCATCATATACGAACTACTTTCTTTTTCTACCATATCATTTATCATTCCCATATACTTTTTCAACGATTCCAACCAACATGTCAACCAACTATCATGCAACATACTTTCAACAAACCATATACAACACAATTAACATACACGTCACACATATACCCACGGACTCCACGTTCCCATACCATGTGACTGGCTTAAGTATCATGGGGCCAAGATTTTGAAGTGAGGGCGCCTACTCACCCAAAACCTAGCATCAGCCGGGGCTCCCATTACACATACACCAGGTTCATTTTATTAGACTCCCTATGTTCATTATGTTCATTTGTTACAGGTTCCAAAATCGTCGCTCTGATACCATTTGTAACACCCCCATACTCCAAGTGCCTTACCAGGACCACTCAGGTATAAGGATGCCACCATCTCGGTTACCCGAGGCATGATAATCATAAGACAATGAAGAAACATACTTTATTAAATAAGTTTAAGTGATTACATTATAAAACCAAAACTAACAAAAGGAATTACAAGGTTCTCATACGGTCTACAGCTAAAACTATCAAAGCTACTAGACTTCGTCTGACACAGCGGAAGACTTCTAACTGCCACGTGATGACTCATCCCAGCTATCCCATACGCGTCATATCACACTCCGCTCAATAACCGCTCACCATCCCCGAATGGATCACCACAGTTTTTAAAACATTTAAACGGGTCAGTACTAATCACACAATTCAATACATATATCAACAATAAGATAAACAGACAAATTAATCACACACACACACACACACACACCACCAACTCCCATCGTCTCAATACTGACT
This sequence comes from Silene latifolia, assembly GCF_048544455.1. Taxonomy (NCBI): domain Eukaryota; kingdom Viridiplantae; phylum Streptophyta; class Magnoliopsida; order Caryophyllales; family Caryophyllaceae; genus Silene; species Silene latifolia. The sequence goes on from NC_133531.1 coordinate 77,447,764, forward strand.
GTCCACTGGACCAGCCCTGCCAGTGGGGGACCGCAGCCGTTCCCACCTAAGCCCCGCTCATCGTACGAGCGATAACCCTGTCCCATTAATGTGCACATCCCCTTTCGTGGCGGGTTCCACGAAGGGCGAAACTAGGGCGTGAAGTCACTCCCGCAAGTGACCCCACTCAGCCGAGAACGCATCTCGAGAACCACAAACAACCAATCACAATTACAATCACAATCACAATCATCATATCAACAACTAACTACAGCACATCACCAATATCCCATTATGGGACTAATACTTGAGTAGGAAATCCTACCCGGATAGCACAACACGCAGACGGTATCTACAAAATGTCTCAAAACGCCTCTTCTATGAACTCTCCTCCTACCATACAACACATAGATACTACTATTCAATTATTATTCATAAAAACCCCCAATTCCTAAATTAGGGTTTCACTAATCTTAACAAAACATTATATAAATTACATTAAAAGCTTACCCTCGACGCAAGGACTCCAACGACACAAACTACGATGCAAACCGACCGTCTGAACTCCGGGAATTGTCAAGAACGCGATTAGGAAGAAGACAAGTTGCTCTCTCTCTTAAACAGGTTTTAGGTTTTGTAAAAAGTGATTTAGAACAAAGACGAATTGGTTTAAATACCTTAATCGCGTAATTAACAAAACCAGAGAAAACTCCCCCAGAAATCGGACACTCGATCGAGTACCGAAGGTACTCGATCGAGTACCCCCCTACTCGATCGAGTACCCCAGCTACTCGATCGAGTACCCAACAGGTCAGAAACTATTTTATTTCGCAACTTGCCCTTACTCGACAGAGTAAGGGCTACTCGATAGAGTACCCCAAGACTTATAAATACGGAGTATTACATTATCGTTGTCTGTTGATCATCGTAGTATGGAGATTGTTGTGACAGTGTTGGTGTGAGGGGATTGAGATGACGGTGATGTCATGTGATTGGGATTGTGGTGGAGTCACTTGCGGGAGTGGCTTCACACCCTAGTTCGCCCTCCGTGGAACCCGCCACGGGAGGGGATGTGCACATTAAGGGACAGGGATCATTGTCGCTCGTTGAGGAGCTGGACTAGGTGGGATCGGCTGCGGTCACCCACTGGCGGCGAGGATTACCTGTTGCGATGGGTAATCTGGCAGGGCTACACACTTTAGTGTGTAGTCGGTTACTATGTGAGCTTGGGTGATTGAGAGTGATGATGATAAGACGAGTATTGCATTTGTTTGTTTCGTTATTTGCATAATATTGACCCCGTTGTTGTTTGTGGAATCTGCGGTGATCCATTCGGGGATGGTGAGCAGGCTTGACAGGTATTGCTAGTGAGAGCTTGGGGATTATCTTGGGAGATTTGCCACCACGAGTCCTAGCATCACCGTCTGTGTCTTAGTGGATTTTCATTTTAATGTTAAGACTTTGAAGTTGTATTTTGTTAAACAGTCTTTGGTTTTGGATATTGTAAACTTTACATTTCACAGTACTTTAATAATAGTGCTCATTTCAGACGCTTTTGGTATGTACTAACCTCGGGCAACCGAGATGGTAACGCACTTTCATGGTAGGGTGGTCCTGGTAAGGCACCTTGGTATGAGGGGGTGTTACAAAGTGGTATCAGAGCCGAAGATTCCGGCACCTAAACAAATGAATTTAATGAACCTAGGGAGTCTAAATAAAATGAACCCGGGGAGAGTTGTTTGGAGCTACCGCAAAGACTCGGGAGACGTCCCGGAGTCGCACATTGGCCCTTACTAACTCGAGCCGGTAACATGGGGGAAAGTGTGAGGTGAACTAGGCTTTGTGTGTGCACGTATGTGAAGATACATGTTGGTAAAAGTCGATAGTTGCATATATGTGTGATGAAGTTCTTAACTGTTCTGATGGGAAGGAGTAGTAGATGAAACGGGTTGTGATTTCAACGTTGGATTTAGCATATGTGCAAATTGGATGCTGATGTGGTTACAATATGGTGTTAAAGTTTTAATATATGCATTGCATGCTGACGTGATTATAACATGGTTTTAAGTCCTTAAGTATTTGCTGCGGGAATAGTGAGCATGATAGGGGAATCGTAATCTGTAAATCTTTTTATAGCGTAACTCGGCCGAGCAGGGCAGGTACTCGACCGAGTAGCCAAAACTCGACCGAGTGTTGTTTGATGGAAAGTAGCATTTGCTACTGTTTGTGATAACTCGACCGAGTATGAGTGTATACTCGACCGAGTAGCGTCCACTCGGCCGAGTGTTGTTGCACTCGACCGAGTGTTCTTTTTGTGTTTTGACGTTTGTCTCTGGAGTCGATACTCGACCGAGTATCTGGTAGGGTACTCGACCGAGTTATCTTTACTCGACCGAGTATGATGTATACACGGCCGAGTGTTCTTATGGCGGAAGGGTGTTAAATTTTGAGCATGTGTTTACGTTTCTTTCATTCTTATCAGTTCAAAATGCCGCCCAAAAGAACTCCCGCGCAGATTCAAGCTTCGGAGATGACTCTTGATGAGGTTGCTCGCATGATTGAGCAACAAGAGGCTCTCCTTGAAGCTCTCAAAAATGTGGGAAAAGGAAACGAAAAGGCGATGGATGCAACCCAGCTTAGCATCAACATTGCTCGTTTCCACCCTCCCACATATGACGGGGTAGGTGAACCAAAGCTGCTCAAGAAGTGGCACCGTGAGATTGAAGCTCTCATGGAAATGGTTAAGTGCCCCGAGGACATGATTGTTGAGCAGGTAGTGTACTACCTAAGAGGAGAAGCTGCAGTTTGGTGGCAGAACGTCAAGGATGATGCTAGAGCTTACTACCAGGCGGAAGGGGCTATTCCGTGGTCTGGGTTGAAGAGTGCTATGAGAGAGCAGTTTGTGCCGGAGCATATCCGACACAAGATGAGATCCGACTTTGATTCTTTCACCATGTCTGAGGAGATGACAGTCACTGATTACTATCATCGGTTTTTGGAGCTATCTCGTTATGTGGAAGATATGCAGCTCGGGCAAAGAGGTTTGGCTCTCCGTTTTGAGAGGGGTTTGTCTGCTAAGATTGTGAGTCGTATGCCGGCTGGGGTTGCTACTGACCTTAAGGAAGTGTATCTGAGAGCGGGTCAAGCTGAGAGAATGGTAAATCTCTCAAGGGAGATCGAGGAGAGGACTGCTACAGAAAAGAGAAAGGCTGATAGCGGGAACAACAATCAGCCAACCAACAAGAAAAGGAATTTCAATCATGCCAAGGCTTTCTCTAGTGGAGCTGGTTTCTCTGGAGGTTCTCGTGGTTGGGGAAAGAATGGAGGTCGGGCTGTAAGTGACAACACCAACCTTACGTGTTTCAACTGTGGTGGGATAGGCCACAAAAGGCGGGAATGCACGAGCTACAAGCCCGGCAATGGTTCAGGAGCTCGGTCAGGAAATTTCTCTCAGGGGCCGACTCAGAGTTTTGCTAGCAACCGACCGGGAGGTTCATGGGGCAACAAAGGTGGACAGGGTAACCAGGGCGGTTACAACCGCGGTGGTAGTGGATCTTATCGCGCCGAATAACGGTGTCACCCAGATTCGGCGGCTAAGCCAAGTACCTCCAATGCTTCGATTCGGGGTGGAGGACGAAGAATAGTGGAAAGCTCTTCATGATGGATAAGCAGGAAGCACAGGATGATGCTCATGTAGTTACCGGTACCTTTCTTGTTAATAATGTACCGTCCTTTGTTTTGTTTGATTCCGGGGCTACACATTCTTTTGTGTCTAAAAGTCATGCTGTGTCTATGGGTTTGGGAAAGTTTGAGGTTGTAAAAGATGATGTGTTCATACCTTCGGGGGAGTCTGTGTCGTGTATCAATTTATATAAGGATATATCTATGGTGATTGGAGGGGTAGATTTACCAGTAGACCTGTTAGAGTTTCCTACGGATGGGTTTGAGGTGATTGTCGGGATGGATTGGCTAGGTAGGTATGATGCCAGGATAGATTGTAGATAAAAGAGAGTGTCTTTAAAGGGTCCCAAGGGTGCTAGGGTGTCCTATAGAGGGTTTGTAGTAAAGCCTAAGTGTAGGTTTATAGCAGTTATGACTTTAAAGTCATGTTTAAGGAGGAAGTGTCCCTTAATTCTTTGTCATGTGAGAGATCACCGAGTAGAGCCGCCGACAACTGCTGACATTTCCGTGGTGAAAGAATTCGAAGATGTCTTTCCTGAGGAAATACCGAGTTTGCCTCCCAAGAGGGATGTCGATTTCAGCGTGGAGCTTAAGCCGGGAACGGGTCCTATATCTAAAGCACCTTATCGTATGGCACCTAAAGAGTTGGCTGAGTTGAAGAAGCAGATACATGAGTTGTTAGACAAGGGTTATATCAGGCCTAGCGTGTCACCGTGGGGAGCCCCGGTTCTTTTTGTAAAGAAGAAAGATGGGAGTATGAGACGTGCATTGATTACGAGAGAGCTCTATCGGGTTACTGATGAAGAATAAGTATCCGTTGCCGAGGATTGATGATTTGTTCGATCGGCTAAGTGGAGCTGGTGTGTTCTCTAAGATTGATCGAGGTCGGGGTATCATCAACGAGGATAGCGGATGAGGATATTCCAAAAACAGCGTTCGATCTCGTTATGGTCACTACGAGTACGTAGTGATGCCTTTTGGGTTGACCAATGCGCCAAGCGGCTTTTTATGGATTTGATGAACCGGATCTTCACACCATTTTTGGATAGGTTTGTGGTTGTTTTCATCGACGATATCCTAGTGTATTCTAAGACTAAGGAAGAGCACGAAGAGCACTTGAGGATAGTTCTGCAGACTTTGAGAGAAAATCAGCTCTATGCCAAGTTATCCAAGTGTGAGTTCTGGTTAGAGGAAGTGGCTTTTCTGGGCCATGTAATATCCAAGAAGGGGGTATCCGTGGATCCTAGTAAGATTGAGGCCGTTACCAAGTGGGAATCGCCGAAGAATGTTGCTGAGATTCGGAGTTTCTTAGGCCTTGCCGGCTACTACAGGAGATTTGTGAAAGATTTCTCTACCATAGCACGGCCTATGACATCCTTGATGAGGAAGGAAGTCAGATTTGTTTAGGATGAGAGTTGTGAAACGGCATTTCAGACCATTAAGGAATGCTTGACCACAGCTCCTATCCTAGCCTTGCCAGAGGGTTGTGAGAACTTTGAGGTCTATACCGACGCTTCAAAGAACGGTCTTGGTTGTGTCTTGATGCAGGGAGGGAGAGTGATAGCTTATGCTTCGAGGCAGTTGAAGCAATATGAGGAGAACTACCCTACTCATGATCTGGAGCTGGGTGCAGTTGTGTTCGCTCTTCAGATTTGGAGGCACTACCTTTATGGCGCAACTTTTAAGGTGTTCTCTGATCATAAGAGTCTAAAGTATATCTACACTCAGAAGGAGCTTAACATGCGACAGTGGCGGTGGATGGAGCTGATTGGAGATTATGATATGGAGATCATCTATCACAAGGGTAAATCTAATGTTGTCGCAGATGCTTTGAGTAGGAAGAGCGTTCATTCGCTATGTACATCTATGTCCTTGCTGAAGTTGAGAGATGAGATGTCTAGTTTGGGAATCTTTATGATTCGAGAGGGGAATACCATCGGGGATTTGACGATCGAGCCAGAGTTGTATGAAAACATCAAAAGTAAGCAAGAGCTTGATCCTAAGATCCAGGAGTGGAAGTCAAAGGTAGAGAGTGGAGCAACTTCCAGGTTCTCTATACATCCAGATGGGAGCGTTCGTTTTGATGGGAGATGGTGTGTTCCTGACGATGCAGAGTTAAGGAGAATGATCTTGTCAGAGGCTCATTGCACTCCTTATTCAGTTCACCCGGGTGGTGACAAGCTTTACAGAGACCTTAGGAAGACTTTTTGGTGGCCGAACATAAAGAGAGATGTAGCTGAGTTTGTGGCTACATGTTTGACCTGCCAAAGGGTCAAAGGTGAACAAAGGAGACCCCAAGGTAAGATTCAGTCTTTGACCGTGCCCGAGTGGAAGTGGGAGTCGATCTCCATGGACTTCATTGTGGGGTTACCTAGGTCACAACAAGGTAACAACATGATTTGGGTGATTGTGGATCGGCTAACCAAATCAGCCCATTTCGTCCCCATGAAGGATACTTGGTCTAAGATGCAGTTGGCATCGGGTTACAGAAAGCATGTGGTTCGATTACATGGTATTCCGAAAGATATCGTTTCTGATCGTGATGCGAGGTTCATATCAAAGTTTTGGCAAGAACTGCAAGAGTTGATGGGTACAACGTTGAAAATGAGTACACTTTTCATCCCAAGAACCGATGGTCGAGACAAACGGACCATCAAGACCTTAGAAGACATGCTAAGGGCATGTGTTATGGACTTTGGGGGCAGTTGGGAAGACAGACTTGATTTGATCGAGTTTTCATACAATAATAGTTATCATACAAGCATTGGGATGGCACCTTTTGAAGCTTTGTATGGCCGAAAGTGCCGAAGTCCGTTTGTTGGGATGATAGTTCCGAGGCGATGATTTTAGGGCCACAATTGGTTCAAGATATGGTTGAGCAAATCCAGTTGATCCGCCAAAGATGAGAGCGACTCAAGATCGCCAGAAGAGCTACGCCGACTTACACCGCAGGGACATTGAGTTCGCGGTAGGTGACAAGGTGCTTTTGAAAGTGTCACCTATGCGAGGTGTTATGAGGTTTGGGAAAAAGGGTAAGCTAAGCCAAAAGTTTATAGGTTCTTATGAAATTCTGGACCGTGTTGGCGAGGTAGCCTACAGGCTAGCTTTACCACCAGCTTTGGATAGAGTGCACAATGTTTTTCATGTGTCTCAACTCCGGAAATATGTGAGTGATCCGTCGCACATCCTCGAGATGGAGAACATCGAGCTTGATGAATCCTTATCCTATGCCGAGATTCCTAAGGAGATTCTTGATCGCAAGGTTCGTAAGACCCGGAATGGTGAGACGGTCTTACTCAAGGTCCTTTGGTCTAATCATAATGTGGAGGAAGCCACATGGGAACCTGAGGAAGCTATGCGAGAACGCTTTCCTAACCTTTTTGAGCAGGTATGTTTGGTTACGGGGACGTAACCGTTGTCTTTTTAAGGGGGTAGGAGATGGTCGCGATGGTGTTTTGTTGATTCTTTTTCTTTGTTTGGTTTGAGTCGGGAGATGCGTTCGGGGTAACTTGTTGTGATGCTTGTATAGTTCCTTAGAGTTGTCTCATGTGATTGTTATAGTCTTGTGGCGTAGTGTTGTGCTTGCTTGTGTAGTAGAGTGTGAACTTCGGGACGAAGTTCTTTTTAGGGGGAAAGATTGTAACACTACGGATTCTCCTTGGAGCCTACTCGACCGAGTAGAGCCTACTCGGCCGAGTAGTGCTCTGGGTGCGTGTTATTTTGTTCTCGCCGAGGAATACTCGGCCGAGTATAGTGAATACTCGACCGAGTATTGGACACTCGGCCGAGTATGCACTTACTCGACCGAGTGTCCGGTTTGGCGGAGTGTTATTCCGACGGTTTGATTAAGGAATGATTAGGGTATTTTATATTTTCGCGTCAGTTTCTAATATCATTTTCAAAGCGTTATCATTTCTACGTTACCCTAATCATACCCAAATCATTCCCTAATCCTTTCATTGAGCATTTCGTAGCATCTTTGTGTGGATAATAGCGGTGATTCTTGCGTATAAGTTCTTGTTGCACTGTTGGTAAGTTCTATCTTTGTAATTATTGCATCTTTTTGGGTTACTGTACATTTATATGGGAAGGGGATGTTGGGAATTGTGCAAAGTGTAATTGTGTTGTATGATCATTGTATAGGAGAAGACTTCGTAGAGGAGCCTTTTTGATTGTCCGTGTTGCATACTGCTGTGGTTGCTAAGGTAGGGTTTCCCTACTCAGTTTACTGTGCTTTACATGACATGTTGTTGTAATTATCGTTGTCTGTTGATCATCGTAGTATGGAGATTGTTGTGACAGTGTTGGTGTGAGGGGATTGAGATGACGGTGATGTCATGTGATTGGGATTGTGGTGGAGTCACTTGCGGGAGTGGCTTCACACCTTAGTTCGCCCTCCGTGGAACCCGCCACGGGAGGGGATGTGCACATTAAGGGACAGGGATCATTGTCGCTCGTTGAGGAGCTGGACTAGGTGGGATCGGCTGCGGTCACCCACTGGCGGCGAGGATTACCTGTTGCGATGGGTAATCTGGCAGGGCTACACACTTTAGTGTGTAGTCGGTTACTATGTGATCTTGGGTGATTGAGAGTGATGATGATCAGACGAGTATTGCATTTGTTTGTTTCGATATTTGCATAATACTGACCCCGTTGTTGTTTGTGGAATCTGCGGTGATCCATTCGGGGATGGTGAGCAGGCTTGACAGGTATTGCTAGTGAGAGCTTGGGGATTATCTTGGGAGATTTGCCACCACGAGTCCTAGCATCACCGTCTGTGTCTTAGTGGATTTTCATTTTAATGTTAAGACTTTGAAGTTGTATTTTGTTAAACAGTCTTTGGTTTTGGATATTGTAAACTTTACATTTCACAGTACTTTAATAATAGTGCTCATTTCAGACGCTTTTGGTATGTACTAACCTCGGGCAACCGAGATGGTAACGCACTTTCATGGTAGGGTGGTCCTGGTAAGGCACCTTGGTATGAGGGGGTGTTACAGAAACATCCCATAATTGTGTAAATTCGGTAAGTCACGTTGACTAATTCTACCTCTAGAACTCTTGGTCGACGAATTTCCTTAAATCCATCTACTAGCCCCGGAACACAAGACCGTCTTATATCCCGTTGAGTCCAACCAATTTTGGCGTGTGATAACCGCTTACCACCCTACTTACTCAAGGTAAAAAGAGAACACCCCGCTTGGGCGAGCGTGGCTCTAATGAACAAGAGATTCATAGGTGTTACTAATTGGTAAGGCTAATCTCAATTTTAGTTATGTGAGAGATCTTGTCAATTTAGTCATAAATTCCCTATAAGTGAACTAAGCCGGTGAATGTAAATGACGTAAATTGACAACCGTGAAAATAAAATGCATGTGAATGGCGAATTTGGCATGCGCGAAAATAAAACAAGCAAACAAGTAAGCATATGAATAAATCCTAGTATGGCCACCTAGTTAATAAAAACTAGTCTATTACATCTCGGAAACCAACTCCTTGGTCCCTTACCTCTTCATTCCAAAAGTGGCTCCTTCTTGTGGGATTTGGAACACCTTCCAAAAATAGACTCCGTCTCGATGTAATCCGTCTTTTGGAAACGCCGGTAAGAATAACAATTACAAATGAATTACATAGCTATTCCTATTATACATTAATTAATAAAATAAATAAAACTATTAATTAATTACAAAAAAATCGATATTCCCATTCATTTCGTGTAATAACGATTAAAATTAAACTAGGCCATACTAGGTACATGATCGGAGCCATTTGGTGTTCACAATTAAACATATGTGGTCGTTGGTCAATGGTCGATACAAAACACAATTTATACTTCACAAACAACTCTACAATTAGTAAAGAGGCAAGTAAAGGTCGGATCCCAAGGGACGGGTATTGAAATGAAGATTCTATTGTAACTAGTGGTGTCTAGGGGTGTCACAAATTGGGTTGATGTAGAAGGTCACTAAACTAAAATAGCAATGAAAATAAACTAACAAGGTAAATGAAATAAGGGTGTAAACAATTGATTAAAAGCACTAGGGTGTCATGGGTTCATAGGGGAATCATGGGATATGATCATACAAACATGTTCTCAAATTATAAGCAAGCAATTATTGTTGTGATGGATTGAGTTGGGTTATATCTTACAATCCTAGGAAAGTTTGGGTCCCGGAGCCGAATCTCTTGGATTGTACAACACCTACAAGTCGACTTAATCTTCCCTACTTAACACATGCATGGTCTAACAAGACTCGAGTTGGGTTATGTCTTACAAGTCAAGTTGAAAGGATAGAAGATGATAGTAAATGCAAGGATTCATAGGCTTAGCATTTCATCAAATATAACATGTGCATGTATTAAGATCAAAACAAGCAAGCAAATAAGATATGAAAGCATATTAATTTAAGCATGAATCATTCCCCATGTTGGTTTCCCCTAATCACCCATTAAACCCTAGCTAAGAGACTACTCACTCATTATCATATTGATCATGCTAGAAAGGTTGTCAATCATACTAACATAATGAAACATGATGAATAAATGAAAGTAATTAGCAATAATTAAAAAGGGATTAAGAGATTATACCTACTAATGATTCCAATAATAAAGCAAGAATAATAGAAGAACTTGATGATTGATGGAAGGTTGTCAATCTCCCAATAAACCCAATAATCTTCTAATTACCCAAAATAAATGAAGAACTAGAGAGAGATTAAGGAACTAAAACTTGGATTAGAACTTGATTAATATTTGATTACAATATTGAAGAGAGATTTGATTGATATTAACTACTCTAATTATTGATAAGAAGAACATGCTCCTCTAATTAGACTAATGGGGTATTTATAGTGGAAATTAGGGAGGATGCATTAGGGTTAACTAAGGGCTAAACTAGTAATTACACTTTTTAAGTTGAGCAAGGAGCCTCCGGGATTATCCGAGAGAAGGGCTTCTCCATTTCGTAGTTAGAAGAACGAAACTATGCTGTGCTGTGATCCGTGCGGCTGGGAGTCGGGACGGCCGGATCTGGGGTGGACAATCCGAGCGGATCAAGGAACAAGACGCTCGGACTGGGCATGGGGAATCCGAGCGGATTCCTGGTGAGGACGCTCGGACTGGCAAGGACGGACGGATTCTCTATAATCCGTTCGGATTGTAGTTCAGCAACTTTCCTTCTTCTTTTTCTTCCCTTTTTCTTCACGAATTCCTTGGGGATTTCCTTGGGGACTCAAGGATCCTTTTCTCAACAATGCTCTTCTACTATGCTATGTACAAAGGCCTTCTAGTCTTGTCTCTCCTTGATGCTTGGTCATTGAATACGATCAATTTAGCCTCGTTTTGCCATGAAAATGCAAGATTCTTACTCCTTTCCTACCAAGGGATCAAAATCTCAAAGAATATGCAAAACAAAGAACTAAAGATAAGAAATGACCCAAATAGGCACTAAAAAGCATGGAAACAATGGTAATTCGGGGGCTAAATATGCGCTAATTATGGTCACATCAAATATCCCCAAACCGAACCTTTGCTCGTCCCGAGTAAAGAGGTGACAAAGACTAGGACCAATACTAACCTAACCTAATAATAATAGCCGATATGAGACAATTAGCGGGTCTCACTCCGCCCCTTCAACTCACAACAAGACAACCATGAGGTAGGATGCCTTCTTGTAAGGCAAGGTGGGTCTTGCCAAAATGGCGACACATCCAAACATTAAGCACACAAAAACACATAATGGATGCATCTACAAAAGAATAGCCACTTTCCTCATCTAAGTGGCGGAAATTATCTACAAGGGAAGCAATTCAAGGGTACACAATCCTTCATAGATGCAATTTCTTCAAACTACTAAGCCTAGAAGGATACTAATAAATCACCTCCAAAAGGTGTCAAGCTAGGGTACCTTTGTCCTCAATCGTTAAATGCTTTTGTCAAGAGTAGATTCCCTATGGTGTTAGAAACACTGGAGGATCGCGGAATTCCCCCTCTTGCCTAGACAAGAAGAAGGGTCGTCCCCTCTCTACCATGCACAAAAATGGATACGATGGATAAAGGGATCAATAGATATTGAGTTTCACTTTGGGAGTTTGCTTTTGTTTTTGTTTTTCCCCCCAATTTCTTGTGGCATTTGACTTTTTGAGAACACTTTCTTGCCATTTCTTTTTGAACATTTTCAAAGTCACCCCAATTAGTAACGAGGGTGCCTTGTATTTGAAGCTTTAGGAGTTTATTTTTGCTCCTCTTTTCTTTTGATGCATTTTTTCAAACTTTCTTTCACTTTTCATTTCATTGAACTCAAATTGATTTCTTTTTGTTTTGTGCCCATTCCCTTTTTGTGACAAAAATGTGGTAGAACATGGATGAATGATAGAAGTATGCATGGTTTCAAGGGTCACCTTGGAATAAACGGTAGCCAAGGAGTTATCACACCACAAGGTACTCTTGACTAGGCCTTAAACCATGGGTCAAAGGATACTAGCATGACACATCCTAGGGTGTTTTACAAATATTCTAACAAGCAAAGTCTTAAGAACAAAAAGCATCTACTAGGGCCTATATATACTTGTCAAGCTTCCCAAGTAGACGGTTTCGCAAAATTTTCTAACATGCAACTATATGCCATGATGCAACTAACATATAAACATCCTAATGCAAATGATTCTACCAACTAGTATGCCAAATAAACTAGATGCAATCCTAAGTTCACATTGTTATACCGCATCAATCAAAATAAAGCCACATAGTCATTAACATGAAGAGGAAAAAGGAGATTGGAAAGATCATACCATGCGGTCTTCAATATCCTCATGTCTCGGATGTGGCGTAGTCAATCAAAGTGAACAAGGATGAAACAAACACAATATATACAAGACAATATATACAAGGGAAATGAACTTGTTTTTGGTTTTTCAATTTTTTCAATTTTTATGATTTTTGAAATTTTTTCAATTTTTATGGTTTTTGAATAAAAGTTAAGTGTTAGAATTCCCATCCCCACACTAATATGGGCATTGTCCTCAATGGCCAAAATGATGGAAATTATGCAAGGATGATGCATGATTTTCTATACTAAATGCAATTCTACACTAGACTATACTACATGATGCATGGTTTTTGTTATGACGGAGAGGATAATTTAAATTACCTCCCGTTGCGTATGCATTAACTTCCCCAAACCAAGTAAGACACTATTGCTAATGTCAAAGCATGGGGGAGTTCATGCACATGCTATGCTATGCATGAGACTAAATTGTCATTTTGGATTTTACAAAAGTGGGAACAATAAAGAACACCTCAAAGGAACCGAGGTGCGAGTCCTTTGATGTTGCTAGGACTAAACCAACAATGATCAAAATGAAATAAAATACAAACAAACAAAATGCAAAGTTCTTTTCATGAAAAATAAAGATAAAGAGGAAAGATTTGAAAACTTCACTTGAACTAAGGTGGGTGCCTCTTGCCCGCTCCACCTAGTGATGAAGTAATCTCCTAGATATCGGCATCATCTCCTTCAATATCGGTATCCCAAATATCCCTTGAAGCATCACTTAAACTTGGATCCATGAATTCATCTTCTTCTTCACTCTCAATCTTCACCGTATCACCTCCACAAGAGTCACCACTTTCTTCCCCTTTGCGACCATTTGCCCCTTCATTAGCCTTCTCCGAGTTAGGAAAGAGCAACTCCATTTGAGCCCATGAAGGAAAAACTCCTTCTTCACTTATCCGTCCCTTTTGAACCATGTCGAGGTATTGAGGGTAAAGAGCATAATAGTTGTCCACCTTGGTTTCATATTGACGGTAGTGCATGTCTTGCAAGATTCCCGTGACAAAGTCGTCACGGGGAGGACATGAAGGGATTAGGATGGTTGTAGGGTTGGTAGGGAAAGGGGTAGGGAGGCACCTTTATGTTTTCACCTTGGGTTTGTTGTTCTTGTTGTTGTGGTGGAGGAGCTTGCGGGGGTGGAGCTTGCCTTTCTTGACTTTGAATGAGGTAGGAGGGTATTGGGGACAAGCGTCCTCTCCTTGGGGAAATTCGAGGTAGGTCGGCCATCGGAAGGTAGATAGGATCACTTCCTTTTGTCAACCATTTGATCCTTTTATCAACCCCCTCAAGGGTTATCCAATGGTGTTGCACAACAAGGAGGTCTTCATTAATTCTCATTCCTCCCGAGAGTGGAGTGTACTCATTGTTCTCATTGAACCTAGGATTAAAGTGCTTTGCAAGCTTTGTTATGAGTCCACCATTCACTATATGCTTCTTCCCATCAACATCTCCATTTCGGAATTTTGCCCACTTTTCTAGCAAGACTAGAGGTGCATTGAGATGATACCCGTCTCTTCCTTGAATGTTTAGATAGGATTCCATGAACATGAGGTCCATTTGATTAACAATAGCCGGATCTCGGCGGGCGAAGAGGGTACCCGAAAGAAATCGGTATGCGAGCCTCAAAATCGGGTTTTGGATGTGGAAAGCAAGACACTCCTTGGTAAGAATGAAGTCCCGGCCCGTCATGGCCCTCCATAAGGGTGCGACACTATACTTTTTGGGTCTTGATGTTCGGGTAGGCGAAACATCAAGCCCGAACACATTCGCAAATTCCACAAGAGTCATTGTTCTAGAGACATTTTCCAACCTAAACTCTATCGAAATCACTTTGTTTGAAGTTGTAATCTTTAAGCAACTCAAGAATTCGAGCACAAGAGACCGATAGGTGGGTTCAAACATGCGAAAGAGTGGTGAAAGACCAAAAACCTCAAATAAAGCCTCTACTTGGTGGAAAATTCCAAGCTTTCTCAAAGTAGAATGACACAAGAATTTAGTAGGAAGGATATTCTTACTTAAGAGTCGATGGAAGACCAATCGCTGCACATCATCAAGGAACTCCACATTCGAGAAATCATCGAGTCTTGCGAGGTCTATAATTTCTACATGTTCTCTTCTAATGGTGTTGAGATGAGAAGTAGAGGAACTCCCCATCATCCTTGGTCTTCTTGTGCTTCTAAGAGAGGATCTTCTAGGTGCCATTCTTGCTTCTTTTGATTTGTGAAAGAGTAAGGTTGCTTCTTATTGATTGAGTGATGAAACCCTAGAAAATTTGGGGGTTTTTAATTTTGTGGGTGAAGAGAGTGATTTGGATATGTATGGGAGTCATGAGGAGGTGAGTTTTATAGGGTAAGTGGAAGGAGTAGTGATGTGTCATTATATGGGTGGTGGGGTGTAATTTAATTGAGAAAAGTCGGGTCGAGAAACGGGCAGGGAGACGAGCGGATTCGAAGCTGAGACGCTCGGATTCTCCTCTCACGGGACGGGCGGATTCTGGGCAAGACGCCCGGATTCTACCACAGAGTAAAATCCCAGAATTTTTCTCGCCTCAAGACGAGCGTCCCGAGCATAAGACGCTCGGATTCTTCAGGGTCAGGACGGGCGTCTTTTTGAGTAGACGGGCGGATTCTTCGACAGAGATTTTTCTTTGAAATGCTCAGGGGAAAAGACGGGCGTCTTTCCACTAATCCGGCCGGATTCTCTCAGACGGGCGTCTTCTTCCTTAGGACGCTCGGATTCTTCATCAGTCCAGAAACCTTCAATTTCTCAACACAGCTGGACGCGCGGTTTTTCCCTTGGACGTCCGTATTCTGCCAGGACGTCCGGATCTCCAGAGAGACGCACGGATTCTTGCCGCGGGTGTTGACTTTTTTCTCCTTTCTTTCAATGCATCCCCACACCTAGGAATTTTCTCCTTCTTTCATTCAAAAACTCATTAGTAACCCTCCCTCACTTGTGCTCATGAAAAGAATTTATGCTATTAAACAAATGCAATTAAATAATAAATACAAGTTAGAGGGTTAGTATATTTACAAATGGTGGTTTAGGGAGGACTCCACCAAACTCTCATTCTTGATGAGATGTCAAGGAGAAGGAGGACCGAGGTAGGTAGCCTCGACCTCTCCAACAAATGCTCCTTCATAGTATGGCTTCAATCTTTGACCATTTACCTTGAACTTGCTTCCATCTTCGGCCTTGAGTTCGAAATCTCCATACTTCCCAACTTCGGTTATCACATAGGGACCCATCCATCTAGAGTTCAATTTTCCTTTAAAGAGTCGGTAGCTGGAATTGAATAGAAGGACTTTGTCTCCCTTGTGCAAGGCCTTTTGTCGAATTCTCTTGTCATGAAGCAATTTTGTTCTTTCTTTGTAAATTTTTGCATTCTCATAAGATTGTAGTCGGAATTCTTCCAACTCTTGGATTTGGATCATCCTCTTTTGACCGCTCAATTTGAGATCAAGATTGAGTGCTCGGATTGCCCAATAAGCTTTGTACTCCAATTCGATTGGTAAATGACATGCTTTTCCATATACAAGCTTGTAGGGGGAGGCGCCTATGGGAGTCTTATAGGCCGTCCTATAAGCCCAAAGAGCATCATCAAGCTTTGTGCTCCAATCTTTCCGAGTCTTGTTCACAACTTTTTCAAGAATTTGTTTGATCTCTCTATTTGAAATTTCCACTTGACCGCTTGTTTGAGGATGATATCCCAAGCCGGTTCGATGTTGAACACCATATTTGGTCAAAAGGGATGCAAGCTTCTTTTCATGGAAATGTGTTCCTCCATCACTAATGATAGCTCTAGGAACTCCAAATCTTGGGAAAATTATCTTCTTGAAAAGCTTGGTGACCGTTTTTGCATCATCATTTGGGGTGGCAATTGCCTCCACCCACTTTGAAACGTAATCTACGGCCACAAGGATGTACTTGTTCCCGTTAGATGTCACAAAGGGTCCTTGGTAGTCAATTCCCCAAACATCGAAAATCTCCACCTCTAGAATACCCCTTTGCGGCATTTCGTTTCTCCAAGATATATTGCCCGTTCTTTGACAAGCATCGCAATGAATGATAAATTCTCTTGTATCTTGAAACATCGTGGGCCAATAGAAGCCCGATTGGAGGATTTTTGCAACGGTTCTTCTTGCTCCATGGTGCCCACCGTAGGGTGATGAATGACATCCTTCCAAGATTCCTTGGATTTCCCATTGAGGGATGCATCTCCAGTAGAGCCCATCACTACACTCCTTATAGAGGTTTGGATCATCCCAAAAGTACCTCTTCACTTCAAATAGGAATCTCTTCCTTTGGTTGTGGTTCAAATTAGGAGGGAGCACTTTTCCAACAATATAGTTAGCATAATCGGCAAACCATGGGGTGATGTGCCTTTCAAGTTGAGTTTGAATGGCCATCAAAATATCGTCGGGAATGAGTCATTGATCGGGGTTTCTCCATTTTCATCATGAAACCGGATCCTTGACAAGTGATCCGCCACTACGTTCTCGGCTCCTTTCTTGTCTCTTATTTCCAAGTCAAATTCTTGAAGTAGCAAAATCCATCTCAACAACCTTGGTTTTGCCTCCTTCTTTATCAAGAGATGTCGAAGAGCACGGTGATCCGAAAATACAATCACCTTGGATCCAAGTAAGTAGGACCGAAATTTATCCAAAGCATAAACAATGGCAAGAAGCTCCTTTTCGGTCGTGTCATAATTTACTTGAGAAGGGTCGAGGGTTTTGCTTATGTAATAGATGGCATGAAGAGCTCTCCCTACCCGTTGGCCAAGTACCGCTCCAACGGCGTAGTTGCTAGCGTCACACATAATCTCAAAAGGTAACTCCCAATTTGGGGGTTGGATGATTGGTGCCGAGATCAATGCTTCTTTGATTCTATTAAAAGCTTCAACACACTCGTCAGTAAATTGGAATTGGGCATCCTTAAGCAAAAGTTGAGTGAGGGGTTTTGCTATTTTAGAAAAATCTTTTATGAAACGACGGTAAAAACCCGCGTGACCGAGAAAACTTCTCACCCCTCTAACATTCACGGGAGGTGGGAGTTTCTCTATCACCTCAACTTTAGCTTTATCTACCTCGATGCCTTTTTCCGAAATCAAATGACCCAAAACAATTCCTTCATTAACCATGAAATGACACTTTTCCCAGTTTAAAACAAGACTAACATCTTCACATTTTTGCAATACAAGAGAAAGATTATGCAAGCATGAGTCAAAGTCCTTTCCATAAACACTAAAATCATCCATAAAAACTTCCATTATGGTCTCTAGGTAATCGGAGAAGACACTCATCATGCATCTTTGGAAAGTAGCGGGGGCATTACATAATCCAAAAGGCATCCGTCTATATGCAAAAGTGCCATAGGGGCACGTGAAGGTGGTCTTATGTTGGTCATCCGGGTGTATAGGGATTTGGAAGAATCCCGAATACCCGTCAAGGTAACAAAAGAATTTCTTAGAGGCTAACCTCTCAAGCATTTGGTCAATGAATGGCAAGGGGAAGTGATCTTTCCTTGTTGCGGAGTTCAATTTACGGTAGTCAATGCACATACGCCAACCGGTGATCATTCTTGTGGGTATTAATTCATTCTTTTCATTTGTCACTACCGTAGTACCTCCTTTCTTAGGTACCACTTGGACGGGGCTAACCCACAAAGAATCCGATATGGGATATATGATTCCCGCATCAAGTAATTTCATGACTTCTCCTTTGACAACTTCTTGCATGTGGGAG
Source organism: Silene latifolia (assembly GCF_048544455.1). Classification (NCBI taxonomy): domain Eukaryota; kingdom Viridiplantae; phylum Streptophyta; class Magnoliopsida; order Caryophyllales; family Caryophyllaceae; genus Silene; species Silene latifolia. The sequence continues at coordinate 77,465,998 of NC_133531.1, forward strand.
TTCAATCTTCTTTGGGGTTGAATGGTAGGTCTATGGTCGTCCTCTAGATGAATCCTATGCATGCAAAAGTTGGGACTTATCCCCTTAAGGTCATCTAAACTATAACCTATAGCCTTTTCATGTTGTTTCAAAGACATTAAGCAATTTACCCAATTGGTCATCATCAAGTCTATCATTAACAATCACGGGTTTGGTCTTTGATTCATCAAGGTAAGCATATTTCAAATTTGGGGGAAGGGGTTTCAAAGTAGGAGTTTGTACCTCACTTTCCTCCTTTGGAGTTTCATTGAGAATTTGCTCCATCTCCATTAAACATTCCATCCTCATGACATATTCTTCTTCACTTTCATTAACCTCATCATATTCAAATTCCATGATGGGTTCCTCTTGCTCTTGAGTTTGTAGAATATCTTCTAGGATAGATTGCTCATCCTCTATGGGTTGACATGCTTCTACTAGAATATTATGCACCAACTCGGATTGTGCATGGGTGAGTTCTTTGTTAGCTAGAGCGGCCTCAAAGAGATCCACCTCCAACTCCCAATACATGCTCTTAGCCTTACTTGCTTCTAAGGCCTCTAATGCTTGCATGGGATCCTTGAAGTAAGGGATACTCAAGTGGTCCTCTACAAAACAATCTATGAAATCCATTCTTGCAAAATATCAAACAACTAGAAAACAATTAGAACAAACCTTGAGGAGTTTTACTTCCCAAGGTGAAAAAGACACAACTAAAAACAATAAAAGAAATCTTAAATCAATTAAACACTGTCCCCAAAACGGCGCCATTTTTGATCGGAGCCATTTGGTGTTCACAATTAAACATATGTGGTCGTTGGTCAATGGTCGATACAAAACACAATTTATACTTCACAAACAACTCTACAATTGGTAAAGAGGCAAGTAAAGGTCGGATCCCAAGGGACGGGTATTGAAATGAAGATTCTATTGTAACTAGTGGTGTCTAGGGGTGTCACAAATTGGGTTGATGTAGAAGGTCACTAAACTAAAATAGCAATGAAAATAAACTAACAAGGTAAATGAAATAAGGGTGTAAACAATTGATTAAAAGCACTAGGGTGTCATGGGTTCATAGGGGAATCATGGGATATGATCATACAAACATGTTCTCAAATTATAAGCAAGCAATTATTGTTGTGATGGATTGAGTTGGGTTATATCTTACAATCCTAGGAAAGTTTGGGTCCCGGAGCCGAATCTCTTGGATTGTACAACACCTACAAGTCGACTTAATCTTCCCTACTTAACACATGCATGGTCTAACAAGACTCGAGTTGGGTTATGTCTTACAAGTCAAGTTGAAAGGATAGAAGATGATAGTAAATGCAAGGATTCATAGGCTTAGCATTTCATCAAATATAACATGTGCATGTATTAAGATCAAAACAAGCAAGCAAATAAGATATGAAAGCATATTAATTTAAGCATGAATCATTCCCCATGTTGGTTTCCCTAATCACCCATTAAACCCTAGCTAAGAGACTACTCACTCATTATCATATTGATCATGCTAGAAAGGTTGTCAATCATACTAACATAATGAAACATGATGAATAAATGAAAGTAATTAGCAATAATTAAAAAGGGATTAAGAGATTATACCTACTAATGATTCCAATAATAAAGCAAGAATAATAGAAGAACTTGATGATTGATGGAAGGTTGTCAATCTCCCAATAAACCCAATAATCTTCTAATTACCCAAAATAAATGAAGAACTAGAGAGAGATTAAGGAACTAAAACTTGGATTAGAACTTGATTAATATTTGATTACAATATTGAAGAGAGATTTGATTGATATTAACTACTCTAATTATTGATAAGAAGAACATGCTCCTCTAATTAGACTAATGGGGTATTTATAGTGGAAATTAGGGAGGATGCATTAGGGTTAACTAAGGGCTAAACTAGTAATTACACTTTTAAGTTGAGCAAGGAGCCTCCGGGATTATCCGAGAGAAGGGCTTCTCCATTTCGTAGTTAGAAGAACGAAACTATCTTTGTCTTTGTGATCCGTGCGGGCCGGGAGTCGGGACGGCCGGATCTGGGTGGACGATCCGAGCGGATCAAGGAACAAGACGCTCGGATTGGGCATGGGGAATCCGAGCGGATTCTGGTGAGGACGCTCGGATCGGGCAAGGACGGACGGATTCTCTATAATCCGTTCGGATTGTAGTTCAGCAACTTTCCTTCTTCTTTTTCTTCCCTTTTTCTTCACGAATTCCTTGGGGATTTCCTTGGGGACTCAAGGATCCTTTTCTCAACAATGCTCTTCTACTATGCTATGTACAAAGGCCTTCTAGTCTTGTCTCTCCTTGATGCTTGGTCATTGAATACGATCAATTTAGCCTCGTTTTGCCATGAAAATGCAAGATTCTTACTCCTTTCCTACCAAGGGATCAAAATCTCAAAGAATATGCAAAACAAAGAACTAAAGATAAGAAATGACCCAAATAGGCACTAAAAAGCATGGAAACAATGGTAATTCGGGGGCTAAATATGCGCTAATTATGGTCACATCAGTACAATAAGATAAAAACTTTAAATAAATGACAATCATTCATTCAACTTAAATAAATATGCTTCAAATGCTTTAAAATCATGCGAAAATCGCCCTATCTATCAACCGTTGGTATTCATCTCTGTTTTTAGTGGATTTAATCGATTTTTAACATGTCAAAATCAATAATCAACACTTAAATCTCATTTAAGTCCAAACTAATTGTCCGAACTGTTTTGAACTTTAAAATTAGTCCTCACTAATTTTATGATAAATATTTAGTTTGATTTGGTGATATTTTGCTAATTTAATCGATAAAATCGTAATATTTAAGTAAAAATCCAAAATAATTGAAACATTACCCAAAAAATTGAAACAAAATTTTTTAGTATTCTGGAACACTCCCAATAACACCAAAATGTCAGAAAAATGGCCCAAAAATTCCGGATAAAGTTTATGAAGAAAAAGATCGATATTTATCGGTTTTTAACCACTAAAACCAATAAACATCAAAACAAAGTGAAAACACATATTAAAATTCACTTTTAACATTTAAATAATATTTTAAAATGTACATAAACTTATCAAGGGCAAAATCAAATGTTTCGAAATTATGATTAAATTATTTCTCTTTTATCGACTTTTATCTCATAAAATCTATAAACATGCAAAAAATTCGAACCAACCTTCAACCTTTTGCTTACAATCAGTAGAAAACATGCATGAAATACCATAAAAAATCCATGCACCGAATCAACTTTTAACTATTTTTAGTCAATTTTTTAAACTAAAATACGGCATTTTGACTCGGTTTTCTACCAAAAATCATTAAAAATAGCAAAATAACTTCAAAAATCACCAAACTTAACCACAAACCTTTTAAGATCAGTAGGTATGCATGCGCCAAAAATTTCTTGCTAAAACCTCTTCTAACACAATTTTTGAGTTTTTATAAATTATCTCATAATTCAATAAAATGCTTAAAATCAACATGCAAATTACAAGCCTAAGCTCTGATACCACTTGAAAGATCATAGATCCATATTAGACTCTCTAATAAAAATTAAATTATCTCATAATTTATCATTTAGGTGATCTATGTAACATGCATGCAATTTCCTTACATTGATTTTATGGTAAAATGGGCACAAACTAGTTCACCTTACTAGTTTGTTCTTGAGCTTATACCAAATGGATGATCCTCCTTACTAATCTTCAAAGAGAAGATCTCCTTCAAGATGCACCCAAGAACTTAACCGAAAAATAATAACAAGTAATTAACTAGAAACTTGTTAAAATTATACCCTTGATAATATTTTAATATTACTAACTCTCTTAGTAAATATTGATTTGTATACTAACAATCTTAGTAGAGATGTATATTATTTTAGAGAGAGGAAGACCAAATAAATCACATGCAAAGTGTACAAGTGAATTATGAAAAATGAACAACAATTTGGTCTATAAAGGGGAGGGGGGGGGGGGGGTCCGAGTGGAGTGTTAAATTTGTCTTATATTTTTCATCTTACATCACATGCAAAATCTTTTATAAGATAACTTATAGTAGTATATAAAGTAAGGTGAAATGATTATGTTCCTAATCATCCACTACTCTATTTTACATGGTCCACTTGCCCATTTACGGGTCCATATTGGTTCTTATATTTGTCGCACAAATACATGTAATTTTATTTTAAACATCATTTCATGTTTAAATACTTCCATAATTAATTCGTCCAAATCACTCCGTAAATATACGTGTACCACTACACATATTATTTACGTACTAATATTAATCACATCAATCAATTAGTACAATTTTAGTGAATTAACATTTAAATAACTAAAACCCGTTTCCCAAAATTTATTATTCAATTATCACATAATTAAATAATAAGTGCCGTTCCTCGAGTTCGCAACTCGAATTCTCTCTTAAAATAATTGACTAACCTTTTAGTCTACAAATCAAGGGACTAAATAAATTGTATCTCATACAATTAATTAGTTGTCTATTGGGGTTCGTTCCTATAGCTGTGACCGAAAGTGGCCAGTTGATCACCGCCGTCTCACGACCATAACGTCAAACTCTAGTCAGCCAACCGTTATCGATTTACGTTAATCAACTGACGAGGATCAAATAATTAAATATCTGATGATATTCCATTAATGAGATTTATTATGTTAACGCACTATTGTGGAGGACACTAACTCCAACATCTACATACATTCGAGTCGAGCAATCACTAAAATGTTAACTTAGTTAATCTCATTTCGTTAAACATGTAAGTCTGAGGGTGTAAAGCCCGTCTTTTTAATTGTATTTTATTTTTGTATCAATTAATATAAGATTCACGTCAAAAACACATTCAAAACCGGCTCTAAAAGACCTTTATTCAAAACTGTTTTACGAAACAACAGTTACCAGACGTTGAGAAGAAACGCAGCAGCAGCAGCACCTCTTCGAAGGGTTGCAGCACCTGTTGCGCCTCTTCTATAGGCTGCCGTTGCTCCTGCTTTTCTGCTTCTTCCTCGGGTTTCTGTAGTTTTATTCCTTTTTCTTTTATTTTTCTTATTTTCTTTTTTTTTTATACATAAACCGTGTTTTAATTATTCTTCAATGTTATCACGTTGTTTTCGACTTAAATCCCTTATAATCAATATTTGCGGGTTTTCGTCATTAAATCAAACCCGGATTTTAGAGGCTCGATTTGTCCGTATCAAGTCTATGGAATTCTTCCTTTATATATATTTCCGTTGTTTATTTTAGTTTGTTATTTTCTTTCAAAGTTCAAAGTCCGTTTTCATAACTAAACCTAGTTCGTTTCCTAATTCGTTTTAATTCGTTTCTAACCCATTTTAATCGTTTTAATTCGTGTTTATCGCTTTTATGACGGTTTTAGATGTAATTAATATGCTAAATAACCTTCACTTGAGTCTAATGTCGACAATCAATCGTAAAACATACCAAGGAATATTAATTACCCGCGGTTCTGACTTCACAGCCATAGCTCAACTCAAGAACAGATGAAGGAATAGCTGCGCCTCTTCTAAAGGACGCAGCAGATGCTGCGCTGATTCTGAGGTGAGTTCTATCCCTAAACTTTCGTTATCGCTTTGGCGTAGTCTTTAATTACTCGTTTAATTGACTATTAATTGTAATATCACCTTTAACTTGTCTTATTTTATCATTTTAATTTCTAATCTTTTTATTCTCTTTTCTTTTCCTTAAATTTCCGTCTTGAGTATATTTTTGGCGTAAATCAATTCACCATTTTAATTCATTGCAATTTTAATTATCATTATTTTATTTATCGTATTTATTAATGTATGATTTATTTACTTGTTTCTCACATGTAATTAATCCTAAATACGATTCGACACAAATGTTTGCTAAAATACGTGTTCACCGACATAGTCTAATTCACATGCTAAGATTAAAACGTTGGATGTTGGATGTTGCATTGCATGCATATAATCGACGACATATCGAATATGAACGATTTTCTTTATCATTAGTAGAGGCCGTTATCGAGGCGGACGGGATTAGGTGTTCGATTAAAGAACTTCCTAATACGTACTCTCACCCCTTACTCCAGATCTCTGAGAACATCCGTGTTTATTGGCATCCACGAAAGTCATTCTTGATATAGAATGCTACGGGTAACGAGTTCTTTGTGCTCATGTCACTACTTTGTGTCTTCACATGACACGAGGTATTCGAACGGTTCCAATTTTCCATAAAAATTGGTAGGGACTCCACAAATGCACGCTTTTTTCAAGCGCTTCCGCGCGAGCCGCGGGTGGCCTTTGTCCATAGTTTGGCGACTCCGCTGGGGATTATACACTTATGTGTTACCCAGGGTGAAACTTGAACGAGGTTAGGGAATAGTTTATACGAGACAGTTGTTGGTTTTCATTACTCGAGCTTCTTAGGTCGTTTTATTCGGCCTTCCTACGCCCAATCTAACCCATTTGACCAATCGTCCTGTCTGGACGGTCCAAATTCTTATCTGGGCCTAAGGATAGATATCGATTGATGTCAACAATACCGTGGTACATACTCTTGTTTGTATCAATAGCTTTCACTACTCGAGGGAATGGTATAGGAACCGACCTTACTCATGTTTGGCACGGACCTCTCCACAGACCAGAGTTTGATTGTTTGGTATGGCAACCCATCTTTTAAGCAAAAACCCTTTAAATGCACTCAGCATACCGTTATAATGCCTGTATGTTTGTATCATATACGTGCTCACCATTTTGTAAACAAAACAATGACGAAATAATTAATTTTATAAAATCAAAATCCCTTTTAAAAATGTAAATACTTTCAAAAGTGGCCTAAAATTGCGCAAAGTGAGTCGAAACTCTATCCAAATTTCAAGTCAAAATTCGGACCTCAAAACCCATTTTAAACTCACCACGAGTCAACACTCCTATAACTACACTACAGTTGCCTAGGGCAAACATTTCAAAATTTGTCATTTCGAAACCTCACTTAACACAGTGTCACACTCCCACTTCACAAGTCGAGTCTTTCTTTTTAAGTAAGGGTGCTAAGATGGTCGATCGTGTTTTGATTCGTCGTCGATCTCTTATCCAGTATCCAAGATGACTGGAACTAGTCACGCAAGCGTTAATGGTCACCCACAACAACCCGGAAATGGTAATGAAATAATCCTAGCTGCGATCATCCGTCTCCAAACAAGTCATGACCAAGATTATGCTCGCCTTAATGCTATTGCAGGCCGAATTGTCGCTGTAGAAACTAGGCTTCCTCCTATAGAGAACGATGTTCTTGACGCGAGCGTGCACGATAACCTTTCACCCTTTATTGGACAACCTGAAGTCAACCCCCCACTAGGTCCTACTGAAGCTGAAAAGAGACTCCAATACTTGGAGGAGCAATTAATGTACCTTAAGGGATATGACATCTACAGGGAGAAGAATCGCAAGTATGAAGCAGTAAATGCTCAATTGCCAACCAACTTCTACATGACTGATATCCCAAAGTTCAAGGGGCATGAAAACCCTTTGAACCACATTCGTGCCTTCAAATATTATATGTCTATCAAGGGCATCAAACCCGAGATGTTCCTTAGGATCTTTCCTTCATCTCTCGACATTATTCCTAAACAGTGGTTTTACTCTTTGGAGCACAAGCAAATTGCTACCTGGGATGATGCCGCGATTGAGTTCACTAAACAATACGCGGATAATGCTAAGATCCATGTTAACATGCGCACTCTAGAGGTTCTTACCCAAAATGAGAAAGAAGGCTTCTTCGACTTCCTAAGTAGATGGAGAAAGACTAGCACACAACTTGTTGAACGTCCAGATGAAGCGACTCTTGTGGAAAAGTTCGTAGATAACTTGAGACCTATTTATGCAAACCACCCGAGGTACCAAAACATAAAGTCTTTTAAATATTTGACTGTGCTAGGTACGAGAATCGAAGATGACATCCGTAAAGGGCACTTGTCCAAAATGGTGGGTCGTGGATATCAGGGTTCAACGAGTCGTTCTTATGGCTCCACTAGCAACACCGATGAAGTTAATCTGGTTGAATCGCTAAGAAGAAGAATAACCCGCAAAGGAAGCTCACGAACATTGGTGATTCATATTCTAATGCTCTGAAAAGGTTGATGAAACAAGGTAAACTCCAGCCCATAGGACCTACACATGACCCAAAGAAGAAGTTTAAGTTTTGGGACAATAATGCATACTGCTGTAGATACCCAATATCTGTTGAGACTCCAACAAACACCCGATGATTATCGGAATATAACATGCTTTGGAATCGCGGCGTTTGATCGACAATTTGTGTACAACTTTACGTCGGTAAACTTAAAACGATTTCGAAAATAAAACGTTCCAAAACATTTCAAAAATACCTGGAGTGTTTAATGCACGACGACGGGGTCGCAATGACACTAATTAGAGTCAAAACCGACACCGGATCAAAAACCGACTCAAAAATTCAAATCCCGACTCCATCAACGAGTCAAACCGAGTCAACCACAAAAAACAAACATTCAAAGCCTTCTATGCTAAGATTTCCCGGATTTATGAATGGTCAAGTACCAAACATATGACTACAAATCCTAGGATAGAACAAATCATGATTGCTCTTGTGTGAAAGTGACAGGACAACTCGAAGACCCGCGACGTGGCTCGCGCCTCTTTGAGCAACCCAGGTGGCCACGTCGCTCAAAACTCACACAACCACTCATTTTCCTATAAATACCCCTCAAATGCCCCCATTTAAGAACTTACTGTTGGAAATCATATTTTAAATATCACATATTTTAGTTTAAAGTTTTGATCATAAAAACTTAAGAACTTATGCATGCAAAACATGTAAATAAGTGTAGAGGAAATCGGTTCCTTACATTGAATATTTCGGTTTATGTGCACAAGTAAGGTCTCCTACCTTCACTTGTTCTTGAGCCATGATGAGTAATAGGATGTTCCTCCAAAGACTTCAAGTATAGAAGCCACTCCTCTTGATTGCACCCAAGATTATCCCTTATCTCTACTAAATAATATGTGCTAGATATTTGTTTAGTAGTTTACCTTAAAATTGATTACTAATACTAATATATTACACTAATAATATTAGTAAACTCATTTGAACAATTTGATGATTTTCTAAGACTATTTAGAAAAGACCTTTTAAGAGATGAGAAGAAATGAAGCACAAATCAAATATGCATGCATGTGAATTGAATGAATGTGCATCAAGAGAATTAGTAGAGTACAAAATTCTCTAGTGCAAGAGGGGAGCACGGTTTTGGGGAGGTGGAGGACCAATATATGGTCCTTCCCTTTTTACTTTTGCTCTTATCTAAACCTTAGGCATGTAAGGCTAGGTAAGTAGTGTCATGATGGTGTTATTTTAGCTTATTAAAATAAATCACCACCATCCACTAACCCTCTATATTTCGGTCCACTTATAAAATGGACTACCATTTTATTTTGTCAATTTGTCAATTGTCACACAATATGTCACATGTAGTATATTACATATCATTAATTAATTTAATGTATATTTATAACATAAATATCATTTTATAAATTAATTAAATTACATACAACAAATTGACTAGTGATACTTGATCACATAAATAAAATGGGTCATATAATTAAAATTCACAACTTCTTGTAATTATAATCAACCATTCATTCTTATCTCTATTGTTTCTCAAACAATAAACAATTTTAGTAATAAAGCATTTTTATTACTAAAATAAATCTTATTTAATCCCATTATAATAAGATATCAATATTCTCTCTCACTAATTGAATTGTTCAATTTAAGGAATTGATCAACTTGTATCGTCATACAGTTAATCAACTTTACATATTAGGGAATCATCCTTTAGGTGTGACCTTAAGGGATCAACTGACCACCACCGTCCCACGACAGTAACGTCAAACTCTAGAAAGCCAATCGTCACCGATTAATGTTGATCAGTTGACTATATAATGAATCATCCCTTACGTATTCTTAAAAATGAGATTTAAACATATGATCATCATGATCGAAAATTGTGATCGCACTATTGTCGGGGACACTCCAACAATCTCCCACTTGTCCTCGACAAGTGTGCGTCACCAATTCTCTTGTCCTATTACTATCTCCCACTCAATACAAGGTGTCTTGCAGGTCGTACTTGTAAGTGATCATATCGAGAGTGGTTTCCTCGATCTGGAGAATAATTGATTTGACCGGAATTATCTACCATAGATACCTTCCAAGCGTGGCCACGCATTTCCAGTTCATTACTCCTCGAGTGGCCCTGAGATATTGTTTTAACCCTGACAAGGGGGTGGACAATTCCTATCGCACTATTCCCTTCGACTAGCCACAGCCATCATAGCCGAAAATATGCCCATTTGACCCCATTTACGAATGTCGTAGTAACATAAATCAAAGTTAATCTGAAACTGTGCCACCTTAGGCGAAGAGTCTTTAGTCAAAGAATTGACTCATTAGAATACTATAGTAGCTCTCGCCACGACCAGGCTATATAAATCTGCCAGAACTCTATAAGCGGTCACTGGGCCCGACAAAGTGTTCCTAATAGTCTGCCTATGTGATCGACTAGTCATCTCATATGACTCTATGGCACTTGAACTTGCCATCAATCGCATCACACTGTAGTCACTTCGAGACGTCACCTCATTCATGTGACTATGGGCAAATACCATGTTAATCCGAGTTCACTTTAACGGGGTTCAATATTGTCTCTACAACCCGTTTGGATGTAACAAAGTATAAAAGGAGTTTTTAGATTTAAAAACTCGAACGACAAATGTGATTATCTCATATGAATAGTCAATACCTGATTATTATTTCATATTCTATAATCTAATTTGATCTTGTATGTAGTTGTTCATCTCAATCCAATTGAAATGACATGACTCATCATGTTAAGCCTATGAATGGGCATTGTAAGTAGGTCTTAGCAACTCCCTGCTCAACCTTTCTACATACTTGTTTTCCTTCCGTAATGTATACATTTGTATTACAAAACTTTCTGAGTACGTGTCTAGATCCAATCTAGACATAGGCTTTCTTGCCTTAAAATAGCTCCCACTGTTTTCACAGTGTGCGGGACTCATCCCTCTTGCACATCCCATGATTGCAAGTGTACTCAATTTCCGTTGTAAATATTTCTCATTGTTCTTTATTGCCTAGAACGATTCTAGAAAATCTATTTCTTAAATAACATAGCCACAATGGTATCTTAACCATCCTAGTGTGTTTTGATTATGGTTTTGTTGGAAACCATGCGCAATCTCAATTGTCAATTGTCATTTGTGTAACACCCTTACACAAAATGGCATTAAAAACACTTTGCTTTACATTCTTAATGCTTCTACAAGCACGTAAGGGTAATCTTTATGGCTTACTTGGTAACTATTACTTAAATTCGATTTGAAATAATTCATCATACTCGATTGAAGTGTTATACATCATTTCCTATTTAATTGATTCGGCAGCGAAAACAAATGGAATCAATCAAATATGTTCAACTCGATTGAACTAATCATGAATCTTATCAACACAAGACTTCTTATTTGATGCTAATATCATGTAGATTTATCTCCATAAATCCGGATATTAAAAATGTATTATAATACTCCATAAGTGTCAAATCATTCCCAATGATCAATATGTCATCCACATATAAGACTAATTAAAATTTCCGTAACTCCCACTAAACTCCATGTATAAACACAACTTCTCGACTTATCGGGAAATTTTTTTTATACCATGATCAAATCATTGATTCCAACTCATTAATGTCCTACTTAAGACCATCTCTTAAGTTTAACATTATCTTAGGATGGCCAGAATCTACAAAACTCAAGACATGTATTGAATACATTCCTTCTAATTGAAGAAGTGGGTTTTAGATTCACTTGCTATATGTATATCATGATAATGAAACACAATCCCTAAGAAGATCCAAATAGACTTAAGCATTTCAACTAGTGCAAAACCCTTTGCCACCAATCAAGCTTTGATATCCAACAATTCCACTTGGAATTTATTTCGGATTTTCATGGCTCTAAGCTTTGTATTGAGTTGTGACTTAAACACTCTCATGTAAGTCATATGTTCATTATTTTCCAGAAGTAATCAACTTGAATCAAACAATTTATTTGTAAGTTGCAAGCTCTTTACTTTCTAAAAGTAACACTAATTCATCATCTTCAACAAGTGATGAGTTTAACCTCCTAGGTTTTGAAGAAACAACGTCTTACACAAAATGTCTTATGTAGCAAAGAAAGACCAGTTTCTTGCGACATACAATTCTTTTGTGGCTCTTAAATAATTTCTCCCACTCTGTCTTCTAGAAATAAACTTGTATTCTAGAAAGACAGCTTCACGAGCCACAAACCCGTTGTACTCGTGATTATAGTAAGGAAAAATGAGCATTTGTTTCTTTTGAAAACTTACAAACATGGTACCGATTAATGTTGATCAGTTGACTATATAATGAATCATCCCTTATGTATTCTTAAAAATGAGATTTAAACATGTGATCATCATGATCGACAATTGTGATCGTATTATTGTCGGGGACACTCCAACACTTACGCGAGGGTCCGCCCCCTCTTTTCTCCCTTAAAATTCTCGACTCGACTTCTTAAGTTACAATCCGACGTGTATTTACGACAACCGATCGTAAATACCAGCCTTACACATTGTTTGGTACCGTCATCGTGCATTAAATCACTTGACCGACCACTTCGACCACTACACCGTCACTAATCTTAAAACACTCTTTTTACTTACCAAAACGGTTTTAAACCGAGTTTTTTTCTGACCAAACGAGTTGTTACACTTACGTTGGTCACTCGTCATAACCAAGCATGTAAGTATGAGGGTGTAAAAACCCTTCTTTTATCATGTTTTTATTTGTTTCATGACTATAAAATGCTAAAACATGCATAACATGAACCAAAACATGGAATAAACGAGCCAAAACTGATTTTTGGCCTGAGATAGAAGCCCCTTGGTTCGCCGGCTTGCCCGCGCCTCAATGGGGTGTCCAGGTCAGAACCAACAAAACGGGTCAAATACCCACTTTTCAATACGTTTTATAAACGATTTTCAAAAGGTCAGAATACGGCATATCACCGTAGGTTGACCCGCGCCTAAAACAGGCCTTTCAATTCTCATTTTCAAAACCTGGGGAGACCCCATGCATCGCCAACAGGCTCGCGCCTCATATGGCTGCCTGGCGCAGGGTCTGTTCCCCTTCCAACATTAGTCCAGGATGATCCCGACTCCGGTTAGCCCGAATATAGGACGGATCAGACAACTATTTGCTCATTCAAAATCATGTTTGCAACATGCTTTACTAAGACAAATGGATCACGTTATGCACCATAAACCTAATACGGTAAATGGATGTTTAATTTCCGTCTTGCATGCAAATCAACCATAAATCCAAATCGACATCTGATACTTGATACTTGGATTAAATCAACCGACTTAGAAAGCTCTCACATCTTAGGTTTAAATTATTGGATGCGCATTTATGCATTTAAACCGTTTTATCAACGTTTGCATTCAACCAACCAAGATCGATCAGTAGAGGTAGCTACCGCGGGCGGGATTGGGTGTCTGATTAAAGGGCTTCCCAATACATACCTTCACCTCTTACTCAGAAACTTTGGATAGTGGACAACCTAAGATCCCTTTATCCATTGGGTGTCCTTACATTGGGGGGGGGGACAACAAAAGCAAACTCCAAAATGAAACTCAAATACTATCGATCCCTTTATCCATCGTATCCATTTTTGTGCATGGTAGAGAGGGGACGACCCTTCTTCTTGTCTAGGCAAGAAGGAGAATTCCGCGATCCTCCAGTATTTCAAACACCATAGGGAGTCTATTATTGACAAAAGCATTTAACGATTGAGGACAAAGGTACCCTAGCTTGACACAACTTGGAGGTGATTTATTGGTATCCTTCTAGGCTTAGTAGTTTGAAGAAATTGCATCTATGAAGGAGTGTGTACCCTTGAATTCCTTCCCTTGTAGATAATTTCCGCCACTTAGATAACGAAAGTGGCTATTCTTTTGTAGATGCATCCATTACTTGATTTTGTGTGCTTTAATGTTTGGATGTGTCGCCATTTTGGCAAAACCCACCTTGCCTTGCAAGAAGGCATCCTACCTCATGGTTGTCATGTTGTGAGTTGAAGGGGCGGAGTGAGACCCGCTAATTGTCTCATATCGGCTATGCTATTAGGTTAGTTTAAATAACGGTCCTAGTTTTTGTCACCTCTCTACTCGGGACGAGCAAAGGTTCGGTTTGGGGATATTTGATGTCACCATTATTTGAGCACGTTTAGTCCCCGAATTAACCTAGTTCTTATGCTTTTTAGTGAATATTTGAGTTATTTACAATCTTTAGTCCTTTGTTTTGCATATTCTTTGAGGTTTTGTTTCCTTGGTTGGAGAGGAGTGCAAACCTTGCAATTTCATGGCAAAATAGAGCTAAATTGATCGAATCTAATGACCAAGCATCGAATAGAAGACAAGAGAATGGGTGATGAATGTCTATCCACCGAATTGAGACATAGCCTTACCAAATAGTAGAAACAATTAATTGAGACATAGCCTTACCAAATAGTAGAAACCATGAAAACCTATTTCGCGAGGGAGTGCACTCGGCCATCCCGGGGTACAAACCTTGTTACGTAGGGGAAATGGGTGATGAATGTCTATCCACCGAATTCATGTTGATGAGGGTTTCATCGGCCATCCCGTGCCCAAATTAATGTGAATTTGGATCATGGACACATTTATTCGAAATTTGGATTGAACTCAACGGAAGTATTCGTGACCATAGTCGCATGTGTTCCGGGCTATAGATAAACATTAGTGTAATTTTATCGACCAAGAGTTCTAAAAGTAGAATCGATTAAACGTTAATCCACCGAGTTATATTAATAAGGGTTCCATCGGCTATCCCGTGCCTAAGTTGATATGAATTTGGGTCTTGGAATCATTTATCTAGTTGGGTAGAGGTCACTAGAAAAATGCATAAAACTTGTTTAAATCATACATTTTACGAGTATTATTATTAAAACGACATTTGTTTTACTCCTTATATTTTTTTTTGTAGACCACTTCTTTTTCTCATAACAAATGGCAACACCAAACGCCACGCCTCTCGCTAATACTTCATGGCTCCGATCCTTCATGAATCGATGTAAACTTGAAAAGAATGGGTTAAATTTCTCCGATTGGGATGCCCAACTCAAATTGGCCGCCCAAGGTGACGACAAGCTTCGTTACCTTACCGAGGCCTCTCCACCCGAACCTACTACTAGGTCGACCGCCGCCACTAGGGAAGCATATGAGGCTTACCAAAAGGAGTCCGCCGCAATGAAAAATGTCTTGATATTTGCGATGGAGGCGGACCTCCAAAGGAGAGCCTTTAAAATGGGCAATGCTAATGAGATTTACTCCAAGCTTGTGACAATGTTTTCACAAACTCCGCGGATCGTCCAATATGAGGCGGCCGCGGCATTCTTTGATCTCGACTTCAAAGAGGGCCAAAAGGTTAGCCCTCATGTGCTCAAACTTATGGAGCTTGTCGAGACCTTGAAGATTCAAAAGGTTGAAATCCCCAAAGAACTCATTGTAGATAGGATTCTACACTCCTTGTCCAATGTGAAAGCGTATGTTCAATTCCGGGTGAATTTTAACATGCAAGACAAGGATGTGTCTCTTGAAGAATTGCACAAGTTACTTGTGCAAGCCGAAAGGGACATGGGGTTAAATGTGAACCCACCCAAGGATGTGCTTAACATAAGAACTAAGAGTAGGGGGAAGTTCAAGAAGAATGGGAGGAAGGGTAAGAAGCAAACTCCCACATTCACCAAAGCTAAGACTTGTGAAGCTAGCACGTCAAAAATCAAGAAGGGTCCACTTGATAAATGCCATTATTGTAATGGTATGGGACATTGGAAAAGAAATTGTTCCAAATACCTTGGTGATATTAAGGCCGGAAAGATTACTCCGGAGGGTAAATGACTATCCTTCTTTTATGTTTCTAATTCAACTATGGTATTATGATGCAAAGTTGTGATAATGTATCTCCCTTTTTATTGTAAATAGGGCCTCCACCAAGCAAAGACAAGGGAAAGGAAAAGCAAGCATGAGAAACCATCAAGAAGCTAGGGATAGCTTTCATGGAGCCTTGCTTTTCATTGTCTTATTTTAAATTATGTTTTGGATTTTAGAACCTTAAGTTTCCGTGTTCAACATGGAAAGGTATTTTGGATAATGGGTTGTATTTTTGATAATGGGGACTTGGTTTGCAACCCAAGTCACCCGTTTTATCATTTTATCCTTTTGTTCTAAAATTCATGTTTAAATGCTTGTTCTTAGAAACATATAACTTAAAGTGATCTAATAGACAAATATAATGACGGGTTTCATTATATGTCCACATGCTTAAGGCTTGTGTATGATCATTTATAAAGCGATTTTGAGTCTATGAACTCTCTTAAAGGTATGTCAATCACCAAGTACACATATGAAATCTAAAACTATTAGTCAATCTATGAGATAGTTCTCCTTATAACTTCAACATCATTATTTGTGTCTCATATGCTATCTTTGAATCTATAGTGTATTTATTCTAAATATAGAGTGGGAGAAAAATGAGGACACAACACACGAGGCAAGAAAAATTTATGTACTTGTGTAAATGAGATCTACGCAAGGTAGAATGATTTGAATGAAGGGTATATCTATTTACATAGTATACGGTATAGATGAGATCTATGGTCTCAAGTAAGTTATATATGACTAAAGAGACCAAGTGAAGTAATCATAAGAATATAGTCTCAAGATAACTACACGAGGAGACCAAAAGAAAGTTTTGGAAGAAAAATGACTAATGTAAAGTCTTAACAAGTTTTTTACTAAGTTCTATATGATAAATTTTGACCAATAGTTTCAACCTTGAGATTTACTTAAGAGCCTAAATGAATCGTAGTAACATACTAGTTATGATCGAGTTGCAAAGATTGATATACCGATATCTTCAATGGCCAAGTTTTAACCACGCAAATGTCATTGCTTAACCTCATTATGAAATGGTTAAACCTCCTTCTGAAAGGGTATTTCGAAGGACGTGTTCTAGATATTATTTATATTTGAATAATGACATTGCTACACATAATTATGATATGTGTGAGTTAGAGATTAAAATCTCTTTCCATAAGGTTAAAATAAGACCACTTCAAAATAGGTATTTTGAAGGATATGATGGGAACATATATGGTTCTATCTTAATAACTTGGCAACGCAATTTATATTTCAATTCTTGAAAAGTTTCGATTGAGAAGTCAATTTCGAAATATATGGAATTGAGTGGGAGTTAGGAAATTATCATGTGAAGACATGGAATTTAGTGGGAGCTATCATCCTTTGAATGTTTACAACTCACCACTCATTGAAGAATGACGATCTAATACCTTCGTTCATAAAAGAAGTATTTGAATTTTCAATTCTGGATGAAAATGGACTATGATGAATCCAATTACATCAAGGGATGTTGGATTAGTATTAAGAGATACACATCGAATGTTTAGGTTATTCATGTAGATGAAAATGGAATTGTCATTAGCAGTCATGGTCGTTCATTGAACCTATGAACGGTTAATCTCATGATTATTAGTAACTAGTGTTTCCGCCATTAGAATAATCATGTACATGTCCAATTATGAATCATATGCATAAGAGCATGATGATTGATTGGTAAACCATAATAGAAACGTCATGAATTCTCGAGTAGAATCCGGTGAGCGATTTCGGTGTTTGACAGAATGCTCTTGTATGTGTCAAGAGGTTGCGCATATTAATGAAAATCCGAGCACATGCAAGGATTTATGAGAATCCTTTACCTTTCAAGCCTAGAAAGAGAAATCAGAAGTTTTGGAAAGATACTTAGTTAGAGAATGAGTTACTCAAAACTAATCTTTCTTAATATGCTAGGACTTGTGAGAAGTGCTAGACCAATCGTCTTGGCATATTGTTGTAAAACTCTACAAAACATATACCTAGTGCATTGTGTGTGGATGGAGTACTTGATCAGTACAAGTTATATCATTCATCACAAATTCGTTCGTTATGTGATAATCGATAAGGAAGTTCTTTCAAGTTAAAGAACCAAAACCAAGGTCGAGAACCTTGATGTGTACTTGGTAAGATTCATGCTATGAGAGAGAACATGAATGTAAAGGAAAATGCAAGTGTAATAAGTTTGAACACATGGACACATGGCATGTTAAACTTCTATTGCAATCAATAAGTGTTTACACTAACGATATACATCACAAGGTTGTAATATGATATTGACTACTCGAGTGTGATGTCAACATTTGTCGTTTGAGTTATTGTTACCTCACCTTATACTTTGTTACATCCAAACGGGTTGTGGAGACAATTGAACCCCGTTAAAGTGAACATGGATTAACATTGTATTTTCCCATAGTTACTTACATGAGGTGACGTCTCGAAGTGACTATAGTGTGATGCGATTGATGGCAAGTTCAAGTGCCATAGAGTCATGTGAGATGACTAGTCGATCACATAGGCAGACTGTTAGGAACATTTTGTCGGGCCTAATGACCGCTTATAGAGTTCTGGCAAATTTATATAGCCTGGTCGTGGCGAGAGCTACTATAGTATTCGAATGAGTCGATTCTTTTGACTAAAGACTATTCACCTAAGATTGCACAGTTTCAGATTAACTTTGATTTGTGTTACTACGACCTTCGTAAATGGGGTCAAATGAGCACATTTTGGGTTATGATGGTTGTGGCTAGTTGAAGGGAATGAGTGCGATAGGACTTGTCCACCCCTAGTCAGGGTTATAACAATATCTCAGGGCCACTCGAGGAGTAATGAACTGGAAATGCGTGGCCACGCTCGGAAAGTATCTATAATAGATAAGTCCGGTCAATCAGTTATTCTCCAGATCGAGGAAACCACTCTCGATATGATCACTTGCAAGTACGACCTGAAAGACACCTTGCATTGAGTGGGAGATAGTAATAGGACAAGAGAATTGGTGACGCACACTTGTCGAGGACAAGTGGGAGATTGTTGGAATATGTGTCCTCCGACAATAATGCGATCACGACTATTGATCATGATGATCACATGTTTAAATCTCATTATAAAGAATACAATTGGGAAGTAATTTTTTTTTCAGTGATCAACATATATCGGTAATGATTGGTGACTAGAGTTTGACATTACTTGTCGTGCGGCGGTGGTGATCGATTGATCCCCTAGGTCATACCTATAGGGCAACACTCTTAATTGATCATTTAATTAATCGTATAACGTTACGAGTTAATTAAATTACTTGAAAATTGATGGACGATTTTGGAAGTAAAATTTACGTATCACATTGAAATTTGATTAAATGAGATACGGTCGAATAATCGAATGTATCATTGCTCAGATGAAATTATTGTTTAAGGAAACAATTAAATTGAATGAATTATTATAAATACAATTTATTGTGATTTATAATTGGAGAAATATTTTGGTACAAGTAATTATGAATTACTAAGTTGATTTTTGTATATGACGTATTTTTATTAATACGTTGATTTTTAACATGTTAAAAATACATAACAAATTTATGTTACATATGACATGTGACATATTGACAAATTGACAAAAATAATATGGAATCCATATTATCTAATGTACCGAAATTAAGAGGGGTTTAGGCTAAATATTGTGTTGTTTAAATTAGTGGAAAACACAATCATTTGCATTATATACTATCCTTGCAACCTATTGCTTATTGTAAAGAACAACACAAGCATGCATTGGCTCCCCTAAATCCCCCCCCCCCCCCTTCCACCCGGTTTTTGAGATGGAAAAACCATTATGGTTTTTCATCTTATTTTACCTAATAACACACTAAATGTTGTAGTGTATTATTCATTCTTTACTCATCCAAAATAAGAATTCTAGAGAGACAAAAAGCTCTCTTCTTCTTCTCTCCCAAAACCGAAAATATTAAGTGTTTTATAATATTTTTGGGTCATTTTTCTACAAGATTAATATTGTACTAGTAACTATAATATTAATTTTAATTAAGAGAAAGCTTTGGGTATAAATCCTTGGGAGAGATCCTACACTTGGTTCTTTATTCATCCAAAAGGGAAAGCTCAAGAACAAGAGAGAAAGGTGATCTCTCTTGTGCCCATATTAACCAAATTTCCAATGTAAGAACAAGTTTCTTCTTTATTTTGTTTAAATGTTTGCATGCATAAGATCATTTTTTAATTTTATGACAAATTAAATTATAACATATATGAGTATGTCAAGTACATAGATCTACTTTTCCTTCAGACGGTACCAAACAATGTGTAAGGCTCGTGTTTACGATCGGTAGGTCGTAAATACGCGTCGGATTGTGACTTTAGAAGTCGAGTCGAGAACTTGAAGGGAGAAAAGAGGGGGCGGACACTTGCGTCACTCTCAAATGGGTGGCATTTGAGGGGTATTTATAGGAGAATGAGTGGTTGTGTGAGTTTTGAGCGACGTGGCCACTTGGGCTGCTCAAAGAGGTGCGAGCCACATCGCGGGTCTTCGAGCTGTGTTGTCACTTTCACAACAAACGCAATCATGATTTGTTCTATCCTAGGTTTTTTAGTCACATGTTTGGTACTTGACCAACATGAATCCGGGAAAAATTAAGGTAGAAGGTTTGAAATGTTTAGTTTTTTGTGGTTGACTCGGTTTGACTCGTTGTTGGAGTCGGGATTTGAATTTTTGAGTCGGTTTTTGGTCCGGTGCCGGTTTTGACTCTAGTTAGTGTCATTGCGACCCCGTCGCCGTGCATTAAACACTCCAGGTATTTTTGAAATATTTTATTTTCGAAATCGTTTTAAGTTTTCCGACGTAAAGTTGTACACAAACTCTCGATCAAACGCCGCGATTCCAAAGCATGTTGTAGTCCGATAATCATCGGGTGTTTGTTGGAGTCTCAGCAGATACTGGGTATCTACACTACTTTGTTGCATGGTGGAGAGGGGATCACCCGTCTTCTTGTCTAGGCAAGAGGGGGAATTCCACGATCCTACAGTGTTTCTAACACCATAAGGAACCTACTCTTGACGAAAGCATTTAGCGATTGTGGACGAAAGTAGCCTAGTTTGACATAACTTGGAGGTGATTTGTTGGTATCCTTTTAGACTTAGTAACTTTGAGAAATAATATTTATAATGGAGTGTGTACCCTTAAATTGCTTCCGTTGTAGGTAATTTCCGCCACTTAGATGAGGAAAGTGACTATTCTTTTGTAGATGCATCCATTACTTGTTTTGAGTGCTTAATGCTTGGATGTATCGCCATTTTGGCAAGCCCCACCTTGCCTTGAAATAAGGCATCTTACCTCATGGATTTCTTGTTGTGATTTGAAGGGGCGGAGTGAGATCCGCTAATTGTATCACATCGGCTATATTATTAGACTAGTATAAATAAAGGTCATAGTTGTAGTCACCTATTTACTCGGGACGAGCAAAGGTTCGGTTTGGGAATATTTGATGTGACTCCTATTTATGCACATTTGGTCCCCTAACTAGCCTAGTTCCTATGCTTTTTAGTATATATTATGGTTGTTTCTTGTCTTTAGCCTCCTTCTATGCATATTCTATGAGGTTTGGTGTCCTCTGTAGGAGAAGAGCACTAACATGACTAGATGGAGTGAAGCAGAGCTAAATTGATAGCATATAATGACCAAGCACCAAAGAGGATACCAATACTAAAGGCCTAAGTCAATAAAACAAGTAATTGGGCAATGACTAAGGATCCCCACGACCCATAAAAGATCCCCACGGATTGGAAGGGAGCCATTACAAGAGGAAATTGCTTGGAACCAAACCAAGACTTGCTTTTTTCACTCTAAAAATATTCTAGATGAAACGGCGTCGAAACATCAAGTGGTATAGGCTTTTGAATCACTCCAATAAGAGTCCGGATGAGGAAATGACGTCCGTTTTACAATCCGAGCTCAAATAGACAAGCTGAGCAAAAAGTCGCCCAACCTGAGCAGAGAGTCGCCCGACCTAAGACTCAAGACGCCCGACCCCTCAACAATCCCCACGGATCATGAGGCAGTCAAAGAAGAAGAAACCACGCTGGCTCACGATCCGGGCATCTCATGCCTAGTCCGGGCGTCTCAGTGAACAATCCGAGCGTCCCGAGCATAGGACGAGCGTCTCTCTCTACACAGGACGTGGGGCTCCTCTTGAGACTTGTAAGGCTCTAATCTCCTTCTAAAAGGGTCTAATCGTCATTTAAGACCTTAGTTAACCTAATCCGTGTACTACTATAAATACCTCTTCTGTAATAATCAAGAGATTAAGCCCTCTTAGTAGAGGCAAAGATTTTATTAGGAGTAGACTAGAATAAATTAGCACTTAATCTTTCCGCAAATTACACATTAATCTTTCCTTAATCATTGTTCAAGACTTATTATTGGGTATTTGAAGATTATTGGGTTATTATTCGAGAATTGACAACTCTTCATCCATCAATCAAGTTTTCTTCTATTATTCTTTCATTTCCATTTGTTCAACTTAATATTGGTATAATATCTTTACTCTTTATTCTTTATTGTTTATTGTTTTACTCATTCATCATGTTTAGACTTGTTAATATGATTGACACTCTTGTTAGCATGTTTTCCATGATCATGAGTGAGTAGTTTCCTATCTAGGGTTGATGGGAGATTAGGGGAACTATAAAACATGGGGGTAGATCCATACTTAATATAATATGTTTCTATGGGATTGCTTGCCTGTTGTACTGTTGGCCTATGCAGATGTTATGCTTGAGAAAATGCTAGACTATGAAACCTTGCATTTATACATCTCTTATGTATTCAACAAGACTTGTAAGATATAAACTAACTCGAGTCTTGTTAGACCATGCATATAAGTGACAAGGAGGAAACTAAGTCAACTTGTAGGTGTTGTACAGTCTTGACCGACACGGCTTCGGGACCCAAATCTTCCTAGGGATTGTAAGACATAAACTAACTCAATTCCACTACAATAATAAGTGCTTGCATCTATGTAAACATGTTTGTATTATTTTCACCTTGATTCCCCTATAAACCCATGACACCCTAGTACCTTTAATCAATTATTTACATCTCTTAATCTATTGCTTGTTTTACTTTATTGCTTCTTTTAGTTTAGACTCACCAACTCCAACCCAAATCAATTGTGACACTAACATAAATTGAGATTGATAGACTTACAACCAAAAGCACACCGTCTCGTGGATCGACCTTGACTTAACCACTAACTAGTTGTTTGTTGAGATTATAAATGTGTTTGATGGATTAACGATAACATCAGCCTTCTGTTGAGAAATTCGAGAGGGTCGACCCTCTTGGTTCTAACAGCACTAAACATGACGAAGAATCATCCCTAGACGGTTCTCATCTCCTCGATCCTCGTGACGATGGAGAGATCAGCGTGCTTGAGGAAGACAATATCCAAAGTGAAATGCTCATGCTTTCCAATGCCTTCAACAATAAATTTTCCAAGTTAGAGGGAGCCATTGATAACCTAAACTCTCGACTTTCCAACATGGAGAACCAGTTTGCTAAAATGGGTAAGAAGCTTGAGGCCCAACCTCTCAAGATGAAAAGTGTCTAGATAAACCCTCAGCCTGACAGTTCTAAGGGGGAAGCAACAAGTGAGCAACCTATTCCTAGTTTTTCTCATTCAGAAATCAAAATCAACAAAGGCAGCCTCATGGAGCCTTCGTCAAGGAAACCTAACAACTCTCCAAGGTCATTCACAAATATAGGTGTACCTTATGCCCTAGCCTTGAACAAATTATCTTTCCTAGGTCTTCTCCAACCTATCGGTCCAACCCCAGACCCAGATAAGAAATCTATGTTTTGGGATGGTAATTTGTATTGTCAATACCATAGAGGAAGGGGGAATGACACTGAGAGTTGCTATAAACTAAAAACATATCATCCAGGATAATATCGAGAGCGACGGGTATTATGTATTGACCTTTGCTGAAACTGACATTAAGTGTGATAGGGTTAAACTCATGGAAGCTCCACCTAGAAGACTGGGACAGGCTCCTAGAGCATTCGCTAACCTTGGCATCACTTATCCAGCAGCGCTACAAATGCTAGTATCACAAGGCAAATTACATCTGCTTGGTCCGACTCCAGACCCTGAAAACATATTGCCTAGATGGAATAGTACTACATATTGCCAATATCATCGTGGTAGGTGACATGATCTAGAAGCATGCTTTTGTTTGAAGCACATGATCCAAGATATAATTGCAAGTGGGAAATTGTCCCTCTCAACTTTTAACCCACAAGGCAGTCTAGACAATCCTCATGGATATATAACTTATCAGGAAACTCTTCTTGACTATTATCCTTCTAGTATTCCAAACAATGAGGATAAGGTGCTTAAATGGATGAATGCTCAAAGCCAGATGCCGAAGCCAGTAGTCGGAAAAGTAAATGTTCAAGCATGGGCCAATGATTACGAGTTTGGATCTAAGATCGAGTCAGAATTCGAGTCCGAGTTCTATGCTTTCTATCCCATAATTATTCTAGTGTCTTTCTTTGTGTCCAATTCCATTCCTAGTGACAACCTGGGGGCTATCCCACGAGTCACATGTCAACGAGGAAGTTATCTTAGGGCACTTAGTTTCTGATAGGGGAATAAAGGTTGATAAAGCAAAGGTGGAAGTGATTCAGCAATTAACACCTCCTGTTAATGTTAAGGGGGTGAGGAGTTTCCTTGGCCACACCGGCTTTTATCGCCGGTTTATCAAGAATTTCTCAAAAATTGCTAAACCACTTAAACAGTTGCTACTTAAGGATGCCCCTTTTGTGTTTACTGATGAGTGTCTTTCTGCTTTTAACAGGTTAAAGTAGGCTTTAGTCTCTGCGCCAATCATACAGCCTCCCGACTGGGACTTGTCGTTTGAGATAATGTGTGATGCCAGTGACTATGCACTAGGAGCAGTGCTAGGCCAAAGGAAAGACAAAGCTTTGAATGCTATCTACTATCCGAGCCGAACTCTGGATGAGGCTCAAGTGAAGTACACTACCACTGAGAAAGAGCTGCTAGCTGTAGTTTATGCCTTAGAGAAGTTTCGTTCTTATTTAGTTGGGTCAGACGTTACTGCTTTTACTGACCATGCAACTTTGAGGCATCTTCTTGCGAAGAAGGAGGCTAAACCACGGCTACTGAGATGGATACTCCTTCTTCAGGAGTTTGATTTGCAGATTAAGGATAAGAAAGGAGTTGAGAACGTTGTGGTGATCACTTGTCGCGATCGATGCGACAAGAGAAGGAAGATTCTCTACCTATTGATGATTCTTTTCCTGACGATACTTTAATTGCTTTTATATCGTCTATTGTTAACCAAGAGCCTTGGTATGCGGATATAGCTAACCGTTTTGTGGCAAGTCGCCGCCCGACCTTTCTCATCGCCAGAGGGAAGCGTTTTACGTATAACGCTAAGCGATTTTACGGGATGATCCTTATTTGTTTAAGGAATGTGCAGACGGTCTCTACAGACGGTGTATTCCGCAGTGGGAGGCCAAAGTAGTCCTGGAAGGCTGTCACTCCTCTCCCTATGGTGGTCACCACGGTCCATCGTGCACCGTGGCTAAGGTACTTTAGTCTGGTTTTTACTGGCCCTCTTTGTTTGCTGATGCTAAGTCTTTTGTTTCAGTTTGTGATGCTTGCCAACGATCAGGGAATATTTCGAAGAGACATGAGATGCCACAAAATGGAGGTCGAGGTTTTCGATGTCTGGGGCATTGATTTCCAAGGACCGTTCCCGTCTAGTAAAGGTAACAGGTATATTTTAGTGGCTGTAGATTATGTGTCGAAATGGGTTGAGGCAATTGCCTCACCTCATTTTGATGCTTAGACCGTGATAAAAATGTTTAAAAAGGTCATATTTCCCCAATTTGGTGTCCCTAGGGTCGTCATTAGTGATCTGGGAATGCACTTTAAAGAAAAGAAACTAACTTATATTCTGTCTAAAGTTGGTGTCCAACACCGACGTGGTTTAGGGTATCATCCCCAAACTAGTGGTCAGGTCGAGGTCTCTAATCGCGAGTTGAAAGAGATCTTGTCTAAAGTAGTTTCTAAATCACGGAAGGACTGGAGTCATAAATTAGAAGACATATTATGGGCCTACAGAACTGCCTTTAAGACACCAATTGGTGCATCACCTTATAGGTTAGTTTATGGGAAATCATGTCACTTACCTGTTGAGTTGGAATGTAAGGCTTGGTGGGCAATTCGTGAACTTAACTTTGATCCTAAGTTGTGTGGTCAGAAACGTCTTTTGCAGCTAGATGAGTTAGAAGAATTTAGGCTTAATGTCTATGATAGCTCACGCATTTATAAAGAAAAGACGAAGAGATGGCATGACAAGAGAATTCTACCTCGGGAGTTTCATGTTGGGCAAAAGGTGCTGCTGTTTAATGCCCGATTGCGATTATTTCCTGGCAAGCTGAAGTCCAGGTGGAGTGGTCCTTATACGGTGACGGCTGTTACCAAATTTGGATCCGTGGAGCTCGAAGATTCTGAAGGTAGTAGGTTCAAGGTGAATGGAAAATATGTGAAGCATTATCACGAGGCAAATGAAGCGGAAAATCGTGTTGAAGTCTTGTACTTCGACGAGCTAGATGCGCCAGTTATTTGATGCCAGAAAGGTCGTGCGAGACCTCTTAAACCTGCGCTCTCTGGGAGGCAGCCCGGACTGCTTTATTGTACTTTTGTTGAACTTTTTATTTTTCTTTAGCTTTATGTTGAACTTTAGACGCTGTTTTTATGCACCCTTTATTTTCTCCTTGCTTTGATACGTGTTCTGCAGGTTACAGCACTCGATCGAGTAGTTTTTCTACTCGATCGAGCACTTTTGGGGTATTATTCACTCGATCGAGTGATATATATACTCAATCGACCAGCTGCATAAACACGTTCACTCGATCGAGTGATTATTTTACTCGATCGAACCCTTTCAGACACCAGTTCACTCGATCGAGCAGTTCCAAGCTACTCGATCGAGTAGTTACATCTTCTAGCTGCTACTTTACGTCTATGGAGCTACTGCTTGACTTTCTTTGACCTCCCATGTTCATGGTCGGTTTGGGGAGGTCCCTCTTCACGACGTTTTGTGAGTATTCCGACTCCACTTCTCCTTTTCTCTTCAGTTTGCATTTCTTTCCCTATTTTTGGTACAATGAGGGCATTGTACGGTTTGGTTTGGGGAGGTATGCATCCATATCCGTGTCTGCATGTTTTCTTGCATTTTTGCTTGCACGTTTATTTATTTTCGCATGCATTGTCGTTTTTAATTCAAAAATATCATAAAATTCAAAAAATTTCACGTTTAATTTGAGTCGGAACGTTTGAACTTTGACGCTACATTGAATCCTTACTTTAGCCTTGCATATTCTTGACATTTAGTGGCATGATTATGTGCATGATCTACGAGTTTTTGTTTCTCTCTTATCTGAACGAATAGACTTGACTCATATATCGGCAAGCTACATTACATTCTGAGGTTAGAGCCTGATAAACTGGTGACATTCATGACCGGTTTCATTTAGGATGTGAGTAGTACTCTCTTTAAGGCATGTAACATCAATTTGCATAAGCATTAGTCTAGTCTTCTTAATACCTGTATGCATTCGGTCTGTGGACGGTGACACATGTTAGGAGAGGCATTTCCCTTTTATTTCATTCTACCCATGAGCCCCACATAGCCAAATTGCCTTTTTGTCCTATTAGCTACTATCTATAATTTTTCCTACCCTAGCCGAGCTAGTGATGAGTAGCTGTTTGGAATGTTTTACTACAGTTTGGTTATTTTTATCTGATTTCAGAAGATGGTGGAAGAATTGAAGGGAATGAAAGAAAAAATTATGGATGAACAATGAGAAAAATGAAATGAAAAAGAAAAAAAGAGAACGAAAAAGATGAAAAAGAAAGAAAAATCATGTGCGAAGAAAAAAAATGAGAAATTGTATAATGATTTTCACTCCCATGTTTTACTTATATCTTATGGGGAGTTGACGAGTTTTTGGTGTTTCGTGAGTAGAGTGCATGAAATTTGCACCGGTTCATTTTGTTATATTGAGTACGAAGTTGGGATACAGTTCAAAATTTGGATTCGTTGTTGCTAGCCTGGCTATTAACTCCATATATCCAAATTCGTTTTAGCCCCTTCTTACCCATTACCTCACTTACCCAAATGTAAGTCCTCGGCATGTGTCTTGGTCATAAGTATTGTTGGAATGCATATGTACGGTTGTAGAGACTTTATTCATGTTAACTGCATGCATGTTCTTATAGGTCGAGTTAGGTGAGTGTCTTTACTTCTTTCTATCTTTCACATATATACTCACCCTGTGCCTAATTTTGAGTGATGAGCGACCCGTGAGAGTACGATATATTTTGAGTCTTGCAAGGTCGACGGTTTAGTAAGTTTGAAACATTGATTTAATTCGTTTGCACTTCTCATTTGCCACTTTGTTAGTTGTTGCATTAAACTGGTTTTAGTGGGTGATTTGTAGCTGATGCGCTGGTCTCGTTCCACTGTTTATTCTTAGTTGCATTCATAATTTGCTTGGGAACAAGCAAAGGTTTGGTTTGGGGAGATTTGATGCGTGTATTTTATATAAGGTTTTTACCTCATTTTTACACGCATTTTTGTACTATTTATGTAGCATCCGACTACGAATACCCCCGAATATTCTACTTTGGTTCGTTTTATGTAAATTGTAGGAATAAACCAAAGAGGAGCTACATCGAGCCTTAAATCGTCCCATTTGCATGCATTTATGGCGAACGA
Source organism: Silene latifolia (assembly GCF_048544455.1). Lineage (NCBI taxonomy): Eukaryota > Viridiplantae > Streptophyta > Magnoliopsida > Caryophyllales > Caryophyllaceae > Silene > Silene latifolia. Next base: position 77,494,965 of record NC_133531.1, read on the forward strand.
GGAGCCGGAGCTTGGAATCTAACACTTTGAGGACACATGAGCTGGTTTCGGAAGATGTTACAATGTCTAACGTGCCTAAACAGCTTGATCGACTACTTTTCTAGTCGATCGAATGCTTTATATACTGAAGGTTACTCGATCGAGTAGTTCGAGTATACAAAAGAGAAGACATCACAAGGAGTTACTCGATCGAGTGGTTTATTTCCACTCGATCGAGAGGTTTGATGCTTAGTTGCTCGATCGAGTGGTTTATTTCCACTCGATCGAGTGGTTTTTCCTGTAATAGACTTTTTCCACCTAACTTCTTATGTGCTTTTGTAATTAGTCCATAGGTTAGGTTTAGGAGAGGATTTTCGTATGTTAAAAGAACACTAGACTGCGTAACTCCTCTCATTCACTTTTACTCTATCACTGACTACTGTTTCTTGGATTTTACTCTCTTTCTACACTTTGCTACTCGGATTCAGATTTGTATTGGTATTATTATTCCTTTTAATTCCTTAATCATATTTACTGTTATTTTGCTATCTCTCTTTTATTGCTATCATCTTTACTCTATTTGAATCCTTATTAAGTTTTGTTATCATGTTTAATTCCTATTATCTATATGTTGTTGTTGCTAATTTAATAATGATGCATAGCTAATTCCCTTCTACTAAGACTAAAGGGGATCCATGATTATGAAGGGATAGTAATCGATTTATTAGGCTAATGCCGGCGTAGTCCTTGTTGTTAACTGCTGCATTTATCTGTATCTGTTTAATTAAGTCGACGCAATTAGGCATTTATATCACAGTAAGCCTTGACCTGGACCGAAAGGTTGGAAAGGGCGAGACTAGTAGCGAACAATAGGGCACTATAGTGAGGGCGAGAGCTAAGCTATTTGTGCTTTAGGGCGAATTGATACCGAAAGGAGATATTCATTGCTCCTTAGACCGCACTTGCATTGACCCGAGACCTAGATTACTTGACCGAATGATCACGGTGAACCGTCTGTCTTAGCTGCTTCCTTATTCTGTTTAATCCTTTTTCTCTGCCTTATTCTCTTCCTTACTTCCATTAGTTTAGATCAATCAATTAATTAAACCTTCCAATTTGGTTACCGTGACAAACTTAGACGAAGCTGACATTTTCCCATCTCCCTGTGGAGATCGACCCGACTTCCCTAGCTATATTAGTTAGAGCCAGTTGGTTATTTTTGATAGGTATACGACTGCCCTGTCATCTTGCGATAAAAACCTCGCTATAACTAGCTTAGGACGGGCCTATCTCAAGATATTCTAGGGGGAATCCAGACGATACGAGCCATGATCAAAGACAAAGGCTCAATCAATAGAAATCGGCGCCAATATCCAAGGCCGCAGTTATGCCCGTAATCCAAGACAAAAGAGTCAAAAGAAGAGGGCTGATGTGACCATTATTTGCGCACATTTAGTCCCCTAATTGAGCCTATTTTGCATACTATTATAACATTTCTTGGCCATTTTATCGGTCAAAACCTTCCTATTTGCTTTTCTATCACATTTCATATGTTTTGTAGAAAAGGAGATAATAAGGCGAAAATTCCCGTCTTTCGTGCGTACTCGGAAGCTACTCGACGATATTAGATGGACTAGTATGAAGAGGAAACAAGGACTAAAGACCAATCCCACTAGAATAAAATGGAAGTGAACAAAAGGGAAGAAAAGAAGAAGAATTATTGCTGAAGAACAATCCGAGCGGATTGTCTCCAATCCGCCCGTCTCCTCACAGCAATCCGAGCGAATTTCCTCGAAAGACGTTCGGATTGCCCCGCCAGAATCCGCACGGATTCCCTCGAATCCGCTCGTCTTCCATCAGCAGAATCCGCCCGTCCCGACCCCAATATGCACGGATTTCTTCACAGCATAATTTCGTCTTCTCCATCCTACAAAGGAAGAAGCCCTTCCTTCGAGAAATACCGGCTCCTCCCTGCTCCATTTAAAAAGTGTAATTACTAGTTTAGCCCTTAGTTAACCCTAATGCATCCACCTAATTTCCACTATAAATACCCCATTTGTAATAATCCTTTTATCAAGTTTTATTAGAGATACACATATTTTTAGCTAGAAAAATCCTTCCTTAGATTAGATTAGGAGTAGATTAGAATAGATTACTCTTTAATCTTTCCACAAATTACACATTAATAATTATTGTTCAAGTTTATTATTCAAGTTTATTATTGGGTAATTGAAGATTATTGGGTTATTATTGGGAGATTGACAACCTTCCATCAATCATCAAGTTTCTTCTATTATTCTTTGCATTATTATTCTGGAATCTCCATAGGTATAATTCTCTTAATCCTTGTTTTAATTATTGTTAATCTTTATTACTTGTTCATCATGTTTGGCTTTGTTAGTATGATTGACAACCTTATTATCATGTTAAACTTGATAATGAGTGAGTAGTCTCTTGCTAGGATTAGTGGGTAATTAGGGGAAACCAACATGGGATTGATTCATGCTTAATCTAATATGTTCACATAATTAAATTGCTTGCTTGTTGTGATGTCAACTTTATGCACATGTTATGTTTGATGAAATGCCAAGCCTATGAATCCTTGCATTTACAATCATCTCTTATCTACTCAACTTGACTTGTAAGATATAAACCAAGTCGAGTCTTGTTAGACCATGCATAGAAGTTGAATAGGAGGAAAGTAAGTCGACTTGTAGGTGTTGTACAATCTAATCGATTTGGCTCCGGGACCCAACTCTTCCTATGAACCGTAAGACATAAACCAACTAGGTTCCTCCACAACATTAATTGCTTGCATATAATTGTAAACATGTTTGTATGATCAACACCATGAATCCCCTATGACCCCATGATATCCTAGCACTTTTAATCATTTGTTTACATCCTTCTTTTATTGCTTGTTTCATTTTATTGCTTTTATTAGTCTAGAACACAACTACAAACCCAACAAAATTGTGACACTAGCATAAATTGAGCTAGATAGACTTAGAACCCAAAGCACACCGTCCCATGGATCGACCTCGACTTACCGCTAACTAGTTGTTTGTTGAGTATTATAAATGTGTTTTGATTGGATGTGTGACGACAACACCCGGATCAAAAATGGCGCCGTTGCCGGGGATGGTGCTATGTGATTAAGTTCTTACTTGTTTGTCTATTTTGATTTTGCTTTCACCTTGAGGAACTTCTTCCTCAAGGATCGTTTTTACCGTTTTCTTGTAGTTTCCATGTTTGTTGTTGAATCTTTATCTTGGCTATGATGATGACCCAAGACTTGGTACATGGAGTATGTGGTGGATCTTTTGAGTATGACTATGGGTATGGGGAGTTTGAGGAGCAAGTCAACACAAACCTACCTTATTATTTGTACAACGAAAATCCTAACCACTACCCCAATTTTTCCCGCCAAAATCACCACACCCAATATCAACAACAACCACCCACCCAATACCCATTTCACAATGAACTTCAATTGCCACAATACAACCACTTTTACACCCACCCACAACAAAAAGATGAACCCATTCAAAACATGATTCTCCAAATGATGGGAGATCAACAAAGCTTCTTCAAACAAATGCTAGAAGAGAGCCGAAAAGAAGATAATGTTCTTAAAGACATTGTTATCCAAAGAGAGGAATTGGGGATTCAAATTGCCCAATTAAAAGAATCCCAAGCAATCACTCACCACCGTTCTTTGGACATTGAGCATAAATGCGAATTTGAAGTAGTGACCTTTGATATGAAAGATGAGAAGTGGGAAGAGCCAAGCTCCTTGAGCTCTTGTGAGTATGAGAGTATGGTATTTGATGATGAAGACATGAGATTAAATGAGCCAAATACTCTTAACCTTTATGAGTATGAGGGTGTGTCTTTTGATGTGAACGTTGAGGTGTTGGAAAAAGAGTTACATGAAGCCCACATTTATGATTCATGTGAAGATAGAAACAATGATGATGAGCCTAGCGGAGGGACTCACAATATCACCTTGCTTGAGGAGCCTATCCTTGAGGCATTTGAGATACCCTATCATGAAGAAGAACGTCCTGCCTTTATTCTTCATGAAGACCACTTGGCACCTATCATGGAGCCAATGATCATTGAAGAGGATATGATAGACCTTCTTCAAAAGGCCAAAGTTTCTTACAAGAGCTACTTGGTGAAAAAGCTCAAAGAGAAAATTGCTCGTGAGGCTACTTGTGAAGATTTGGCACCCGCAATCTCAACTCCTAAGGTATCCAATCATCAAAGTCATGAAATTTCTCCTTCTACCTTGGAAGGATTGAAAAATAGAAATGCTATCATCATCACCAAAATTGAAGAAGAAGTTGGTAAATGGACGTCTACGGATGAAAGTGAACCACACTTCATGCTTAGTGTTGACAAGAATCATGGGTTTATTTATTTGAAGCATCGGGAAAGCTCTAACGCTAAGGAGAAGGCAAGAAAAAGAACATTCTACAAGCTTCCTTGGCCAAATTTCATATTCAAATTAAGCAACCCATACTTGTGCTTATTTGGAGCTTGTTCACAAGCTTTTGATCTTTTATTAAGAGCTTTGAGCTCTATGGATAAGAATTTCTACAAATTGAACTAGTTTGGTGGAGTCCTACCTCAAAACCACCATTTGTAAGATATTTCTTGGACCCTTTACTTTGTATAATATTGTACATTTACATTTGCATTTAATTTCTTGCATGAGAGAGAAGAGAGAGAGAGTTATCTTACATGTTTCATGAGCAAATTTCAGAAAAAGATAAGGAAGAAGAGAAAATTGGTGAAAAGGGGTGTGTTATTTCACGAAAGAAGAAAGAAGAAGAAGGAAAGAAGCAGAAGACGCCTGGATCGAGAGGAGGACGCCCGACCAAGACCCACGGGAAAGAAAAGGTTAAATCTGAAGAAGAATCTGTGCGGATTCGAGCAAATCCTCCCGTCCTGGACAATACGTCCGTTTTCTTTATGGGACGCCCGTCCCGTGTGTCGTCCAGAAACAAGATTTTGAGCTGTGACAAAATCCGTGCGGATTTTGAGCAAGACGCCCGTCCCAGCCAAGCCGCGCGTCCCAAAGGTAAGACGCCCGTCTTTTTCCACTTCCAGCCGAGGAAGTTTGCTGTGTTTGAATCCGTGCGGATTCTAGCAAAGACGCCCGTCTTCTTCTCCCATAATCCGCCCGTCCCGACAGAAATCCGCTCGGATTGTCCTGTTCCTTCGGATAAAACGGGTTTGATCCAACGTTATCCGTTCGGATTCCCTATTTCTTTTATATAATCACCCCCTTTTCCTCTCATTTCCTCACCTTACCAAACCCTAAAACACTCATCTCAATCCTCAAAATCACCCTCCCATCCTCAAAAACACCCCCATCACCAACATCCAAATGGCACCATTGATGAACACCAAAGGAAAGGCCAAGAAATTGGTTGAATCAATCGGGAAGAAGCGCAAGGGATCAACCTCTTCAACGCCGCGAGAGGTAGTGCTACCAAGGAGCTCCCAACCCTTAATGAGGGGAGGCATTGAACAACTCAACCACTTTCAAGAGGTGCTCTTTCAATCCGACGACCACCGCAAAAAATTTGTCGAGCTACTAGGTAAGAAGTACGAACCCACTCAATTTGTAGACACTAGGGTGTTGGAAATCCTTAAGATAAGGTACCCTACCGAGATGTTCTTTAATGGCCTTGGCATCGGGAAACTTTTCCATGCCCATGAAGAGACTTACCTTAGTCTCACCCTTGAATTCTTGAGTAGCCTTCGCATTGTGGCAAATACCCACAACAATGTGGGCATGGAGTTTAGGTTATGCAACCTAGACCATAGTCTTTCGCTTGAGGAATTTGCCTATGTTTTCGGTCTTGAAGTACCCACCGACTATACCGAAAAGCCCGATAATTTTGGTGTGGACTTTCTTTGGAAGGCTATCTCCGGGAGGGACTTTACCCATATAAAGCGTTGCTATACCTTTGCCATCCAACATCCGGTGATTCGATTCACCGAACGCTTTGTAGCCGGTTGCATCAATGGGAGGTACGAACAAGATAGGTGTACTCTCATCGACTTAACTTTTCTTGAGTCCTATTTGAATGTTCGAGCGGTGAGGCGTTATAACTTTAATACGCCGCTTGAGATACTTACTAGGTTCCATGATTTTGCTCAAGGGACCACCCAACTCAAAACCTTCGTGATGGGAGGTCTAATTACCATTTTGGCCCACCACCTTTGTCCCGGGTTCAATGCCCGAGGAACCTATATTCCTCTTGAGGGGAGGGCTTTGATTGATGAGCACACCATCTTCCACAGTCACCGATGGTGTAACTACACTCGAGATGGGAGTGTGGAGTGGCACACCAAGGGATGCACTTCAATGATCCTTGAAGGATGGAAGATACCGGGCATTGACCCAAGATTGAGTCCATACTCTCCTCCACCAAGATACCTCCTTGATATCCAAATTCTTGATAATCCCCCTCAAAGGGAAGAGCCACACCGTCAACCACCTCGTGGAGGGCCGGGAATACCTATTCGCCCACCTTCCTATGTACCTATCCCGCCATACCCTACTCCATATACCGAATTTAGGCCGGAAATCCCCAATACCCCGGGTATTAATGATTTGATGGCACTCATGAATAGAGTGGACCTTGGGGTGCATAAAGGGAGGGAAGACAACTACTTGGCCCTCTACTCCCAATACTATAACATGGCTCAACAAGGGTATATTGACCCTAATGGTCCAAAGCCCTCTTGGGCACGACCGGAGCTCTTGTTCCCAAATCAAGGGGACCAAGCTTGGGGTCTGATGCGATCCCGCTAAGTGTTCACAAATTAAGATGTGGTCGTTGGTCACGGTCGAATCAAAACACAATTTATAGCTCCACAAACAACTCTACAATTAGTAAAGAGGCAAGTAAAGGTCGGATCCCAAGGGACGGGAGTTGAAATGAGATTTCTATTGAAACTAGTGGTGTCTTAGGGGTGTCACAAATTGGGTTGATGTAGAAGGTCACTAAACTAAAATAGCAATGAAAATAAACAAGCAAGATGAATTAAAGGGGTGTAACCAATTGATTAAAGGCACTAGGGTGTCATGGGATCATAGGGGAACCATGGGATATGATCATACAAACATGTTCTCAAATTATAAGCAAGCAATTATTGTTGTAATGGATTGAGTTGGGTTATATCTTACAATCCTAGGAAAGTTTGGGTCCCGGAGCCGAATCGATTAGATTGTACAACACCTACAAGTCGACTTAATCTTCCCTACTAAACAACATGCATGGTCTAATGAGACTCGAGTTGGGTTATGTCTTACAAGTCTCATTGAAAAGATAGAAGATGATAGTAAATGCAAGGATTCATAGGCTTAGCATTTCATCAAATATAACATGTGCATGAGTTGAGATCAAAACAAGCAAGCAAATAAAACATGAAAGCATATTAATTTAAGCATGAATCATTCCCCATGTTGGTTTCCCCTAATCACCCATTAACCCTAGCTAAGAGACTACTCACTCATTATCATGTTGATCATGCTAGCAAGGTTGTCAATCATACCAACAATATGAAACATGATGAATAAATGAAAGTAATTAACAATAATTAAAAAGGGATTAAGAGATTATACCTACTAATGATTCCAATAATAAAGCAAAGATAAAAGAAGTACTTGAATGCTTGATTGAAAGGTTGTCAATCTCCCAACAATAACCCAAATAATCTTCAATTACCCAAAATAAAGGATGAACAAGAGAGAGATTAAAGAACTAAAACTTGGATTAAAACTTGATTAATACTTGATTACAATATTAAAGAGAGATTTGATTGATATTAACTACACTAATTATTGATAAGAAGAACATGCTCCTCTAATTAGACTAATGGGGTATTTATAGTGGAAATTAGGGAGGATGCATTAGGGTTAACTAAGGGCTAAACTAGTAATTACACTTTTTAGATTGAGCAAGGAGGAGCTGGTATTTTTCGAGAGAAGGGCTTCTTTCTTCGTAGCTTGGAGAAGACAATCCGTGCTGTGCTGGAATCCGGGCGGATTCTGGTGTTGGAATCCGAGCGGATTCAGGGGAATCCGGATGGATTGTGGAGGTGGAATCCGAGGGGATTAAGGCAAAGCCGCTCGGATTGTGCTGCTGCGGGACGGACGGATTGGTGACAATCCGCTCGGATTGTCAGTCAGCAATAAATCTTCTTCTTTTCTTCCCTTTTCTTTATAAATTCCTTGGGGATTTCCTTGGGGACTCAAGGATCCTTTCTCAACTTTGCTCTTCTACTATAATATGTACAAAGGCCTTCTAATCTTGTCTCTCCTTGATGCTTGGTCATTGAATTCGATCAATTTAGTCTCGTTTTGCCATGAAAATGCAAGATTCTTACTCCTTTCCTACCAAGGGATCAAAATCTGAAAGAATATGCAAAACAAAGAACTAAAGATAAGAAATGACCCAAATAGGCACTAAAAAGCATGGGAACAAGGCTAATTCGGGGGCTAAATATGCGCCAATTATTGTCACATCAAATATCCCCAAACCGAACCTTTGCTCGTCCCGAGTAAAGAGGTGACAAAGACTAGGACCAATACTAACCTATCCTAATAATATAGCCGATATGAGACAATTAGCGGGTCTCACTCCGCCCCTTCATGCCTTCTTGCAAGGCAAGGTGGGTCTTGCCAAAATGGCGACACATCCAAACATTAAGCACATAAAATCACATAAAGGATGCATCTACAAAAAGAATAGCCACTCCCTCATCAAGTGGCGGAGGCACCAAAGAGGAACAAATTTAAGAGCATGTAATCCTTCACAAATACTAGTTCAACAAATTACTAAGTCTAAGAGGATGGCACTAAATCACCTCCAAATGGTGTTAAACTAGACTACTTTCGTCCTCAATTTCCAAATGCTTTCGTCAAGAGCGATCGGATGGTGGTGGAATGATGATCCCTATGATGCTAGTAGCATATGACATGACAAGTCTCGAATTCTCTACAAAAGTAAAGGTCATGGATCGTCCCAAGCTCGACCAAGTGGCTTTACAAAAGGCTTTTTGGGAATGAAATGCTCAAATCTTTATTCACAATGGGTGGATATGACTAGTATTCATAATTGTCCTCATTTCACTTTCACATTTCAAAAATTTAAGATGGGGTTTGTCCCTTCCGGGGTAGTGTCCTTTGCTTTCGCCAATCGCTTATTAGGCAACCGGTTAACCTCTAGACAATAGCTTTTCGGGGTGATAGTCACTCTGTCTCTGGGCGGCCGAATTCACAACCGTATGGGGGCCCAATTCAATGGATCCCGCACCAAAGCATATCGAAGTGGTACGCCTCCATCAAAACAACTTAAATTTCTCAACTTTCAACAATTCATAACATTTGAGGTTTCCTTGGCATTACATTACTTCCACATGACAAAATTTCTTTGAAATGAGCACTTCAAGATTATTGATAGAAAATATTTTTGGGTTGCCTTACCCCAAGGTCAAACAAGGTCACCTAGACAAGTTAACCAAGTCTACATCGCATCACGGGATTGGATAGGTGACTCACATGCAAACCCTTGACTAGGCCTTGGGTCATGGGTCAAAAGACACTAGTATGACACTATCTAGGGTGGTTTACAACCATTCTAGTAGGCAAAGTCTTAAGTTGAACAAGTATTTGAAATGGCTTAGTTGCTCTTGTCAAAGTTCCTAAATAGGCATTTTTCAAAACATTTCTAACATGCAACTACATGCCATGATGCAACTAATATAAACATCCTAATGCAAGTGATTCTATCAACTAATATGTCATATAAACTAAATGCAAGTCCTAAATTCACATTGTTATACCGCATCAATCAAAATAAAGCCACATAGTCATTAACATAAAGAGGAAAAAGGAGATTGGAAAGATCATACCATGCGGTCTTCAATATCCTCATGTCTCGGATGTGGCGTAGTCAATCAATGTGAACAAGGATAGAACAAACACAATATATACAAGATAATATATACACGACTACAAAAGGAAATAAACATGTTTTTGGGTTTTCAATTTTCAAATTTTTATGATTTTTGAAATTTTTCAATTTTTTTGGATTTTTGAATAAGAGTTAAATGTTATAATTCCCATCCCCACACTAATATGGGCATTGTCCTCAATGGCCAAAATGATGGAAATTATGCAAAGATGATGCATGATTTCTATACTAAATGCAATCTACACTAAGCTATACTACATGATGCATGGTTTTTGTTATGACGGAGAGGATAATTTAGATTACCTCCCGTTGTGTATGCATTAACTTCCCCAAACCGAGTAAGACACTATTGCTAATGTCCAAGGATGGGTGTAGTTCATGCACACACTATGCTATGCATGAAACTAATTTGTCATTTTGGATTTTGAAAATGGGAACAATAGAATGAGAACACCTCAATGGTATCGAGGTGTGAGTCCTCTAATGGGGCTAGGACTACTCCAACAATGATCAAAATTAAATAAAATACAAGGAGAGAAATAGACAAACCATGAGAGGGTAGGAGTCTCCAAGGCTTGCTAATCTTCCATCATGCTATCAGCATCACTTCCCTCATGAGAAGTGGTCACATTGCCACTTTACTTGTCATTTGCTTCTTCACTTTCTTCCTTACCTTCCTCATCTTCATCTTCACCATCCTTTTCTTCTTCACTTGCCTCTTCCTCAATATTATCATCAACTTCTTCATCATTTCCAACAACCTCATTGTCACCCAAAACGACCCTAGATGCACCCGGAAATAAGACTTCTCTATCCGCCCAACTAGGCAAAGGACAAGATGGATCAAGTAGTCCTTGCCTAGCTAGATGTAGGAGGGGTGGATATTGAGCCAAGTAGGCATTTTTCCGATCTTCATAGGCTTGCTTGTGCATTGCTTTCATGAGAAGAGTCACATAGTCTTTCCCAACTTCAACTCCTTCCGGCTTGAACTCTTCATACTTAAAAGGGTAAGGTGGTATGACAATGGAAGAGGAGGGTATTTCAAGATCACCCTTTTGTTGTTGAATGATATACTCGGCCTCTTTGGAAAGGGGAGGTAGATAATTGGTCCGGTGGATGCTTAGACGGCAAATCTTTGAAGGCAAGGTGAACGATCTAGCTTCACTAGTGAGCCATCCATACTTAGTGTCAAGGGGGTTATGGGCAACCCACTTGAACTTGTGAATCATAGTATGCATATCAACAAGATGGCCACCATCCTTTGCTTTGTACTTGTTATCCTTATTGAAGTTAGGATCAAAGTGCTTGGCTAGGATAGTGACTAGGCCGCCATTGACAATAACGGTCGTGCCCTTCTTCCCACAATCAATGTTGAGCCATCTATCTACCAAGAGCCTCAAAGAATTTTAAGGCTTGGTGTGTACTCTTCCGATATTCAAAGCCGATTCAAGGAGAATAAAATCAAGTCTTGTGAAATGGTTGGTATCTTTCCTAGCAATTATGGTGTTACCCACGACCTTGTGCCATACTCTTATGCCCGGATGGTGGACCAAAAGAGCACGACTTGCATGAAAATCCTCAAATTTCTTCCCGGAGATTGCCTCCCAAAGAGGTTCGGGGTCATACTTTCCATAACTCTTAAAATAACTCGGTTCATCACTAAGACCAAAAATTTCACCCAATTCCCTAAAGGTAATGCGTCTACTAACATTAGCTAGACGAAACTCGATATTCTCCCTATTCTCAACTTTGGTGACTTTCAAAGAACTTAAAAATTCCAAGGTAAGGGAGGGGTATGTCAATTCCCTTGTTTCAAACAATTTCTTCAACCCCATGGCATTAAAAAAGGCTTTTGTTTGCTCAAGAACACCCAATTTTTCTAAGGTATCTTCACATATGAATTTGGTGGATTGTAATGACTTCATAGCAAACTTGACAAAGGTATTTCTATGGGTATCGGAAATAAAAGTTACCTCCGGATAATGCAAAAGTTGATCAATTACCGGAGTAGAAGGTGTTGTTGCTCCCATAGAAGGTTGTTGTTGTTGTTTCACTTCCAAGTTTTGTGTTGCTACCATCATAGCCAATGCTTTCTTTGTTTGAAGAGCCTTTTGCCTTTGTGAGAGTGCCTTAGCCTTTGGTGCCTTTGTTGCCTTTGTTGCTCCCTTAGTCCTTGCCATTGATGAACTAACCAAGAAAAGAATGAAAAATCTTCAATTTGTAGTATGCCCAAATCGATTTGAAGGTGAAAGGCTTTGCCTTTATGAAATCAAAAATCGACTCAAAGGTTGAAGATTTTGTGCTTGGTTTTGATTTTTGTTGAAGAAGGAGTGATTGATTTGTTGTTGGAAGGATGGTTTGATTTGTTTTTGGTGAATGTTGTTGAGGGTTTTTGTTTTTGTGATGAAGAGGATGAGGGTTTTGATGTTGTGGGTAGTGTTTATGAATGAATGAATGAAGGTGGGAGGGGTTTTAAATAGACCGAAATTTTCGAATCTGCAGGGGCAATCCGTGCGGATTCTGCCCAATCCGTGCGGATTCTGCTCCTTCTGGACTTTGCAAAACTCGCCTAAAGACGGGCGGATTAGCGACAATCCGCTCGGATTTGCTGAACACGGGACGGGCGGATTTGCTTAAAGACGAACGGATTTCAGTCCAGAAAATTTTGCTTGTTTTCCTCAGCTGCAAAGACGGACGTCTTTCTTACAAGACGGGCGGATTCCTCAAGACGGGCGGATTCTTCACAGGACGCCCGGATTCAGTCACAGTCAAGATTTTTTTCAAAATTCGGCTCAGTTCAGGACGGGCGTCTTTTCTGCAATACGCTCGGATTCTTCCCCTGTGTACACGGATTCAGTTCCATCCGTGCACACTGCATTTCCCATACCATTCTTCCATTCTTTCTTCAAGTCTTGTGTTCGTCATCGTGGGGGCACTACTAAGGCATGGATAGCCTAGACAATTGTCATCCCCACACTAAGCTAAAAACACTACACATCAATTGAAATTGTTAGTCCCTCTCTCACTTCTCTCAAACATGATAATTATTTTGATCAAAGTAAATAAAAATCCAAAGATGACAAAAATGCAATACAAGAATTGAAATGTAAGTTTGGGAGTTAGAAATATTTACAAGTGGTGGTTTAGGGAGGACTCCACCAAACTCTCATTCTTGATGAGATGTCAAGGGGGCATGTCCAAGGTGTTGTTGATGTTGCTCAACACCATGAAGAAGTAATCGAAGGCTTGTTCATTATCATGGTAGAGGTTCTCAATAGACCTTGGCCCTTGTTTGTCTTGATCGATGGAATTACCAATGTAGGGATTAAAAATCCCTTCAAATTTGTCGTCCCAAAGACCACAAACTTCATTGAGTTGATCATTAAAAATCTCTTGCTTAGATGGAGACAACTCTCCCAATTTCTTCTCTTGGCCAATGAGGCCATCCTCTTCTTCCTTGGTTGATTTTGATGAGCTTTGCAAGCTCTCCTTGTCACAATTCACTTGCTCTTTGAATGGAGCATCTTCAATTTTCTTCTTCCATTGGAGTTCCGATTTCTTCCTTTCATCTTTTCGGCTATAATGATCAATCATGAAACATGGTTCATGCAAATGAGGAGCTCTCATAGTCTTGTCAAGATTAAAAGTTATGCTTTCATCTCCCACTTCTAGAGTGAGCTCACCATGTTTCACATCAATCACCGCACCCGCGGTGTGTAGGAAAGGTCTTTCTAGGATGATTGGAATATTGGAATCTTCCTCCATATCAACAATGACAAAGTCCACCGGGATGAAAAACTTCCCAATTCGCACGGGGACATCTTCCCATATCCCTAACGGTGTCTTCGTCGATCTATCGGCCATTTGGAGTGTGATGTTGGTGCATTTAAGCTCTCCCATCCCCAACCTTTTACTCACCGAGTACGGCATGACACTCACACTAGCCCCTAGATCACATAAGGCTTTGTTGATCGTCGTGTCGCCAATGGTACACGGTATTGAGAAGCTTCCCGGATCCTTTAACTTTGGAGGTGAACTCCCTTGAAGTATTGCACTACTCACCTTAGTGAGGGCGATAGTCTCAAGCTTCCGGATCGACTTCTTCTTTGTGAGGATATCTTTCATGTATTTCGCATAGGCCGGCACGTGATTGATTAATTCCGTGAAAGGAATTGAGACTTCCAAATTCTCAACAATTTCCATGAATTTTCCAAGTTGATCATCAAATTTGGGCTTGGCTTGACGACTTGGAAAAGGGAGTCTAATCACAATGGGCTCCTTCTCCTTGGCCTTGTCTTCATTTTTCTTTGAACTTTCTTCTTTTGATGATTCTCCATCTTTGGAGTTTTGCACAATTTCTTCCTTTTCACTAGCTTCCACAACTTCATCCTCAACTTGCTTCTTCGGTGCTTCATACCTTGTACCACTTCTCAAGTGAATGGCACTAACCGTTTCATGTCTAGGGGGATTACTTTGAGGTGGTAATTGCCCCTTTTGTCTTTGTGAGCTTGAAGATGCTAGTTGAGTCAATTGTGTTTCCAACATCTTGGTGTGAGCTAGAATGTTGTTGATGGTGGTTTCCTTTGCTTGGCTATCTTTTTGCATTTGAGTGAAAAATTCTTGTTGATTCTTTTGCATTTGGAGGACCGCTTTTTGGACATCAAAACCTTGGTCATTTTGGTGATTGTATGGATTTTGATTTTGGTAACCTTGGTTTTGATTGTAAAAGGGTCTTTGATTTTGGTTTCTCATGGGTGGTGGAGTGTATGTTGTTTGAGGGTTTTGAACATTTTGGCTTTTGTATGAGAGATTTGGATGGAATTTGGTGTTTTCATTGTAAAAGTTGGAATAAGGGGTACCACTCTTGTATGCTTGGAAAGCATTCACTTGTTCATTTGTTCCCCTACATTCACCTTGGTCATGTCCCAAAGTTCCACAATTCTCACATATCTCACTTGGGATTGATGAGGATGCCGTCATGGCATTAACATGATGCTTTGATGATTTTGAGTTTTCCTCAAGTCTAGCCATAACTTGTTCAAACTTCAAGTTGATTGTGTCAATGTGAGCACTAAGTTGAGCACCTAATTGAGTAACGGAGTCCACTTCATGCTTTCCTCCTCTAGTAGCCTTGGGAGGTCTACTATATTGTGAGTTATGGACCACCATTTCCTCAATCTTGTTCCATGTTTGATTGTCATCAACTTCGGTGAACATTACATTTGATCCCATATTGAGAATGTTCCTAGAATCTTCATATAAACCATTCCAAAATTGTTGTACCAAAAACCATTCGCTAAGTCCATGGTGAGGACATGAACGACAAATTCCTTTGAACCGCTCCCAAGCTTCATACAAAGACTCTTCATCCCTTTGCTTAAAACCCGTAATTTGAGCTCTTAGCATGTTAGTCTTTTCCGGTGGGTAGAATTTTTTGTAGAAAGCTAGACCCAACTTCTTCCAAGAATCTATTCCAAGGGTGGCCTTATCAAGGCCCTTCAACCATTGCTTCGCGGTGCCGATTAAGGAAAAAGGAAATAAGACCCATCTAATTTGGTCTTGAGTCACGCCCGTTTGAGAGATAGCATCACAATAGTCGCAAAAGGTTTCCATATGAGAATGAGGGTCCTCACTAGGCATCCCCCCAAATTGGCTCCTCTCAACTAATTGGATGAAGGCGGACTTGGCAATAAAATTTCTGGTTAGATGTTGCGGTGTAGGAGTACCATTTGGTAGATTCTCCTCGGTGGGTACGAAGTGTGACGAGAATTTTGGCATTGTAGGTGGATTTTGTGGGGTATTGTGTAATGGGTTCTCTTCTCCTTCTATTGCGAAAGGATTCACAAACTCACTAGTGGGTTGAACAACTTCACTAATACCTCTTAAATTCCTCTTAACAAGTCTCCTATTGTTCGTCAAGGTTCTTTCGATTTCACGGTCAAAAGGTAACAAATCACCTTGTAACCTTCTAGACATGCAAAATATCAAACAACTCGAAAATAATTAGAACAAACCTTGAGGAGTTTTACTTCCTCAAGGCGAAGAAAGACACAACTAATAACAATAAAAAGAAATCTAAATCAAACAAACACCGTCCCCGGCAACGGCGCCATATTTTATGCGATCCCTCTAAGTGTTCACAAATTAAGATGTGGTCGTTGGTCACGGTCGTATCAAAATACAATTTATAGCTCCACAAACAACTCTACAATTAGTAAAGAGGCAAGTAAAGGTCGGATCCCAAGGGTCGGGAGTTGAAATGAGATTTCTATTGAAACTAGTGGTGTCTTAGGGGTGTCACAAATTGGGTTGATGTAGAAGGTCACCAAACTAAAATAGCAATGAAAATAAAGAAGCAAGATGAATTAAAGGGGTGTAACCAATTGATTAAAGGCACTAGGGTGTCATGGAATCATAGGGGAATCATGGGATATGATCATACAAACATGTTCTCAAATTATAAGCAAGCAATTATTGTTGTAATGGATTGAGTTGGGTTATATCTTACAATCCTAAGAAAGTTTGGGTCCCGGAGCCGAATCGATTAGATTGTACAACACCTACAAGTCGACTTAATCTTCCCTACTCAACAACATGCATGGTCTAATGAGACTCGAGTTGGGTTATGTCTTACAAGTCTCATTGAAAAGATAGAAGATGATAGTAAATGCAAGGATTCATAGGCTTAGCATTTCATCAAATATAACATGTGCATGAGTTGAGATCAAAACAAGCAAGCAAATAAAACATGAAAGCATATTAATTTAAGCATGAATCATTCCCCATGTTGGTTTCCCCTAATCACCCATTAACCCTAGCTAAGAGACTACTCACTCATTATCATGTTGATCATGCTAGCAATGTTGTCAATCATACCAACAATATGAAACATGATGAATATATGAAAGTAATTAAAAATAATTAAAAAGGGATTAAGAGATTATACCTACTAATGATTCCAATAATAAAGCAAAGATAAAAGAAGTACTTGAATGCTTGATTGAAAGGTTGTCAATCTCCCAACAATAACCCAAATAATCTTCAATTACCCAAAATAAAGGATGAACAAGAGAGAGATTAAAGAACTAAAACTTGGATTAAAACTTGATTAATACTTGATTACAATATTAAAGAGAGATTTGATTGATATTAACTACACTAATTATTGATAAGAAGAACATGCTCCTCTAATTAGACTAATGGGGTATTTATAGTGGAAATTAGGGAGGATGCATTAGGGTTAACGAAGGGCTAAACTAGTAATTACACTTTTTAGATTGAGCAAGGAGGAGCCGGTATTTTTCGAGAGAAGGGCTTCTTTCTTCGTAGCTTGGAGAAGACAATCCGTGCTGTGCTGGAATCCGGGCGGAATAGGGTCGGGACGGGCGGATTCTGGCGTTGGAATCCGAGCGGATTCAGGGGAATCCGGACGGATTGTGGAGGTGGAATCCGAGCGGATTAAGGCAAAGCCGCTCGGATTGTGCTGCTGCGGGACGGACGGATTGGTGACAATCCGCTCGGATTGTCAGTCAGCAACAAATCTTCTTCTTTTCTTCCCTTTTCTTTATAAATTCCTTGGGGATTTCCTTGGGGACTCAAGGATCCTTTCTCAACTTTGCTCTTCTACTATAATATGTACAAAGGCCTTCTAATCTTGTCTCTCCTTGATGCTTGGTCATTGAATTCGATCAATTTAGTCTCATTTTGCCATGAAAATGCAAGATTATTACTCCTTTCCTACCAAGGGATCAAAATCTCAAAGAATATGCAAAACAAAAAACTAAAGATAAGAAATGACCCAAATAGGCACTAAAAAGCATGGGAACAAGGCTAATTCGGGGGCTAAATATGCGCCAATTATGGTCACATCAGGGTCGAGGGGACGGAGGGTATTCTAGCCAAGGTGGAGGGTACTCGGGTCAAGGAGGAGGATTTGACCAAGGAGGATATTGGGGCCAAGCACCCGGATATGATCAAGCCGGAAGCTCTCATCATTATGGCTATGATCAAGATGAGGATGACGAGTGAAAGAGGCATACCTCACCACCTCCATTTGTATGATACCCATTTTTCTCTCTCTCTTTTGTATATTTTGCATCTAGTGTAGCTTTTGCATGCATTTGTATTATATTTCATATTGCATTTATATTAGTTAGTTCATATAGTATAGTTGCATTGTAATATATCTCACATGTTTCATGTAGTTAGTTGCATATAGATTAGAATTCATGCATAGTTACTAATGGCCAAACCTATTCATTTCTACACTAGAAATGGTGTTTAAATCGGTTTGGGGAGGTTTGATCATAAGTGACCATAGTTTAAATCATGCATCATATAATATAGTTTAGATTGCATTCATTTGTTATATATGTCATATAGAATTGCATTTAGTTAGAGCATGCATTCATTCATACCATATCATTGCATTTGTACTTTATTTCAAAAAATCAAAAATCCAAAAACATGTATGTCTTTTTCATTCCTACTCCTACATGTACATTGAGGACAATGTCCAAAATAAAGTGGGGGATGGGAATTTATATTCCAAAAATGCTTAAAAATTGAAAAATTTCGAAAAATCACAAAAATATGTCTTTTAATTTCATAAAAACAAAAACCATAAAAAATTGAAAAATTGAAAAACCCAAAAACATGTTCATTCCTTTGTAGTGTAGTCATGTATATATTGTTGTATATATTTTGTTTGTTTTATCCTTGTTCACATTGATCGACTACGCCACATCCGAGACTTGAGGATCATGAAGACCGCATGGTATGATCTTTCCAATCTCCTCTTTCTTCTTTATGTTAATGACTATGTGGCTTTATTTTGATTGATGCGGTAAAAACAATGTGAACTTAGAACTTGCATTTAGTTTATATGGCATATTAGTTGGTAGAATCATTTGCATTAGGATGTATATATGTTAGTTGCATCATGGCATGTAGTTTGCATGTTAGAAAAATTTTGTGAAACCGTCTATTTGGGAAGCTTGACAAGTGTATATAGGCCCTAGTAGATGCTTTTTCTTCTTAAGACTTTGCTTGTTAGACTACATGTAAAACACCCTAGTATGTGTCATGCTAGTATCCTTTTACCCATGGATTAAAGCCTAGTCAAGAGTACCTTGTGGTGTAATAACTCCTTTGCTACCGTTTATTCTAAGGTGACCCTTGAAACCATGCATCCATCCATCCATCATCCATGTTCTACCACATTTTTGTCATCAAAGGGAATGGGCACAAAAAGAAATTGATTTGAGTTCAATGAAATGAAAAGTGAAAGAAAGTTTGCAAAAATGCATCAAAAGAAAAGAGGAGCAAAAATAGACTCCAAAAGCTTCAAATATAAGGCACCCTCACTACATATGGGGTGACTTTGAAAATGTTCAAAAGAAATGCAAAAAAAAAAAATTGAAAAGTTGTCAAGTATTGAAATTCCAAAAATCAAAAAGAAATGGCAAGAAAGTGTTCTCAAATGTCAAATGCCACAAGAAATTGGGGGGAAAAACAAAAACAAAAGCAAACTCCACAAGTGAAACTCAAATATCTATCGATCCCTTTATCCATCGTATCCATTTTTGTGCATGGTAGAGAGGGGATGACCCTTCTTCTTGTCTAGGCAAGAGGGGGAATTCCGCGATCCTCCAGTGTTTCTAACACCATAGGGAGTCTACTCTTGACAAAAGCATTTAACGATTGAGGACAAAGGTACCCTAGCTTGACACAACTTGGAGGTGATTTATTGGTATCCTTCTAGGCTTAGTAGTTTGAAGAAATTGTATCTATGAAGGAGTGTGTACCCTTGAATTGCTTCCCTTGTAGATAATTTCCGCCACTTAGATGAGGAAAGGAGGTATTCTTTTGTAGATGCATCCATTATTTGATTTTGTGTGCTTTAATGCTTGGATGTGTCGCCATTTTGGCAAGCCCCACCTTGCCTTGCAAGAAGGCATCCTACCACATGGTTGTCTTGTTGTGAGTTAAAGGGGCGGAGTGAGACCCGCTAATTGTCTCATATCGGTTATATTAGTAGGCTAGTTTAAATAAAGGTCTAGTTTTAGTCACCTCTTTACTCGGGACGAGTAAAGGTTCGGTTTGGGGATATTTGATGTGACCATTATTTGCGCACATTTAGTCCCCTAATTGAGCCTATTTTGCATACTATTATAACATTTCTTGGCCATTTTATCGGTCAAAACCTTCCTATTTGCTTTTCTATCACATTTCATATGTTTTGTAGAAAAGGAGATAATAAGGCGGAAATTCCCGTCTTTCGTGCGTACTCGGAAGCTACTTGACGATATTAGATGGACTAGTATGAAGAGGAAACAAGGACTAAAGACCAATCCCACAAGAATAAAATGGAAGTGAACAAAAGGGAAGAAAAGAAGAAGAATTATTGCTGAAGAACAATCCGAGCGGATTGTCTCCAATCCGCCCGTCTCCTCACAGCAATCCGAGCGGATTTCCTCCAAAGACGCTCGGATTGCCCCGCCAGAATCCGCCCGGATTCCCTCGACTCCGCTCGTCTTCCATCAGCAGAATCCGCCCGTCCCGACCCCAATACGCACGGATTTCTTCACAACATAATTTCGTCTTCTCCAACCTACAAAGGAAGAAGCCCTTCCTTCG
The DNA here is from genome assembly GCF_048544455.1 of Silene latifolia. Classification (NCBI taxonomy): domain Eukaryota; kingdom Viridiplantae; phylum Streptophyta; class Magnoliopsida; order Caryophyllales; family Caryophyllaceae; genus Silene; species Silene latifolia. Next base: position 77,515,583 of record NC_133531.1, read on the forward strand.
AGAAATACCGGCTCCTCCCTGCTCCATTTAAAAAGTGTAATTACTAGTTTAGCCCTTAGTTAACCCTAATGCATCCACCTAATTTCCACTATAAATACCCCATTTGTAATAATCCTTTTATCAAGTTTTATTAGAGATAAACATCTTTTTAGCTAGAAAAATCCTTCCTTAGATTAGATTAGGAGTAGATTAGAATAGATTACTCTTTAATCTTTCGACAAATTACACATTAATCTTTCCATAATTATTGTTCAAGTTTATTATTCAAGTTTATTATTGGGCAATTGAAGATTATTGGGTTATTATTGGGAGATTGACAACCTTCCATCAATCATCAAGTTTCTTCTATTATTCTTTGCATTATTATTTTGGAATCTCCATAGGTATAATTCTCTTAATCCTTGTTTTAATTATTGTTAATCTTTATTACTTGTTCATCATGTTTGGCTTTGTTAGTATGATTGACAACCTTATTAACATGTTAAACTTGATAATGAGTGAGTAGTCTCTTGCTAGGATTAGTGGGTAATTAGGGGAAACCAACATGGGATTGATTCATGCTTAATCTAATATGTTCACATAATTAAATTGTTTGCTTGTTGTGATGTCAACTTTATGCACATGTTATGTTTGATGAAATGCCAAGCCTATGAATCCTTGCATTTACAATCATCTCTTATCTACTCAACTTGACTTGTAAGATATAAACCAAGTCGAGTCTTGTTAGACCATGCATAGAAGTTGAATAGGAGGAAAGTAAGTCGACTTGTAGGTGTTGTACAATCTAATCGATTTGGCTCCGGGACCCAACTCTTCTTATGAACCGTAAGACATAAACCAACTCGGTTCCTCCACAACATTAATTGCTTGCATATAATTGTAAACATGTTTGTATGATCAACACCATGAATCCCCTATGACCCCATGATATCCTAGCACTTTTAATCATTTGTTTACATCCTTCTTTTATTGCTTGTTTCACTTTATTGCTTTTATTAGTCTAGAACACAACTACAAACCCAACCAAATTGTGACACTAGCATAAATTGAGATAGATAGACTTAGAACCCAAAGCACACCGTCCCATGGATCGACCTCGACTTACCGCTAACTAGTTGTTTGTTGAGTATTATAAATGTGTTTTGATTGGATGTGTGATGACAACACCCGGATCAAGGGCTCAATCAAGCAAGTCAATGTCAATATCCAAAGTCAAAGCTATCTTCAAAAACTTGAATCATGAATCTGAGCAAAAATCCAAAATATATTCCAGACCAAGAATCTGAGTCTGAATAAAGAATAAGCCTGAAATCAAACGCCGAAAGAGAAGTCTAATATCAAATGCCAAAAGTCAACAACAGAACCTGAAGCTGAAGATACAGATGGTCAGCTAGCACCCTCACTTAGTCTTTCACACATCACACACCCTAAGATCTTCTCGAGACCGTTACATGGATATAGTTAGGAATTTTGAGATTCCTCTCAAGATCGTCAAGTATACCCATCCTTTAGAGCCAAGACCTGGAACTTGATTCCGCATCAATTAACCTACCTTTATGTGCTCAGGCTACATCAAGCCAGGAGACTCCATTTCCAAGCCATATTACAAGCCTTTAAACCCATAAAGCCTTAACTCTACAAAATCAAGCTCCAAAGATTTTTTCATCAAAGCCTCTTATTTTTCCAGCTCCACATTCCAAATATCCAATCCAGTTTCACCTTGACCCAGACACAGAGTCTTCAAATACTTTTCTACCCCGGACGAGACATACTCTGATAGGTTCATTTTATATATAGTTTACTCCTTATCTTAGCTCGGTTTTATTTGATTATTGCACTTCTATTAGTGTATTTGTGAGCTAATTCCATATTCTAGGTGTTTTTGCTCGTATTCATTGAATTTTGTAAGAAATGAAGCCTTTGGTAGCTTTTCCCCGTCAAATTATCATTCACCGAAGTTCACGAGGCTAATGAGAACAGGTCTTGAGCATGCAAGGGTGTTTCGAGAAGTATAGGGGCATTTCGGGAAGAAATTGGAAATCCCGAGCTTGATGAAACCAACTTTGGTTGGTGGACAAGTAAAGAAATGAATTATAAGTAAAAGCCCAAGCTAAGAGCATGCATTGGATGCCATATAGTCCCTACGATGCCTTAAACGGACTCCTAAATATGCAAGCATTGGATTCCGCATCACCATAATTAAAGCAAGAAGTTAAGATGGAAATAAGACGAAATTGAGAAAACACACGTCCCCGATCGGGGTGGGGTGTCCCCGATCGGGGTTCCCCCGCATTAGATCGTTTACATTACACCCCTTATTCCTATATAAGAGGTGTTAATCCATGATCGCTGGGACAACTTTTTATACAACTCTTACACCCCTTTTACATGTTTTTCATACACTTTATTTCCAGTTCTTAGTATAGTTTATATTTACTTTATGTTATAAACAATCTACTTTAAGCATTTGTTCTTTATAATTAAAGGTTTCCTTTTATTATCTTGTTCTTCATTTCCAAGTTCTATTTCCATTGTCAAGGTAATCTCATTTCTAGTATTACTTTTGCCATTCATTTGTCATTTCCATTACTAGTTAGTATGCTCATGTTTATCATTTCATATGTCATTGGCTTAGTTTTCATTATGAAAGAGTAATTGATTTGTCTAGGGAATAGGGAAGCAATGCATAAATAGTTTGTTGTAATTGTTGAATTGCGATGCTATAATATCGATTAATAGTTTCTATCACATGCTTATATTGAATTGTTAGTCTTTGATTATTGGCCACTATCTTAGATTAAATTTATTAATTCTTTTTATAAATCGAGAGGTACGGAATTGAATTACACTAAGCATGTTTTAGTTGACCGATCTAGACATAGGGAGAGCTCGCTAAAACCCGTTCTATGGTTGACAATAAGGCCGAGAGGTGGTTGTCTTAAAGCCTAAACAATTATAGTATTATCAATTTCCTAGTTTTACATGAGAATTTACATAATTTGCATGTGTAACCTGACTTCCCTAGGCTCTTTCTTTATTATTATTGTTTTCTTTCATTTCTTTTTCATTGTTTTATAAGCCCAACCAAACAATCAATCGATAACCGACCTTGATAGAATTGACTCCATAATAACTTGTTTAGCAACTCCCATCTCCTTGTGCTCGACCCCTACTACTACATTCATACGTGTCTAGGGTATTTATCTTTGCTAGGTGCGCGATAGCCTATCAAATTTTTGCGCCGTTGCCGAGGAGCACGGTTTTGTTTTCTAATTAATTGTTGAATTTTATCTTATTTTATTTTGTCCCGGGGAACACTTGTTCCTTGGGATCGTTCTCACAGCTTCTTTGTAGTTTTAGTGCCTATTTTGTAGGTAATAAAGCTAGGCCTTTCATAATGAATAATGGATTCCGATTTCCACAACACAAAAATAAGCCTTTTCATAACTATCTTGGCCGGTTCTACTACTTTTGCAATGGTCTCATCTCCCCTGCACACATCCTTGGTGGGGATTACTTGGGTCATCTTGTGCTTGATGGCATGGATTTTGAAACCCGTGAATTGGCTCTAAACTTGAGTAATGGGGGTGGCTACTACATGATTGGGCCGAAACTTTGGAATTTCTTGAATTTCATGGCTTCCGAATGTCGGGAGTTAGCACGCCAATTCAGTTTATGGCACATCCAAGCGGTGCTCAAAGTGTTACAAGCTCGTTTGGAAAAACATTCTCAAAAGGAAGCGAGACAATGTGAGCTTATTACTACTTCTTATGCTCTCCCGCCCTCCCAATGTGAGTCTTTTCCTCCTAATGACTTTGAATTATTAGATGACGATGACGATGGTCTGACTTTCTCTTTTGAAATTCCCCTTTGTGTCACTCCAATTGAGACTTTAGAGACTCATGTTGAAGAAAATGACCTTGTAGTAAATGACACACTCACCATGGATAATGATGGACTTGTTTGTAATGATACGGATGAGGTTTTTCCCAAAATCATTTGAAACCTTCGAGAATCCTTTCATGGACTATGTGGTTGACCCTTTTTAGGTTGATGGAGAACTTAGTGATGCAAACTTAGAAGTTAAGTGGGATGCACCCCCCATTTTTTATGAGTCCTACCACGTTAAGTTTTCATACCATCAATTTGAGACCATTTATAATGATAATTTGAGCACTAACGGTTTCTTTCTGTAATACCAGTCCTTTCAAAGACCCGTTGACTGACCTTAGACGCCTATCCAGACCTTCGGAAACCTTACGAGTCAACCTTGTGACGTTATGAGCCTTTGAGTTAGTGTTACTCGATCTAGCGGATGCTACTCGATCGAGTAGCTTAGTCACTCGATCGAGTAGAGGCCACTTGATCGAGTAAGTTGTTTACTCGATCGAGTAACGTGAGTTCAGCGGGGAATTATATATCGCGTTTGAAGAGTCTATCGATCCGAAATACTCAAAGGGGGGGGGAATTGAGGATTAAAAGCTTTAACTTACTTTTTCGATTGTAAGAATATAATTGATTATTTAAAGTTATTGATTAAACTTTAACTAATCAACTAATTAACGAATTAAAACAAAACATAAGGAAAACAAAAGAGAAAGAGAGAAACACGGATTTTTGAAGTAGTTCAGTTTCACAAATTGAAACCTACGTCCACTATTCTCGATTAATAAATTTAGTACCTTTCTACGGATTAAAAATTTACTAACCCAACTCGTACAACTAAACCTAGTTGTAACTCAAGTGAGTATAATTAAATACTCGAGTGACTAACTTACGCTAATAATAAAGCACTAATGATTCATCTAAAAGTTCACGTTAATGAACGAGTAAGAAATCAATTAAGCACTATTATCTTATAACGATAACGAAAGAATGAATGCACAAGTATATAAGACACACGACCTTTTCAAAATAACAAAACGGTTTTTGCTTTTAAAATAAAATCAAAATTATGCTCAAAGGTCTTACTTTCAAATGTAGCAAAGAGTAGAGTATTTATAGCAAAAGAGGAATCATGGCACTCGGTTTCTTTGAAACCCTAGAAGTCGAAATAATAGATTCGTAAACAAATTATATCTTGTTATTTCTTTCCTTAAAATCTTAGGAGATAATAGAGAATTACTAGAAGATAATTTTATCAATTATTCTCCTATTATCTTTTCCTTAAATCTTAAGATATGATAATATTTTCATAACAATAATATCCTTATCATATATAACCATATCATGCTAAATATAAAAGATATGTTAAGATAATTCTAGAGAATAAAATCTTAATAATGATCAACTTATATTGCTAAGTCACACGAGAACAACACGGCTTATGGGCCTTGATTTTCGTGAAAACCCTAGCTTGATATTAGGTTACATTTAGGGTTGAAGAGTATGCAATATTAGAAACCCTAATTAGTAATATGACCCAACTCATATGTTGATTCAATATAATTACTAATTATACGCTTAAAATAAAACCACACTTAATATGAATATGGGCTTCCTTGTTTAATAAATACTTTTTGCTAAAACATTTAAAAGAGACAAAAACATTTTAAAAACAATTTGAAAACATTTTAGTCTTGTATTATGTAAACTTGACATCTCAATGTTATAGTAGAAGAGTTATAATAACATTGAGCTCTTATATAAGCAATGTCTTTACCAATTTAAGAAGTGCACTCTAAAGTTACCATTACGAGATAATCACCTACGCTATTCTAATCTTCTTAGGAGATCTTCGAGTGTTGGCTACTTCATCATTCAAGCTTGATCAATCTTTAAATGAGCTTCATCTTCTCATGAATGCTTGAATAATTCTTTCACTATCTTGTAATATATTGATCCGTGATTGGGGGTTGATCGCAATATGTTCTTGTATACTTTCATCACAATTCTTTAAGCTTTTCAAATAATAAGTCAAATCTGAAGAGACTAAACAAACAATTACGCGCAAAGAGTATATAAAATATAAAGTACTCTTGACATCATCAAAACATAAACATATATATCTATATGGTTCAACAAATTCCCCCTTTTTTATGATGGCAAGTCTCCTAAACTTGTGACTAAGTATATAGTACCCCTCAATATAATACCGTCATCTTTATAGATACAGATTAATGCAAGATCAAACGATTATATACAAGATCGAAACTTTAAAGACTTTAAGAGACAATTTGTTTTGACAAGGAGCAAGCTTAGGCAAATGCTTACCATGGACGTTCTTTCCCCCTCTTGAAATCATCGAAAAGATAAGAAAAAACATAAAATGACTAGAATAATATACGTCAAGACAAGAGATAAGAACGATTAAGAAACATAGATAAACCGTAAATAACCATAAGTACTTATGAAATTTAAAGTAGCATACAAACAAAATAACATGTTTAAGCCTAATGGGCCGAATGAAATAACATGTTTTGAACTACCGGGCCATAACCACAAGTAGTATGCCAAAATGGGCTGAATTGGAAATTAGTTTAGGAAGGCAAAATACACCACATGAAAATAAAAGAAAACAAGGCAATGAGAGGGAGTCCGAAAACAGGGAAGGGGCAAAGCAAGGCTAAGTGTTTTGGGTTTTGTAAAGATTAACATAGTCGGGACGAGTACGGAATTCAAAAGCATTAAGACGATCAAACGAACTCCGCAAAAGAGTAGCTTGGGCATTAAGGCTTGTCTCGAAGTTAAGGACCTTCAAAGACAAGGCCTTTGTGGCCTCCAAAGTGATGTCTTTATCGGCTTTTATAGCTTTCCCGTCTTTCACCAAGCACCCCCTTGACTAGTAAGAAAAGAAAGACGATCACCATGTTAAAAGACTTCCTCACGGATAGTTACCAATCCCCTTTCTAAACCCTCAAGCCTTTTGTCGACGCCCTCCATCCAAGCATAAACCCGAGCATCATCCAACCCGCCAGCCGAAGACCGTGACTGCCCAACCCGAGATATAGCCGTAGCCAAGGTCGTGGTTTGCTCCTCTAATTTAGCCATAATAGACCCCATAAAAACATCTACTTTGGCTTCCATAGCCACCATCCCAATCTCATTGACATTCTTATCAACACCCTTAGCAAAGACCATCTCGGGTCCTTCAAAACCGAGACCCATTAAATTTATCACACGGTCAAACATACCGTCCTTAGAACTCACACTGTAGCTTTCCCGACTCATAACCCATTTAATTTCTAACAATCTCGAAATCCACATACCGTATGGGAGATCAAGAGTAGTGCAATGCTTTTATTTGGTGACGGTAATGCTAGTTTGAACAATCCGATTAAAAACGAGACTAGCCAAGTTAACTTTCCGACCTTCTAACCATAAATACACAATAATAGCCTCATAGCTCGACACCTTGTCCCGTCCTCCTATTCTCGGAACAATTGTGTTCCATAAAAAGTTCAAAAAGAACTTGATTTTGGCCGAGAGAGGATGAACCAAGATGTTGCTATTCTCGGAAGCAACTTCATCAAAGTACCTCTTAATAACAATTTGTTGATCATCACCCACATTAGACAATTATTGACTTGGGTTTATGTCGGTTCCATCATAAGGAACCCTAAAAGCACGACAATGGTGACGGTGATGTCGATACCATTCACGACTGCATGCAACACTCCCTCCTTAATTTTCAAAGAAGCAAAGAACTGAACAACCTCAATCGGGTAAGTAGGACCCGAAAACCGACTAACATCACTCCACCCTAGAAAATCAAGAAAATTCACAAAGAATTTCAAAGATGGAATTTGAGACAACCAAGATTTAGTATAATACCTTCTTCCATGAATGGAGTACTGTAGAACCCGAGAAACCAAGATGCTTTCTTCCCTTGTCATGCGAACCCGGTTCAAACCGGCTTTGGTTGCGCTCTTCGAAGGCTCCCGAAATAGTCCTCGAAATCCCGTTCCGAATAACAACTTCGGTTTCATTATCGTCTACAACATCTTCTCCTACGACCTTATTCATCCCCTTATTTAGCCGACGCCTTTTTCCCACGAAAACAGACTCATCCCAACCACGAAAGAGAGAGGAAGGTGATGATGGATGTTGATTTGTTGGAGTGAAGGTAGAGGAATTAGGTTGATGGGATGGTGGTGGTTGTGGTTGATTGCATGGTTGTGGTTGTTATTGATTTCGGGTTGAAGACCGAGTGGTTGCATGTGGAGGTGACATGGTTGAGAGGTTAAAGGATGATGATGATGGAGATTGTGTATAAATTTGGTAAAGTAAAAAGTGAAGGTAAGTTGAGGGTGTTTGACCAATTTACACGGTTTAAGGGGGTAGATATAGGTATAGATGGGAATCTAGATTTAGGTTTAGGAAAGTTAGTTGTTTACATAATTTAGGTAATTAATATATGAAAGATTTAGGATAGAAATGGCAAGATATTGGACGAGATATAGCATAGAAGAGATTTTGGAAATATTTTTGATAGAATTTGGTAAATAAAAATTATAGTGTATCTCAATTTAGTTAAGAGACTAAATTTGTATGCAACATAAATTCTTAAATACAAACAGAATATATACGATAAATAAATTTCTATAAAACGTAGATATTCATGCAACGTAATATACAGACACAGTCATATAATCTTATCTTATACTAATCAATCATTGAGAGATTAAATAGTTATAGAAGCTTAGGTGCCACCCATTAAACCAATTTCTAACAGTAAAGTCTCAAAACGTCCTCTAGCTAAAGGGTTTGTCAAAATGTCTGCCCATTGTTTTTCAGTACGACAAAATTCGAGTTTTATGTTCCCTTTTTCAACCTGGTCACGTATAAAATGATGTCTAATTCCAATGTGCTTGGTCCACGATTGTTGCGCGGGGTTTTTGGAAATAATAATAGCACTCGTACTATCGTATAAAATAGGAATACAACCTACGTTATCACCATAATCACATAACTGTTGCTTAAGCCATAATAATTTAGTACATACCAGTCCCGCTGCAATATATTCGACTTCAGCTATTGAAAGGGCAACTGAATTCTGCTTCTTTGAACCCCATGTGATAATGCAAGGTCCAACAAACGTGGCAACACCTGACGTACTTTTCCTGTATAGGGAGCATCCTGCGTAATCGGCTTCTGATTATCTGATGTGACTCTTAATTGCGCACATTTAGTCCCCTAATTGAGCCTATTTTGCATACTAATATAGCATTTCATGGCCATGTTATCCGTCAATACCTTCCTATTTCGCTTTCTTAGTGCATTGTATATGACTTGTAGGAAAGAAGATAATGAGGTGGAATTCCCATCTCCCGTGTATATTTGGAAGCTTGTTAATGATCTTAGATGGACTAGTATGAAGAGGGGGCAAGAACGATGACTAATGAAGCAAGAATAAAGAGTATACGTAGACCAGAGGTTTCCAAAGCAAGAGGTGGAACACTGCACCAAGATCCGTGCGAACCGAGCGGATTGCCATGTCTTGATCCGAGCGTCCCGAGCATGAGACAAGCGGATCATTGCCCCTTGATCCGAGCATCTTCCCTTTTGATCCGAGCAGATTCCCAGGCAGACTGGACATTTTTCAATTCGATCCGAGCGGATCGTGGTGAGAGTAGCTACGTGATATGCGCATCTCCCTCGAGACTTGCAACTCCCTATTTATAACTTAGCATTCTTATTTACTAATCCACCCTTGCTTAACCTAATGATGTACCACTATATATACTCCATTTGTAATAATCAAGAGAGGAAGTTCCCTTAGCTTAGAAGAAGCTCTGCTAGATTAGATTAGAAGTAGATTAGAATAGATTAATCTCAATCATTCCACAAAATTATACATTAATATTTCCGTAATTATTGTTCAAGCTTTCTTATTATTGGATAATTGAAGATTATTGGGTTATTATTGGAGAATTAACAACTCTTTATCAATCAATCAAGTTTTCTTCTGTTATTCAGTCTATATTCGTTGGTCGGTGGTATGATGATTTGTATGTCAATAAGTTGACGGAAAATAAAGTGCGTAATGTAAATTGACACGTAAGATTTTGTTGACGCGGAAAACCCAATGTGGGAACAACCGCGGGAGGGACGGTACCCTGCCAAGTATTGCACTATATGAATTGGAGGATGATTACAATGGTAACGTTTATGCTAATCTTGCTGGCGTGAGGTGTAATGCATGACGATGGGGTCGCAATGACACTAACTAGAGTCAAAACCGACACCGGACCAAAAACCGACTCAAAATTCAAATCCCGACTCCAACAACGAGTCAAACACAAAAACAAACCATTCAAGTGCTTCTATGTTAAGATTTCCCGGAATCTTACATAGTCAAGTACCAAACATGTTCATCCAAATCCTAGGATAGAACAAATCATGATTGCATTAGTGTGAAAGCGACAAGACACCTCGAAGACGTGCGACGTGGCTCGCGCCTCTTTGCGCAGCCCAGGTGGTCACGTCGCTCAAAACTCACACAACCACTCATTCTCCTATAAATACCCCTCAAATGCAACCATTTGAAGGTTACGCGAGTGTCCGCCCCCTCTTTTCTCCCTTAAAATTCTCGACTCGACTTCCTAAGTCACAATTCGACACCTGTTTACGACCTACCGATCGTAAACACAAGCCTTACACATTGTTTGGTACCGTCATCGTGCATTAAATCACTTGACCGACCATTTAGACCACTACACCATCACTAAACTTAACAAAACACTCCTTTTACTTACTAAAACGGTTTTAAACCGAGTCTTTTCCGACCAAACGAGTTGATACACTTACGTCGGTTTCTCGCCATAAGCCAAGCATGTAAGTATGAGGGTGTAAAAATCCTTTTTTATCATGTCTTTACTTGTTTCATGACTATAACATGCTAAATCATGCATAACATGGTCCAAAACATGGGAAGAATGAGTCAAAACCGGACTTTTTGGTTGAGGTAGAGGCTACTTACGTAGCACATAGGCTCGCGCCTAAAGCACCCTGCCCAGCCTTAACTCCAATCCGTGTTTGGTCTCTTCATCCCCCTTATTTTCATATTTGTAAACGGTTTTTACCATTTCAAATATTTTTAAATCCTTTTTAGTTTTACAAGTTTTTAACCATAAAACATTTTTCACCCTTGGTTCTTAATACCATGACGGTTTAATCCGTGTTTCGGTGATAATATTTGGTTAATTATATTTAAAAGGTATTTTAAAGCTTTTTATTTCATTTACTTACATTTTGAAGGGTATCTTAAAGCCTTTCATCATTTCTTTACACTTTCAAAATAAATGTATTAGTCACCAATACAAAGTCATCCTTGGTTCTACATACCATGTCGGATTTTAACCCGAGTACGATGATGAATATTGACTAATTATATTCAAATGAACTTAAAACAATTAGTTCATAATCACTTTCAAAACTATTCATATCAAGCTTGCAAAGTCGAACCCGACATCGAATATCGTCAAAACAATGACGATTATTCAAGTCTCGTTCTTCAAATCAACACAAAAGCGGCCTAAGCAGCCTTTTCAAACAAAAACGGGTTCAAATATCCATTTTTCAACACGTTTTACAAACGTTTTTAATGGTTAGAACACGTCATATATCGTTAACTTACCCGCGCCTGAACAGGCCATTTCTTTTTTTCTATTTTCAAACCAGGGGAGACCCCCTTACATCGCCATTAGGCTCGCGCCTCTTCTGGCTGCCTGATACAGGGTCTGTTCCCCTTCCAGCATTGGTCTAGGACGATCCCGACTCCGGCTAACCCGGATATAGGATGGATCAGACAACTAATTCGTTCATTGAAATATCGTATTTGCAAAACGTCTTACTAAGACAAATGGATCACGCTATACACCATAAACCTAATTTGGTAAATGGATGTTTAATTTCCGTCTTGCATGCAAATCAACCATAAATCCAACTCGACATCTTATACTTGATATTTTGATTAAATCAACCGGCTTAGAAAGCTCTCACGTGCTAGGTTTAAACTATTGGATGTGCATTCATGCATTTAAACCGTTTTCTCAACTTTTGCATTCAACCAACCAAGATCGATCAGTAGAGGCCGCTACCGCGGGCAGGATTGGGTGTCTGATTAAAGGTCTTCCCAATACGTACCTTCACCTCTTACTCAGAAACTTTGGATAGTGGACGACCTAATCCAGAGCCTACGAGAGTCATTCTAGAGATAGGATGCTAAAGAGGGACGATTCCTTATCTTTAGTACCTATGTCAAACACCACTTTGTGCTTCGTTTGACAGAGGTATAAAGTGGATTCGAACGGGTTCCAAGCATCCCACAAATGCTTGGTGGCGACTCCGAACATCTCTAATCGTTTCGAGACCCTTGCCGAGACGAAACCGACCGATCTAAAACGATCTGGTCGAAAGCATTTTTGCGCCGTCGAGTGTGGCTTTCAAAAGACCGCTATACGTCCACAGATTGGCTTGGCGTGTAGGTGGCTATGTCCACATATTGACGACTCCACTGGGGAAAACTAGGACACTTGTGTCTTTGTGATCCCTAGATGGTGAGAGCCGAACGAGGTCTTGGTTGGAATGCATTAATTGATATTACAGTCACGGTCGGGTTCCTTGTCCGGGCCCACAACCTAACTCTTTTCGACCAATTGGCTCGTCTCGTCGGCGTGAGTTTTCTCATCCCAGCGTTTCGAATCCCAATTGAGTCAAGCATACCATTGACGATACATATTTCTGTTTCGTCAAAGAGCTTTCATTACCTTCGAGCACGAGGCTAGGGCACCCTCCTTACACATTTTGTTTGGATTGGTATCCCTCTCGCAAATCGGGGTTTGATTGCTTGGTGTGTAACCCAACCTTTTAAGCCAAAACCCGTGTCAGCATTATGCCTAAAATAATGAAACTGTGAGTGCTTATGTGCTATATGATCATAAGTCCTTCCGTGTCATTTTCAAACTTTCAAAAAACATCTTTTTGCGCCGTTATAATGGCCATTTCAAACCTCGGTCTTTTGTCGACCGTTGCTTTTCAACACGCCTTTCTAGGCCGTCGTAATGACAATTTTCAAACCCGGTTTTTATAACCATTTCGACACGCCTTCCTAGGCCGTCATAATGACGATTTTTTTTGGTGAAAATGTGAATATCATTAAAATCAAACATAGTACACCATACACTTTTCATACTCATCATAAGCTAAGCCACTAATCTATTACATTAATGTGTTGTAGCCAAGCCTTATATTTCATGCTTCCCTTAACAAAATCTCCTTTGTTCACTCTAAATTTCACCAACTGCTGTACTCCTTTCACAACTGTTCGTTGTTGAGTAATGTAATGCTCCAACCTACATTTGTTCCTACAGTCCCAAATGCTGTATATGAGACCTGAGATTGCCGCCATTACCACCTGCTTTTTCAGCAATGAGCGACACCTCCAACGAATAATCCAGTCCATCACATCTCCCTGCCACTGAATCTGTAGCCAAGTCTGCAATTGCATCAGACACTGCAAACTAAACAAGAAATCAAAGAACAGATGACTGTGTGTTTCCAATTGCATTCCACACAGATAGCACACACCAGCAGTGCTAACACCAAACTTTTGCAGCCTATCCTGCGTTAAGAAACGTTGTTGAACATAAATCCAAGTACTAAAGTTATGCTTGGGCACGCATACTCTATTCCAAACCATAGGTACCCAATCCTTCTTTGGACAAGGACCAAGTAACCACTGATACCCCTTCTGAATAGAATAATTTCCATCCCAAGCTCCATTCAAAAAACCTGGCTTAAGCATGTCCTTAACCTTGCAAATCTGTCTCCACGTCCAACTAGAATTCTGAGTAGGTTCATACATCCACCAATCACATTGCTTTATATAAATGTGATGCACCCATTGAACCCAGAGACTCACCTTCTTACTATGGATCCACCACGTATATTTGCCAATCAGAGCAACATTCCACAAATGGCAATTGATTATACCTAAACCACCCTGTTCCTTAGGTAAACATCAAGTCTCCCAAGCAACAGGAGGAGAATGCTTAAACTCAGCATGCCCAACCCATAGGTAATTCCTGCAGATGCACTCCATCTTGTGAATGACTCCTTTTGGTAACAAAAAAATCCTAGCCCAATAAGCATGCATCTGAGTTAGAACAGCCTTAACCAAAACCAGCCTCCCAGCATAGCTTAGGTGTTTAGCTCCCCAACCTCTAATCCTTGCTACAATTTTGTCCACTACCCTATTGCAATCAGCAACACTCAGTCTCTTGGAGGAAATTGGGACACCCAAATATCTAAAAGGGAATTGCCCCAACTTAAACCCTGCAAGCCTGACAATTTTGGTAGCTAGGTTGTCATCAACACCATTCAAATACATATCTGACTTTGCCTTATTCATACACAGGCCAGAAGCTTCAGAGAAAGTCAGAAAAGCTCTCAAAATGATAGTAATTGAAGCTGTATCAGCCCTGCAGAACAACAAAAGATCATCTGCAAAGGCAAGATGACTTAGCTTCAACCCCCTACATAAGGAATGATACTTGAAATCAGGTTTCTCAGTAACAACCCTGAGAATCCTAGAAAAATACTCTAAACATAGCGTGAAAAGCAAAGGAGACATGGGATCCCCTTGCCTCAAACCCCGTTGTCACTTAAAGTACCCAAAATGTGACCCATTCAAAGAAATGGTGAAGGAAGTTGTGGTAACACACACCATAATCCACTGAATCATCTGATCAGGAAACTCAAGAGCAATCAACATATCCCTAAGAAAGGCCCATTCAATGGAGTCATAAGCCTTTTTTAGATCAATTTTAAGCATGGCCCTAGGTGTGCAAGATTTCCTCCCATAAAGCCTTACCAAATCTTGACAAATAAGAATATTATTGATGTGACCATAATTGACGCATATTTAGCCCCCGAATTACCATTGTTTCCATGCTTTTTAGTGCCTATTTGGGTCATTTCTTATCTTTAGTTCTTTGTTTTGCATATTCTTTGAGATTTTGATCCCTTGGTAGGAAAGGAGTAAGAATCTTGCATTTTCATGGCAAAACGAGGCTAAATTGATTGTATTCAATGACCAAGCATCAAGAAGAGACAAGACTAGAAGGCCTTTGTACATATTATAGTAGAAGAACAATGTTGAGAAAGGATCCTTGCGTCCCCAAGGAAATCCCCAAGGAATTTATGAAGAAAAGGGAAGAAAAGAAGAAGAATTGAAGCTGACCAACAATCCGAACGGATTGCAGACAATCCGCCCGTCCAGCCAGCACAATCCGAGCGTCCCTCCTTGGAATCCGCTCGGATTCCCCCTCAACAATCCGAGCGTCCCTCTCCTGAATCCGCTCGGATTGCACAGCCCAAATCTGGCCGTCCCGACTCTAATCCGCACGGTTCACGCAAAAGACGGATTTCATTCTTCAAGCTACGAAAAGAGAAGCCCTTCTCTCGGAAAATACCGGGTCCTCCTTGCTCAACTTAAAAGTGTAATTACTAGTTTAGCCCTTAGTTAACCCTAATGCATCCTCCCTAATTTTCACTATAAATACCCCATTAGTCTAATTAGAGGAGCATGTTCTTCTTATCAATATTTAGAGTAGTTAATATCAATCAAATCTCTCTTCAATATTGTAATCAAGTATTAATCAAGTTTTAATCCAAGTTTTAGTTCTTTAATCTCTCTCTTGTTCTTCCTTTATTTTGGGTAATTAGAAGATTATTGGGTTTATTGGGAGATTGACAACCTTCCATCAATCATCAAGTTCTTCTATTATTCTTTGCATTATTATTTTGGAATCATTAGTAGGTATAATCTCTTAATCCCATTTTAATTATTGCTAATTACTTTCATTTATTCATCATGTTTCATATTGTTGGTATGATTGACAACCTTGCTAGCATGATCAACATGATAATGAGTGAGTAGTCTCTTAGCTAGGGTTTAATGGGTGATTAGGGGAAACCAACATGGGGGATGATTCATGCTTAAATCAATATGCTTTCATATCTTATTTGCTTGCTTGTTTTGATCTTAATACATACACATGTTATATTTGATGAAATGCTAAGCCTATGAATCCTTGCATTTACTATCATCTCCTATCTTTTCAATGAGACTTGTAAGACATAACCCAACTCGAGTCTTGTTAGACCATGCATGTGTTGAGTAGGAAAGATTAAGTCGACTTATAGGTGTTGTACAATCTAATCGATTCGGCTCCGGGACCCAAACTTTCCTAGGATTGTAAGACATAACCCAACTCAATCCATCACAACAATAATTGCTTGCTTATAATTTGAGAACATGTTTGTATGATCATATCCCATGATTCCCCTATGATCCCATGACACCCTAGTGCCTTTAATCAATTGTTTACACCCCTTATTTTATTCATCTTGCTAGTTTATTTTCATTGTTATTTTAGTTTAGTAACCTTCTACATCAACCCAATTTGTGACACCCCTAGACACTACTAGTTACAATAGAATTCTCATTTCAATACCCGTCCCTTGGGATCCGACCTTTACTTGCCTCTTTACTAATTGTAGAGTTGTTTGTGAAGTATAAATTGTGTTTTGTATCGACCATTGACCAACGACCACATATACTTAATTGTGAACACGAAATGGCCTCGATCAAAAATGGCGCCGTTCTTAGGGGACGGTGTTTAATTGATTTAAGATTTCTTTTATTGTTATTAGTTGTGTCTTTTTCACCTTGGGGAAGTAGAACTCCTCAAGGTTTGTTCTAATTGTTTTTGAGTTGTTTGATATTTTGCATGTCTAGAAGGTTACAAGGTGATTTGTTACCTTTTGACCGTGAAATCGAAAGAACCTTGACGAATAATAGGAGACTTGTTAGGAGGAATTTGAGAGGTGTTGGTGAAGTTGTTCAACCCACTAGTGAGTTTGTCAATCCTTTCGCAATAGAAGGAGAAGAGAACCCATTACACAATATCCCACAAAATCCACCTACAATGCCTAAATTCTCGTCACACTCTATACCCACCGAGGAGAATCTACCAAATGGTACTCCTACACCGCAACATCTAACCGGAAATTTTATTGCCAAGTCCGCCTTCATCCAATTAGTTGAGAGGAGCCAATTCGGGGGAATGCCTAGTGAAGACCCTCATTCTCATATGGAAACCTTTTGCGATTATTGTGATGCTATCTCTCAAACGGGCGTGACTCAAGACCAAATTAGATGGGTCTTATTTCCTTTTTCGTTAATCGGCACCGCAAAGCAATGGTTGAAGGGCCTTGATAAGGCCACCCTTGGAATAGATTCTTGGAAGAAGTTAGCTCTAGCTTTCTACAAAAACTTCTACCCACCGGAAAAGACCAACATGCTAAGAGCTCAAATTACGGGTTTTAAGCAAAGGGATGAAGAATCTTTGTATGAAGCTTGGGAGCGGTTCAAAGGTGTTTGTCGCTCATGTCCTCACCATGGACTTAGCGAATGGTTTTTGGTACAACAATTTTGGAATGGTTTATATGAAGATTCAAGGAACATTCTCAATATGGGATCAAATGGAATGTTCACCGAAGTTGATGACAATCAAACATGGAACAAGATTGAGGAAATGGCGGTCCATAATTCACAATATAGTAGACCTCGCAAGGCTACTAGAGGAGGAAAGTATGAAGTGGACTCCGTTACTCAATTGGGTGCTCAACTTAGTGCTCACATTGACACAATCAACTTGAAATTTGAACAAGCTATGGCTAGACTTGAGGAAAACTCAAAATCGTCAAAGCATCATGTCAATGCCATGACGGCATCCTCATCAATCCCAAGTGGGATATGTGAGAATTGTGGAACTTTGGGTCATGACCCAAGTGAGTGTAGGGGAACAACCGAACAAGTTAATGCTTTCCAAGCTTACAAAAGTGGTACCCCTTATTCAAATTTTTACAATGAAAACACCAAGTTTCATCCAAATCTCTCATACAAAAGCCAAAATGTTCAAAACCCTCAAACAACATACACTCCACCACCCATGAGAAACCAAAATCAAAGACCCTTTTACAATCAAAACCAAGGTTACCAAAATCAAAATCCATACAATCACCAAAATGACCAAGGTTTTGATGTCCAAAAAAAGGTCCTCCAAATGCAAAAGAATCAACAAGAATTTTTCACTCAAATGCAAAAAGATAGCCAAGCAAAAGACACCACCATCAACAACATTCTATCTCACACCAAGATGTTGGAAACACAATTGACTCAACTAGCATCTTCAAGCTCACAAAGACAAAAGGGGCAATTACCACCTCAAAGTAATCCCCCTAGACATGAAACGGTTAGTGCCATTCACTTGAGAAGTGGTACAAGGTATGAGGCACCGAAGAAGCAAGTTGAGGATGAAGTTGTGCAAGCTAGTGAAAAGGAAGAAATTGTGCAAAGCCCCAAAGAAGGGGAATCATCAAAAGAAGAAAGTTCAAAGAAAAATGAAGACAAGGCCAAAGAGAAGGAGCCCATTGTGATTAGACTTCCTTTTCCAAGTCGTCAAGCCAAGCCCAAATTTGATGATCAACTTGGAAAGTTCATGGAGATTGTGAAGAATTTAGAAGTCTCAATTCCTTTCACGGAGTTAATCAATCACGTTCCGGCCAATGCAAAGTATATGAAAGATATCCTCACAAAGAAGAAGTCGATCCGGAAACTTGAGACTATCGCCTTCACTAAGGTAGGTAGTGCAATACTTCAAGGGAGTTCACCTCCAAAGTTAAAGGATCCGGGAAGCTTCTCAATACCGTGTACCATTGGCGACACGACGATCAACAAAGCCTTATGTGATCTAGGGGCTAGTGTGAGTGTCATGCCGTACTCGGTAAGTAAAAGGTTGGGAATGGGAGAGCTTAAATGCACCAATATCACACTCCAAATGGCCGATAGATCGACGAAGACACCATTAGGGATATGGGAAGATGTCCCCGTGCGAATTGGGAAGTTTTTCATCCCGGTGGACTTTGTCATTGTTGATATGGAGGAAGATTCCAACATTCCTATCATCTTAGGAAGACCTTTCCTACACACCGCGGGTGCGGTGATTGATGTGAAACATGGAGAGCTCACTCTAGAAGTGGGAGATGAAAGCATACCTTTTAATCTTGACAAAACCATGAGAGCTCCTCGTTTGCATGAGCCATGTTTCATGATTGATCATTATAGCCGGAAGGATGAAAGGAAGAAATCGGAACTCCAATGGAAGAAGAAAGATGAAGATGCTCCATTCAAAGAGCAAGTGAATTATGACAAGGAGAGCTTGCAAGGCTCATCAAAATCAACCAAGGAAGAAAAGGATGGCCTCATTGGCCAAGAGAAGAAATTGGGAGAGTTGTCTCCATCTAAGCAAGAGATTTTCAATGATCAACTCAATGAAGTTTGTGGTCTTTGGGACGACGAATTTGAAGGGATTTTTAATCCCTACATTGGGCATGCCATCGATCATGATCAACAACAAGGGCCACGGTCTATTGAGGACCTCTACCATAATAATGAACAAGCTTTTGATTACTTCTTCAAGGTGTTGAGCAACATCAACAACACCTTGAACATGCCCCCTTGACATCTCATCAAGAATGAGATTTTGGTGGAGTCCTCCCTAAACCACCACTTGTAAATATTTCTAACTCCCTAACTTACATTTCAATTTTTGTATTGCATTTTTTGTCATTTTTGGATTTTTATTTACTTTGATCAAAATAATTGTCATGTAAGAGAGAAGTGAGGGAGGGACTAATGACTTCAATTGATGTGTAGTGCCTTACCTTAGTGTGGGGATGGGAATTGCCTAGGCTATTCATGCCTTAGTAGTGCCCCCACAATGAAGAACACAAGAAATGAAGAAGAATGGAAGAATGGTAAAGGGAAATGCATTGTGCACGAATGGAATAAATCCGGGTACAAAGGACCAGAATCCGAGCGGATTGTACCAAATCCGCCCGTCTTCAACAATCCGAGCGTCCTGCTGAGAAGACGCCCGTCCTGAGCTGAGCTGAAAATTGAGAATTCTTGACTGTTAAAGAATCCGAGCGGATTTCTGGAAAGACGCCCGTCTCATAGAATCCGTCCGTCTTGTGAAGAAGACGCCCGTCTTTGCAGCTGAAGAAAACAAAGAAATTTCTCTGGACTGAAATCCGTCCGTCCTGCAGCAAATCCGCCCGTCCCATCACAGAAGAATCCGCCCGTCTTTAGGCGAGCTTCTGAAAATTTTGAAGCTGCAGAATCCGCACGGATTGGGCCTAATCCGCACGGATTGGGCCTAATCCGCACGGATTGCCCCTGCGTTTTCGAAAATTTCGACTTCTTTAAATACCCTCCCACCTTCATTCCTTCATTCATTCATTCATAAAAACTACCCACAACATCAAAACCCTCATCCTCTCCATCACAAAAACAAAAACCCTCAACAAAATCCACCAAAATCAAATCAAACCATCCTTCAAACAACAAATCAATCACTCCATCTTCAATAAAAATCAAAACCAAGAACAAAATCTTCAACCTTTGAGTCGATTTTTGATTTCATAAAGGCAAAGCCTTTCACCTTCAAATCGATTTGGGCATTCTACAAATTGAAGATTTTTGATTCTTTTCTTGGTTAGTTCATCAAATGGCAAGGACAAAGGGAGCAACAAAGGCACCAAAGGCAAAGGCTCTCTCTCAAAGGCAAAAAGCTCTCCAAACAAAGAAAGCTTTGGCAATGGTGGTATCAACACCAAACTTGGAAGTGCAACCACAACAACAACAAATTTCTATGGGAGCATCACCTTCTACTCCGGTAATCGATCAACTCTTGCATTATCCGGAGGTAACTTTTATTTCCGATACCCATAGAAATACATTTGTCAAGTTTTCTATGAAATCAATTCAATCCACCAAATTCATATGTGAAGATGCCTTAGAGAAATTGGGTGTTCTTGAACAAACAAAAGCCTTTTTCAATGCCATGGGTTTGAAGAAATTGTTTGAAACAAAGGAATCGACATACCCTTCCCTTGTCTTGGAATTCTTAAGTTCTTCAAAAGTTACCAAAGTTGAGGATAGGGAAAATCTTGAGTTTCATCTAGCTAACATTAGTAGACGCATTACCTTTAAGGAATTAGGTGAAATTTTGGGTCTTAGCGATGAATCAAGATATCTTAAGCATTATGGAAAGTATGACCCCGAGCCTCTTTGGGAGGCAATCTCCGGGACGAAATTTGATGATTTTCATGCTTGTCGTGCTCTTTTGGTCCATCATCCGGGCATAAGAGTATGGCACAAAGTTGTGGGAAATACCATAATTGCTAGGAAAGACACCAATCATTTCACAAGACTTGATTTTATCCTCCTTGAATCGGCTTTGAATGTCGGAAGAATTCACACCAAGCCTTTCAATTCTTTGAGGCTATTGGTTGATAGATGGCTTAATGTTGATAATGGGAAGAAGGGTACAACCGTTATTGTTAATGGCGGCCTAGTCACGGTCCTAGCCAAGCACTTTGATCCTAATTTCAATAAGGATAGCAAGTACAAGGCAAGGGAAGGTGGCCATCTTATTAATATGCACATTATGATTAACAAGTTCAAGTGGGTTGCCCATAACCCCCTTGACACTAAATATGGATGGCTAACAAGTGAAGCTAGATCGTTCACCTTACCCTCGAAGATTTGTCGCCTAAGTGTCCACCGGACCAACTATCTACTTCCCCTATCCGAAGAAGCCGAGTACATCATTCAACAACAAAAGGGTGATCATGAAACCCCGTCCTCTTCCATTGTTATACCGCCTTACCCCTTTGTGTATGAAGAGTTCAAACCGGAAGGAGTTGAAATTGGGAAAGACTATGTCACTCTTCTTATGCAAGCCATGCACAAGCAAGCTTATGAAGATCGGAAGAATGCATATTTGGCTCAATATCCTCCCCTCCTACATTTAGCTAGGCAAGGACTCCTTGATCCATCTTGTCCTTTGCCTAGTTGGGCGGATAAAGAAGCCTTGTTTCCGGGTGCATCTAGGGACGTGGTGGAAGACAATGAGGTTGTTGGAAATGGTGAAGAAATTGATGATAATGTTGAGGAAGAAGCAAGTGGAGATGAAAAAAGAGATGGTGAAGATGATGATGAACAAGATGATGGAGAAAGTGAAGAAGAAAGTGACAAGGAAAGTGACAATGTGACCACTTCTCATGAGGGAAGTGATGATGATGATAGCATGATGGAGGACTAGCAAGCCTTGGAGACTCCTACACTCCCATGGTTTGTGTCTATATCTCTTTGTATTTTATTTCATTTTGATCATTGTTGGTTTAGTCCTAGCAACATCAAAGGACTCACACCTCGGTACCATTGAGGTGTTCTTTATTGTTCCCATTTGTAAAATCCAAAATGACAATCTAGTTTCATGCATAGCATAGTGTGTGCATGAACTACCCCAATGCTTTGACATTAGCAATATTGTCTCATTTGGTTTGGGGAAGTTGATGCATACACAACGGGAGGTAATCTAAATTATCCTCTCCTTCATAACAAAAACCATGCATCATGTAGTATAGCTTAGTGTAGAATTGCATTTAGTATAGAAATCATGCATCATCTTTGCATAATTTCCATCATTTTGGCCATTGAGGACAATGCCCATATTAGTGTGGGGACGGGAATTCTAACACTTAACTTTTATTCAAAAAACCATAAAAATTGAAAATTTTCAAAAATCATAAAAATGGAAAAATTGAAAAATCCAAAAACAAGTTCATTTCCTTTGTATATATTGTCTTGTATATATTATGTTTGTTCATCCTTGTTCACTTTGATTGACTACGCCACATCCGAGACATGAGGATATTGAAGACCGCATGGTATGATCTTTCCAATCTCCTTTTTCCTCTTTATGTTAATGACTATGTGGCTTTATTTTGATTGATGCGGTACAACAATGTGAACTTAGGACTTGCATTTAGTTTATATGGCATATTAGTGAAGGAAATGTAGATCTATATACATATTTAACATACTCATATATGTCTAATTAATTTGTCATAAAATTAAAACGGATCTTATGCATGCAAACATTAATATAAAAGAAGAGAAATAATGTCCTTACATTCAATATTTCGGCTATATTGGGCACAAGAGAGATCACCTTTCTCTTCTTGTTCTTGAGCTATTCCAATGGATGAACAAGATCTAAGAATAAGATCTCTCCCCAAGCTTTATACCCAAGGCTTAACACTTAATCTAATTAATATTATAAGTACTAGTATAATATTAATGTAGTGAAAATTGAACCAAAAACTTTATAAAACCCTTATGTGTTTTCGGTTTTAGAGAGAAGAAGAGAGGATTTTATGTCTCTAGAAAATCTCTATGTTTGATGATGGAATAGAATGAAAAATAATACACTAGCTTTAGTATATTATTTGGTAAAATTATAGAGAAAAACAATGATAATTGTCTTCCCCAAAACCGTGTAAGAGGGGCTTTATGGGTGAGCCAATGCATGGAGAATTTGTTCTTCACAAGATAAATAGGGTTGCATGGCTACTATTAGCTTTTAATCATTATGTTTTCTATATAAAATATAAACACAATTCAAGCCTAATCCTCCTACAATATTTCGGCACTTTCACATAATATGGAGTCCATATTATTTTGTCAATTGTCTATATGTTACATGTCACATGTCACACATATTTGTTATGTAATTTTTAACATATTAAAAATTCAACGTATTAAAAATACGTCACATACAAAAAATCGACTTAGTAATTTCATAATTACTTGTGCCAAAATATTTTACCATTTATAAATTTCAACTGATTGAATTTATAATAATTCATTCATTTTAATTGTTACATTAAACAATTTATTTCATCCGAGTAATTATACAATTTAATTACTCAGACCGTATCTCATTTAATCACATTTCAATTTGATACGTAAACTTTACTTCCAAAATCGTCCGTCAATTTTCAAGTAATTTAATTAACTCGCAACGTTATATGATTAATTAAATAATCAATTAAGTGTATTGCCCTTTAGGTATGACCTAGGGGTCAACTGATCACCACCGTCACACGACGGAATGTCAAACTCTAGTCGACCAATCATTACGATGTATGTTGACCAGTTGACAGTAACAATATTACTTCCCAATTGTATTCTTAAAATGAGATTTAATAATGATATTTAAATCATGTGATCGCACTATTGTTGAGGACACATTTCCCAACAATCTCCCACTTGTCCTCGACAAGTGTGCGTCACCAATTCTCTTGTCCTATTACTATCTCCCACTCAATGCAAGGTGTCTTTCAGGTCGTACTTGCAAGTGATCATATCGAGAGTGGTTTCCTCGATCTGGAGAATAACTGATTGACCGGATTTATCCACACTGGATACCTTCCGAGCGTGGCCACGCATTTCCAGTTCATTGCTCCTCGAGTGGCCCTGAGATATTGTTATAACCCTGACAAGGGGTGGACAATTCCTATCGCACTCATTCCCTTTGACTAGCCACAGCCATCATAACCCAAAATATGCCCATTTGACCCCATTTACGAAGGTCGTAGTAACACAAATCAAAGTTAATCTGAAACTGTGCCATCTTAGGAGAATAGTCTTTAGTCAAAAGAATCGACTCATTTGAATACTATAGTAGCTCTCGCCACGACCAGGCTATATAAATTTGCCAGAACTCTATAAGCGGTCATTAGGCCCGACAAAAAGTTCTTAACGATCGCCTATGTGATCGACTAGTCATCTCACATGACTGTATGGCACTTGAACTTGCCATCAATCGCCTCACACTCTAGTCACTTCGAGACGTCACCTCATATAAGTAACTATGGGCAAAACAATGTTAATCCATGTTCACTTTAACGGGGTTCAATTGTCTCTACAACCCGTTTGGATGTAACAAAGTATAAATTAAGGATAAAAGACAAATGCGATTATGAACATGAACAAAAACAACACTTTTATTTCATTTCAAAATCTAACAGAAATTTGGTACACGTTTAAGTCCCATGGACGTAACATGCCCATCATGCTTAGCCTGCGATAAAGGCTTGGTGAGCGGATCGGCTATGTTGTCATCCGTCCCAACCTTACAAATCGCAATTTCCTTTCTTTCAATGAAATCTCTTATTACATGATATTTTCTAAGTACATGTCTAGATCTATTACTAGACTTCGGCTCTTTAGCTTGGAAGATCGTCCCACTATTATCACAATAGAGAGTGATGGGTTCATCGGCGGTAGGTACTACTTTTAGACCTTCCGTGAATTGCTTGATCCACATAGCTTCCTTGGCGCCTCGATGCCGCAATGTACTCGACCTCCGTTGTTGAATCCATGATTCTGACTTCCTTGAAGCTTCTCCAGCTTACGGCACCACCATTGAGCATGAAAACAAAACCAACTTGTGATTTCATGTCATCTCTATCTGTTTGAAAACTTGAGTCCGTGTATCCTGTAACACGCAACTCGGTGTCTCCTCCAAACACAAGGATAGAGTCCTTAGTTCTTCTCAAGTACTTAAGGATGTTCTTGACAGCAATCCAGTGACTCTCACCCGGATTTGCTTGATATCTACTCGTCATGCTCAAGGCATACGAGACATCGAGACGTGTGCATATCATGGCATACATGATTGATCCAACAAATGAAGCGTAAGGGATCAACATCATGCGTTCAACATCATGGGGCTCGGAGGGACATTGAGTCCGCTCAATATCGTTCCGGTTACCATTGGTACCAAACCCCTTTTGGATTTGTCCATGCTGAATCGTCAAAGAATCTTATCAACATAAGACTCTTGACTTAGTGCCAATATCCTCTTGGGTCTATCTCTATAGATCCGGATACCTAATATGCGTTGTGCCTCTCCTAAATCCTTCATTTGGAAGTGGTTACCTAACCACTTCTTAACAGAAGACAACATTGGAATATCATTTCCAATGAGTAGTATGTCATCGACATACAAGATTAGGAACACAACATTGCTCCCACTGAATTTCATGTATAAACATGGTTCCTCAACATTTCGAGTGAAACCATTTTCTTTTATAACATGATTGAATCGATGATTCCAACTTCTAGATGCTTGCTTAAGACCATAAATGGATCTCTTAAGCTTGCACACTTTGTTAGGATTTTTAGAATCAACAAAACCTTCGGGTTGTATCATGTACACCTCCTCCTCTAAATGCCCATTTAGAAAAGCGGTTTTGACATCCATCTGCCATATTTCATAATCATGAAATGCGGCGATCGCTAACAAAATCCGTATGGATCTTAGCATGGCTACGGGGGCGAAGGTCTCATCATTATGGAGGCCTTGGACTTGGGTAAATCCTTTTGCCACTAGCCTAGCTTTGTAGACATCGTCATGTCCTTCTATGCCATTTTTGACCTTGAATATCCATTTGCATTGGAGGGGTCTTGCCCCTTTAGGCAAATCTACCAAGTCCCAAACTTGGTTTTCAAGCATAGAATCCATTTCGGATTTCATGGCTTCAAGCCATAAGGTGGAATTAGGACTAGAGATTGCAGCCTTGTAGGTGGCGGGCTCGTCACTTTCCATAAGTAACACATCGAGTGTTCCATCTTCTTCGATAAGTCCCACATATCGATCGGGATGGCGAATTACTCGGCCCGTCCTTCTTAGTGGAGGAGGTACAACCGCGTTAGACGACGAAGGAACATCTTCTTGCGTCTCTATCTCGGTTTGTGGCTCTTGAACTTCATCAAGTTCAAAATTTCTCCCACTCTGTCTTTTAGGAATAAATTCTCTTTCTAAGAAGACAGCCTCGCAAGACACAAACACTTTATGATCTTGAGGTTTGTAGAAGTAATACCCTCGAGAGGTCGAGGGATAACCTACAAAGATGCATTTTTCGGATCTTGGGGCTAGCTTGTTGTCGTTCTTAGTTTTGACGTAAGCATCACATCCCCAAATCTTCATATAGGATATATTTGGGATCTTACCCGTCCACATCTCACATGGAGTCTTTTCAGTGGACTTTGTGGGACTATTGTTCAAAGATCGAATTGCGGTTTGTATCGCAAATGCCCAAAACGAGTTCGGTAACTCGGTTTGACTCATCATGGATCGAACCATATCTAGTAGGGTTCGATTCCTCCTTTCGGCAACACCATTGAGTTGTGGTGTTCCAGGTGGAGTAAGTTGTGATATAATACCACGACCTTTCAAGTGCGAATCAAATTCATGGCTAAGGTATTCTCCACCACGATCGGATCGTAGTGCCTTAATCCTTTTGTTCAATTGGTTCTCTACTTCGTTTTGAAACTCTTTGAATTTCTCAAACGCTTCACTCTTATGTTTCATCAAATAGATATACCCATATCTACTTAAATCATCGGTGAAGGTTATGAAGTAGTCATAATTACCACGAGCGGTGATAGTCATTGGTCCACATACATCGGTGTGTATGAGTCCCAATAGCTCACTAGCTCGTGTCCCTTTACCGCTAAAAGGATTACGAGTCATTTTGCCAAGTAGGCAATATTCGCATGTACCAAATGATTGATAATCAAATGGTGTAATCACATTAGTAGAAATTAATCTTTTGATGCGATTCTCGTTTATGTGACCTAATCGACAATGCCAAATGAACGCTTCACTTGGGTCACTTGTTTTGAGTTTCTTTGATTGAATGTTATAAATATCATTTGTCGGATTTGAGGTCTCTAAAATGTAAATGCCATTTATGGAAGAAGCTTGGCCAATAACCAAATCATTCCTAGAAATAGAGCAACGATTGTTCTTAATGACAAAACAAAAACCGTCCATGTCTAGCATGGCGATTGAAATAATGTTCTTAGAGAGCGTAGGAACATAAAAACAATTATGCAAATACAACTCAAAACCATTTGGCAAAGCTAGAACATAAGTTCCTTTGGATTCGGCCGCTACCCGAGCTCCATTTCCAAGTCGAAGATCCACATCTCCCTTGCTAAGCCTCTCCACATCTCTTAAACCCCGTAAATGATTACAAAGGTGAGAACCACAACCGGTATCTAGTACCCATGTCGTAGTGGAAGTATAATTTATATCAATAACATAAATTTCTTTAGGAATTGTACCTTTTGGAGTAATGAGTCCTTCCCTTATATTTCGCAAATACATAGGGCAATTCCTAAGCCAATGTCCCATGCCATAGCAATAATGGCACTCATCATTAACTTGCTTGAAGTTTTTGACTTTCTTTGCTTTCTTCTTGAACCTCTTGCCCTTTGTAGCAAGAACTTGATTGCTAGAGCTCCCACTAGCTTTGGCATCTTCATCTTCCAGAGACAAAGACCCTATACCTTGCATGAGGTAGTCTTCCTGAGACGGACTCACACGAGGTCTAGTAGTAGTGGGTGGTTTAGAAGAAGTGATGAAATTAAGGTTTCCATCCGAACCTATCCCGAAATGAAGTTCTCTAGTTGTATCGAAATTATTGTTGGAGCATACGTTGTCAAGAACATGGTGATATGACTCAATGGTTATCGGTGCGGTAGCATTTGATGGATTCATTGTAATGCACTACAAATATGGAGGAAAGGAAATATTAACATTTGTCTTTTAAATCATACTTGCAAATATAACAAGATATGAACATTTATATAGTGACCTCTACCCAACTATAATAAATGATTCCAAGACCCAAATTCATATTGACTTAGGCACGGTGGGGCCGATACATCCTTTATCAATATAACTCGGTGGATTAACGTTTAATCGATTCTACTTTTAGAACTCTTGGTCGATAATATTACATTAACAATTATCTATAGCCCAAAACACATCGACAAGGGCACGGTGGGGCCGATACATCCCTTATCAAATACTTTTGTTGAGTTCAATCCAAATTTCGAATAAATGTGTCCATGATCCAAACCCACATTAACTTGGGCACGGTGGGGCCGATACATCCCTCATCAACATGAATTCGGTGGATTAACATTCATCACCCACTTCCCCTACGTAACAAGGTTTGTACCCCGGTGTGGCCGAGTGCACTCCCTCACGAAATAGGTTTTCATGGTTTCTACTATTTGGTAAGGCTATGTTCTCAATTGTTTGTTTTAGCGAGAGGTCATGTCAATTTATTATCTATCACGTTTTAAGTGAACTAAAGCGGTGAACTACGATAATTTTAATTGACACGGTCGATAAACTCGATAAAAGACAATGCATGTTTAGTTATGGCGATTTAGCGATGCATGTGACATAAAATAAAATGCAAGCATAAAAGTAAATAAATCCTAGTATGGCCTTTCCTAAAATAGAAAAACTATTAATCTATTACATATTCGGAAACCAACTCCATTGGTCCCTTGAACTTCGGTTGTGGCACGCATCTCGAGGTAACACCGTCTTTATGTATCGCCATTCTTGAAGTAATCCGTCTTTAGGAACTCCGGAATGAATAAAATTACATAATAAATTACATAATTTCCTATTATACATTTGTAACTAAAATAAAATAATCTATTAAATTACAAAACGGTGATACGAGATCACAATAAAAATTACAACCGAATCGATATTCCCATACATTTCGGGAAATACCAATTAAAATCTAAGGCCATACTAAGTAAAATTACATAATTCAAAAATTACATAAATTAAAATTATGACAATCATAAAGAAAATGCAGCATTATAATATGTATGAACATGCTCAATTTTTATGCTAAATCGCCTTTTAATTAGCCAATATCATATATTACTCGGTTTTTACGGATTTGCGTGATTTCAACGTTTTATAATCACAAAAATACATAAACTCATATTTATGCATAAGTTAATTACCCTAACCTCTTAGGACTCAAAATATAGTCTTCACTAATAATTTGACCATAATTAACTTTTATTTACAAAAATTGTTCATAAATGGACCAAAATTACAAAAATAAGCCATTAAACTTCAAATAAATCGAAAAATTTCAAATAAATTCAAAATTTGAAATTTAAATTCATGAACATTCTGGAAAAATTCCATGACACTCATAATGTTCAAAATCTTAGGTTAAAAATTTCGAAAATTTTCCGGAAAAACAATGTTGCGGTTTATCGATATTTAATAAAATAATCATAAAAACTTGGAAAAATTATTTTCATTAACTTTTCAATTTTAGATCTGAAAAATATAATAAAATGCAACATAAGACGTTTTTCCTAAGTCATAGATTATATTTTATTAATTTTCATTAATAATGTCACTATTTATGCCATTTTTCTTCAAAAATTCATAAATCATGCTAAAAGACTTGTTTATAGCCAATTATTTTACACACATCTTGTAAAATTGCATGTGACAACATATAAATTTTCTATGACCAGATTCGAAATTTAACTCATATTAACCTATTTTTCTCTTAAATCCGAATTTAATAATGAAAAATTCATTTTTCGAGCATAACAAGTGCAAAAATTATGAAAATTTACAGGTTATCTCAAAATAATATATGTAACAACATATCCAAAAACCAACTTAAAATTCGAAGTATAGCTAATTTTCGACCAAAAATGACATTTTTACTCATAAAATCACATTTAAATGTCATTATTATTAAATATGAACAATAAAAATCCGAAAAATTAACCAAAAAATCCTAAAACACTTTAGGACCAGAAATATTAACATGCATGTAATTATTTCGTGATATATCATAATAACACAAATTTTACAAGTTTTATTTTGTTATTCATATAACTCGGAAAAACTTTTAACCAATTTGCATGCAAACAACCTGGCTCTGATACCAATTGAAGGAAATGTAGATCTATATACATATTTAACATACTCATATATGTCTAATTAATTTGTCATAAAATTAAAACGGATCTTATGCATGCAAACATTAATATAAAAGAAGAGAAATAATGTCCTTACATTCAATATTTCGGCTATATTGGGCACAAGAGAGATCACCTTTCTCTTCTTGTTCTTGAGCTATTCCAATGGATGAACAAGATCTAAGAATAAGATCTCTCCCCAAGCTTTATACCCAAGGCTTAACACTTAATCTAATTAATATTATAAGTACTAGTATAATATTAATGTAGTGAAAATTGAACCAAAAACTTTATAAAACCCTTATGTGTTTTCGGTTTTAGAGAGAAGAAGAGAGGATTTTATGTCTCTAGAAAATCTCTATGTTTGATGATGGAATAGAATGAAAAATAATACACTAGCTTTAGTATATTATTTGGTAAAATTATAGAGAAAAACAATGATAATTGTCTTCCCCAAAACCGTGTAAGAGGGGCTTTATGGGTGAGCCAATGCATGGAGAATTTGTTCTTCACAAGATAAATAGGGTTGCATGGCTACTATTAGCTTTTAATCATTATGTTTTCTATATAAAATATAAACACAATTCAAGCCTAATCCTCCTACAATATTTCGGCACTTTCACATAATATGGAGTCCATATTATTTTGTCAATTGTCTATATGTTACATGTCACATGTCACACATATTTGTTATGTAATTTTTAACATATTAAAAATTCAACGTATTAAAAATACGTCACATACAAAAAATCGACTTAGTAATTTCATAATTACTTGTGCCAAAATATTTTACCATTTATAAATTTCAACTGATTGAATTTATAATAATTCATTCATTTTAATTGTTACATTAAACAATTTATTTCATCCGAGTAATTATACAATTTAATTACTCAGACCGTATCTCATTTAATCACATTTCAATTTGATACGTAAACTTTACTTCCAAAATCGTCCGTCAATTTTCAAGTAATTTAATTAACTCGCAACGTTATATGATTAATTAAATAATCAATTAAGTGTATTGCCCTTT
Source organism: Silene latifolia (assembly GCF_048544455.1). Lineage (NCBI taxonomy): Eukaryota > Viridiplantae > Streptophyta > Magnoliopsida > Caryophyllales > Caryophyllaceae > Silene > Silene latifolia. The sequence continues at coordinate 77,547,376 of NC_133531.1, forward strand.
AGGTATGACCTAGGGGGTCAACTGATCACCACCGTCACACGACAGTAATGTCAAACTCTAGTCAGCCAATCATTACCGATGTATGTTGACCAGTTGACAGTAACAATATTACTTCCCAATTGTATTCTTAAAATGAGATTTAATAATGATATTTAAATCATGTGATCGCACTATTGTTGAGGACACATTTCCCAACAATTAGTTGGTAGAATCATTTGCATTAGGATGTATATATGCTAGTTGCATCATGGCATGTAGTTTGCATGTTAGAAAAATTTTGCGAAACCGTCTACTTGGGAGGCTTGACAAGTGTATATAGGCCCTAGTAGATGCTTTTTGTTCTTAAGACTTTGCTTGTTAGAATACTCGTAAAACACCCTAGGATGTGTCATGCTAGTATCCTTTGACCCATGGTTTAAGGCCTAGTCAAGAGTACCTTGTGGTGTGATAACTCCTTGGCTACCGTTTATTCCAAGGTGACCCTTGAAACCATGCATACATGTATCATTCATCCATGTTCTACCATATTTTTGTCATCAAAGGGAATGGGCACAAAAAGAAATTGTTCAAAAATTTGAGTTCAATGAAATGAAAAGTGAAAGAAAGTTTGCAAAAATGCATCAAAAGAAAAGAGGAGCAAAAATAGAACTCCTATGCTTCAAATACAAGGCACCCTCGTTACTAATTGGGGTGACTTTGAAAATGTTCAAAAAGAAATACAAAAAGTTGTCAAGCATTGAAATGCCAAAAATCAAAAGAAATGGCAAAGAAAGTGTTCTCAAATGTCAAATGCCACATGAAATTGGGGGGAAAAACAAAGACAAAAGAAAACTCCCAAAATGAAACTCAAATATCTATTGATCCCTTTATCCATCGTATCCATTTTTGTGCATGGTAGAGAGGGGACGACCCTTCTTCTTGTCTAGGCAAGAGGGGGAATACCGCGATCCTTCAGTGTTTCTAACACCATAGGGAGTCTACTCTTGACGAAAGCATTTAACGATTGAGGACAAAGGTACCCTAGCTTGACACACTTTGGAGGTGATTTATTGGTATCCTTCTAGGCTTAGTAGTTTGAACAAATTGCATCTATGAAGGATTGTGTACCCTTGAATTGCTTCCCTTGTAGGTAATTTCCGCCACTTAGATGAGGAAAGTGGCTATTCTTTTTGTAGATGCATCCATTATGTGATTTTATGTGCTTTAATGTTTGGATGTGTCGCCATTTTGGCAAGACCCGCCTTGCCTTGCAAGAAGGCATCATACCTCATGGTTGTCTTGTTGTGAGTTGAAGGGGCGGAGTGAGACCCGCTAATTGTCTCATATCGGCTATTATTATTAGGATAGGTTAGTTTTGGTCCTAGTCTTTGTCACCTCTTTACTCGGGACGAGCAAAGGTTCGGTTTGGGGATATTTGATGTGACCATAATTGGCGCATATTTAGCCCCCAAATTACCATTGTTTCCATGCTTTTTAGTGCCTATTTGGGTCATTTCTTATCTTTAGTTCTTTGTTTTGCATATTCTTTGAGATTTTGATCCCTTGGTAGGAAAGGAGTAAGAATCTTGCATTTTCATGGCAAAACGAGGCTAAATTGATTGTATTCAATGACCAAGCATCAAGAAGAGACAAGACTAGAAGGCCTTTGTACATATTATAGTAGAAGAACAATGTTGAGAAAGGATCCTTGCGTCCCCAAGGAAATCCCCAAGGAATTTATGAAGAAAAGGGGAGAAAAGAAGAAGAATTGAAGCTGACCAACAATCCGAACGGATTGCAGACAATCCGCTGTCCGGCCAAAGACAATCCGAGCGTCCCTCCTTGGAATCCGCTCGGATTCCCCCTCAACAATCCGAGCGTCCCTCTCCTGAATCCGCTCGGATTGCACAGCCCAAATCCGGCCGTCCCGACTCTAATCCGCACGGATTCCTGCACAGCACGGATTTCATTCTTCGAGCTACGAAAAGAGAAGCCCTTCTCTCAGAAAATACCGGGTCCTCCTTGCTCAACTTAAAAAGTGTAATTACTAGTTTAGCCCTTAGTTAACCCTAATGCATCCTCCCTAGTTTTCACTATAAATACCCCATTAGTCTAATTAGAGGAGCATGTTCTTCTTATCAATATTTAGAGTAGTTAATATCAATCAAATCTCTCTTCAATATTGTAATCAAGTATTAATCAAGTTTTAATCCAAGTTTTAGTTCTTTAATCTCTCTCTTGTTCTTCCTTTATTTTGGGTAATTAGAAGATTATTGGGTTTATTGGGAGATTGACAACCTTCCATCAATCATCAAGTTCTTCTATTATTCTTTGCATTATTATTTTGGAATCATTAGTAGGTATAATCTCTTAATCCCTTTTTAATTATTGCTAATTACTTTCATTTATTCATCATGTTTCATATTGTTGGTATGATTGACAACCTTGCTAGCATGATCAACATGATAATGAGTGAGTAGTCTCTTAGCTAGGGTTTAATGGGTGATTAGGGGAAACCAACATGGGGGATGATTCATGCTTAAATCAATATGCTTTCATATCTTATTTGCTTGCTTGTTTTGATCTTAATACATGCACATGTTATATTTGATGAAATGCTAAGCCTATGAATCCTTGCATTTACTATCATCTCCTATCTTTTCAATGAGACTTGTAAGACATAACCCAACTCGAGTCTTGTTAGACCATGCATGTGTTGAGTAGGAAAGATTAAGTCGACTTGTAGGTGTTGTACAATCTAATCGATTCGGCTCCGGGACCCAAACTTTCCTAGGATTGTAAGACATAACCCAACTCAATCCATCACAACAATAATTGCTTGCTTATAATTTGAGAACATGTTTGTATGATCATATCCCATGATTCCCCTATGATCCCATGACACCCTAGTGCCTTTAATCAATTGTTTACACCCCTTATTTTATTCATCTTGCTAGTTTATTTTCATTGTTATTTTAGTTTAGTAACCTTCTACATCAACCCAATTTGTGACACCCCTAGACACTACTAGTTACAATAGAATTCTCATTTCAATACCCGTCCCTTGGGATCCGACCTTTACTTGCCTCTTTACTAATTGTAGAGTTGTTTGTGAAGTATAAATTGTGTTTTGTATCGACCATTGACCAACGACCACATATACTTAATTGTGAACACGAAATGGCCTCGATCAATTATCAACAATCTCTCTATCCTTAATAAACGCACTCTGATTCATACTAACAATGTCCATCAGCACTCCAGAAAGCCTTTTACAAATGATTTTGGAAATGCATTTGTAAATGACATTGCAGCAAGCAATGGGACGAAAATCATGGACTGAATTAGGGTAGTCCACCTTTGGGATAAGAGTAAGCACAGTAGCATTAACTTGCTGTAACAGTCTACCAGTACTGAAGAATTCTTTTACAGAGTTAATCACATCTCCTCCAATGATGTCATAAGCATCTCTGAAAAAACCAGCAGAGTAGCCGTCAGGACCAGGAGCCTTCTCCACAGGAATAGAGAAAAGTGCTTCCCTAATCTCATCATCAGTTACCTGCTGAACCATCCCTCTGACATGCTCAGCATTCACTACACTGCCCTTTTTAACAACAGCAGGACACACAGAGAAAACCTCAGTAGAACTACCTAACAAATCCTGATAGTAATCTACAAAGGCTTGTTCAATGGCAGCAACCTCAGTACAAATCACCCCATGCATATCTTTAATCTTAAGAACCTTATTCTGGGCACGTCTAGCTTTAATGGTACTATGAAAGTACCTAGTGTTGTCATCAGCTAAGTTAACCCACTGAGCTTTAGCTTTTTGTGCTAGGAAAAGAAGCCTGGCATCATGAAGCTCTTTGTAAGTTTCAGCTGCAACTCTCTCCTCAGCTTGTAGCTGCACATTCCTAGGGTCATTATGCAGCTGTTTCTGGATACTTTCCAGTAGCAGTTTAGCAACCATAACAGTGTTCTCAATATCCCCATATCTTCCATTATTCAGCTTCTTCAAAGGGTGTTTCAGATGCTTAAGCTTTTTGACCAACTGAAACATATAACAACCATAAATAGGCTGTCTCCAAGTCTCATTAACTATGCTCTTAAAATCAGCATGTTTCCCCCACATATTAAAATATTTAAAAGTACCCTTCCTTCTCTCAATATCCTCCCCTAGCTCAATCAAGCAAGGACTATGATCATAAAGCCCCTCAGGAAGGAAAGTAACAACACCATTAGGTCCATTCAAGATCCAATCATCATTTGCCAGAACCCTGTCAATCCTACTATATACCCTAGCATCACCCTCCTGCTTATTGTTCCAGGTGAAGTAGGCACTAGTAGAAACCAAATCATACAAGCCACATACATCCACACAGTTCTGAAACCCCTTTACCTCAGCATCAGTCACCTGAGACCCAATCCTTTCATCCACATACAAAACATTATTAAAATCACCCATTACAAGCCAAGGTCCATGGACAGTAGCTTTCAGAGCTATCAGAGAGTCCCAAAGAGCAACTCTATCAGAATCAGCATTACACCCATACACCAAAGAGCAAGTCCATCCAAACCCAGTCACCAGATTAGTAACCTGAGCATGAATGACCTGCAAATCCTTCCTAATGCAATTAACCATAACCTGTGAGGAATCCCACAATAACCAGATTCTACCACTATCTTTCACCTCACTATTGTCAATTATTTGCCAGGGACTGCTAAACCCAGCTTGTATTCTATCTTTATTCTTTATTTTGACCATGGTTTCAACCAAACCAAAAAGGCCAATTTTATTAATATGCAAGAATCTCCTAATATCACCTTGCTTATTCCATTTATTAAGGCCTCTAACATTCCAAAATCCTATATTAACCATTTTGAATGATTGTTGATCTCCCCTTCCCCATACTATTCAATAAACTTTGTCTCGTGGACCGCTTTGAATGACTTCAATCTTGTAGGGCCCCTCCGATCGCTTCCCTCCCTAGTCTAGACATGCGATGAACCAGACTAGCTGGTGAAGCCATCTCCTTGCCTCTGAAAGGGATGGGGGTAACCATCACAGGAGGGTTATGCTGTGGCAAAACCACTGCTTCCTGCACAGGCTCCACACATTGCACAGGAGCAACCTGCACAGGAACAGCAGCTGGTTTCGCAGGAACCTGAGCTTTAGGCCTCCAAACTTTCTGAGCAGGTTTCTTACGAACCTCATCAGCACGCTTCCTACACATAGCAGCATCATGTCCAATGCTAGAACATTGAGAACATACCAGGGGTTTCCATTCATAGGAGACCTCCTGCTGCCGCACCACATCCTTATCATCAATGAATTCAATCTTATCAAGTAGAAGATGTCCCAATTTCACTTCCACCATGAACCACTCCAAGTACTCCTTCTTCTCAGTAGCACAATCAGGCCTAATAGGTGTACCTATCATGCTAACTATCTTAGGTAAAGCTTTTCCCCAAAATTTAAGGTCCAAATTATACAATCGCACCCAAATTCGCACCAAATCAGGCTTATCCTTCACACATTTCACATCAGGTTGCCAATCTCTAATAATAAAAGGTTTATTATCAAAGAATAGCTGTTCAGATTGAAGCACAGAATCCTTATCCTCTTGTTTACTAAATCGAACAATACAAACACCATTATCTTGAAAAGCAACTTTATCAATCGATAAATCCTTCCAAATTCTTCTAACATAGCCATCCATAATGACGATTTTCAAACTCGGTTTTCTACAACTATTTCAAATCACCTTTTTATGCCGTTATAATCGCCGCGTCTAGACACGGATTTTAACCCGTTTCGCGCCGACAATGGCTCTTTCATAACCCGAGAAAAGCACACGCCCTTTTCTCGAGACGCTTTCGGGATCCCGAGGACCATGCACCGTCCCCGAGACCTTTTCAAACTTTTCAAACCCGAATTTTAAAACATACATTTTGAATTTCAAAAGCTGTCTTGGGGAACAATACATTGTTTTCCGAGCCGACTCAAACTCAAAACCGTCTTTTGCAAACAAACTTAAGACAACCTTTCCAACTGACCGACTTGCGGAGATCCCTATCTTCGGAAGCCGTCCATAAAGCGACAAACAAATCTTTGTGAAAATTTCTATATTCGAAAACTTCAGTCCACCATTCCAATTCCGCCTCGTGTCTATCGAGTCGAAGCAAACGTAGTTATGGGTCTTTACTTATGAGTCGTCTCGCCACGAGACTCGTCCAACGACGTCACGCCACTACGTTGGACGCGTGTCAAAGTCCGGTCAACACCGTCACGTCATAAATCGAGTCAGCACCGAGGTACCACACACGGTCACCCTCGTCTTGTTGAGTCTGATCTTTGTCCCGTCCTTTGTTTTGTCTGCGTTCAGTCTTCGAACCGTGTCGGATTGAGTTTTAATGTGAGCCGTTTTTCTGCCTCAGAACCATGGCCCCGTCTTCAGCTTGATCCAACAACAACAATGACAATAGATATGTCACAACTGCTCAGCTAGCCAGCCTACTCACTGCTTTTAAGGTCACCCTGGATCGTGTCGAGACCCGTATCGACACCCTGGAAAGCAAGGAAACTAGAGAGCACAACACTCCGCCCTTGACTGAAACTGAGAAAAGGCTCAAGCTCTTGGAAGAACAACTCCTAGCCCGGGGTAACAATATCCATCTTTAGAACAACCGAAGGTTTGAACCTATTGGGGATCAACTACCTGACAACTTTACCTTGACCGATGTGCCCAAATTCAAGGGAGTGGAGGACCCTCTCAATCATATTCGAGCCTTCAAAGACTATATGGCCATTAAAGGGGTTAAACAGAAACTTTTCACCCGGATATTTCCATCATCCTTGGAACCGATCCCTCGCCAATGGTACTACTCCCTTGACCCGGAGAACCTCACTACCTGGGATGAGGTCGCAGTTAAATTTGTTAAGCAATATGCCGACAATGTCGAAATCCAAGCTAATACCCGTACTCTTAAGGTCCTAACCCAAAACGACAAGGAGGGATTCACCGAGTTCTTAACCCGTTGGAGGAGGGTAAGCACTCAGTTGGTCAGCAAACCGAGTGAGTCAACCTTGGTGGAAAAATTTGTCAACAATCTCCACCCGGTATATGCCAACTTACTGAGATACCAAAACATCAAGACGTTCCAGGATCTACAAATCCTTGGGACACGCATTGAAGACGACCTCCGAAAGGGTGTTCTAGCCAAAACCACTGGTAGAGGCTACCAGGGGTCCACATCAATCGGATCTCGCCCCTATGGTCAGACGAACAAGATTGATGAGGTCAACCTCCTTGAACCAACCGCCAAGAGAGCTGAGCGCCCCCAAAAAGTGTTCACCAATATAGGGTCAACTTATGCAAGCGCCCTGAAAAGGCTTATGGACCAAGGGAAGTTACAATCGATCGGACCCACCCCGGATCCGTCTGATGCTAAGAAATCCCGCTTCTGGAACCTTAATGCCTACTGTCAGTACCACCAAGGGAAAGGGCATGACACGGAAACCTGCTTCAAGCTCAAACACATCATCCAAGACATGATCGAGAAAGGGGAATTGCCTTTGCCTCCACCGACTAAACCGAACAACAAAACAAACCCTTTGGGAATCCATGCTATCTCCGATGATGAGCCGACCTTGGACTGCTCACACCTCATCCTACCAATTGATGACGAGGTGAATGCCTTAGAGAGAGATGCCTCGAACGGGGTATTTATGTTCAGTGCCGCAACCATGCTTGCCATGTTCCAACAAGTTGAAGAAGCCATAGCCAGTCTCTCCGAAAGGATTACCCGACTTGATGATGCTTACCGCCGACTGATTTTCAATCCTCCAACGCCACGCCCAAGGGAAGGTTCCCCAGGCACCCAAAACTACCCGCGCCAGGATGGATTGCTCCCGCGACCATTCTGGCATGCACCTCACGATAATCACCCTCACAATAATCACCCCCACAATAATCAACCTCACAAAAATTTCCCTCACAAAAACTACCCTCACAAAAATTTCCCTCACAAAAACTGCCTACCGAGGAATACCCCTCCAAGGTACCCTCGGCATCCCGAAATCAATGGCATCTGGAGAGATGATGTTGAGGATGTCTATATTGTCCCAGGGAAAGAGAAACAGGCGAAAGAGATCGGTTATCTTACCCGGTCTGAACGCGCCTATCAAAACCCAACAGTCGTTCCAACAACGAGCGATCAGGTTGTCCCGGACATGGACACTCAATCCAAGGCTTCCGAGAATTCGATCCTCAAACAACTGTAGAAGGCAAAAGCCGAAATTTCAATTTGGCAACTGATTGCCACGTCCTTCGAACATCGACAAGCTCTCCTACAAGCCTTGGGGAAACTGACCGTGCCCTCTACCTCCTCCCCGGAAGAAGTGGTGGCACACATGACAAGGGATGTCCCTGATTTGAGCAACCCGGTCTTCTTCTCTGACGAAGATATCCCTCCCTTCGGAGCCAACCACAACCTGGCCCTGTACATCAAAGTACAATGCCTCAAAAAGAATGTACTTATGGTCCTTGTGGATGACAGAACCGCGGTGAATGTCATTCCCCTCAAAACGGCTCATAAACCGGATATTAAGGAAGCTGATTTGGTCCCAACCAATTAAGGAGTACGCGCTTATGATGGCACTCGTCGTAAGGTCGCAGGGCTCATCACTCTGACCGTCGCGACCGAACCGCTGGAAAGGCAAATCAGTTTTCAGGTAGTCGACATTGAGGCCTCCTTCAATATGCTTCTGGGACGTCCCTGGATTCACGCCGTCAAGGCGGTTACTTCTACCCTTCATCAGAAAATCAGGGTCCCCTTCAACGGGAAAACGATCACGATTCCTGCTTCCCCGATCAACGCCGTCATGAAAAAGGGAATAGCCTCCCAGGCTATTGAGGAGGATGACAACGAGATGTGGGGATTTCAAGCTGTGAATGCCCTAACTAATGAATCAACAGCCTTTGATTGTGACCCATTTGCCAACCTCATAGTCAACCGCATTTTGATGCGCCAGGGTTATTTCCCGGGTTTACCCCTCAATCCGCTGAAGAGTGCCTTACCTCCCTTGAAACAAGCTAAGGTCCCCAACATCCCCTTTGGGTTGGACTATGAACCTACCAGTGAGGATATCCAGGAGATGAACCTCCTAGTTCGGAAGCGCAAGAAGCACGGAGTTATCCTCCGTCCCTATCATTTGACCCTCAATGGATACTTTGTCCCCGAGGGAGAATTTGAGCTCTACCATGGCTTTCCTGAGCCGATCTATAACTCTGTGGCCAGAGTCAGACACCCGGGTGTAGAAGTTTTCCAGGACAACTACTTCATCCCCAACAACACCGAAACTGCATCAACCGAGTCTAAGTCGTCCCCATGCCTCGACGGACAAGCGGTCACTCTCCTCTTTGGAGAGGACAACATCAAGCGCCTCGACTATGAGGACATCATCAACATCGCCCTGAAGGACAACTAATTTGACCTGACCGCCTTGATCTCTGATACTGACCCAGAGAAAGCTACACAAGGCTGGAGGAAGACCGTCAAGTGGACCGATCGCCAAGGCCGCATTCTCAAGATCACAACTGGAGAAGGCCCTATGTTCAAAGAGGGAAGTGAAGAAGAATCTGAGTCTGAGTCGGAGTCAGAGTCTGTCATAGCTCCTAACACTCCTGATGTCCCAGTCAAGGTCCCCTTCCCGCTGTTTTATCACAAACTTGTGGCTGCTTCAGAGGTTGAGTCAACTAGGGTCATCCCCACTCCCATGGAAGTTGACAACCTAGAGCCTGTTCCAGGGGCCACCTCCTCTGCTGTGTCGCCTCTAACTAACCATGAGATGTCTGTCCTCTCCGAGCTTTTCGCTCGTGTCAACTTAATGAACGCTAAGTTTGCTTATGAGTCGTCTCAATTTAACTGCAATGCAATTCTGAATGACTATGAGGAATTTGACTTGAGTGACTACCTACCTCACCTAGCCAAAGAACTTGACAAACGGGAAACCAGAACCCCCATCATTGAGGAAACCGAACCTATTAACGTAGGAACCGACAACACACCTCAAGAACTTAGGATAGGGACAACCCTTGACCCTCGGAAAGACAACAGTTCATTGACCTCCTCCACGAATACAAGGACGTATTCGCCTGGTCCGACAAAGATATGCCTGGGATCGACAGGGAAATTGCAGAGCACCGGATACCCATTAAACCCGGAGCTAAACCCGTAAAGCAAAAGCTGCGCCGAATGCGTCCTAAATGAGCCCTGAAAATGAAAGAAGAAGTGGATAAACAGTTCAAGGCCGGGTTCATCAAAGTGTCTGAGTACTCTGACTGGGTGGTCAACATTGTTCCTGTACCGAAGAAAGACGGGAGGATTCGGGTTTACGTCGACTTCAGGGATCTGAACAAGGCGACTCCAAAGGACGACTTCCCTTTGCCACATGTTGACATCCTGGTGGATAATACCGCCGAGCATGCTCTCCTATCATTCATGAACAGGTATGCTGGGTACAACCAGATCAAAATGGCTGAGGAAGACATGCACAAGACTGCATTCACTACACAGTGGGGTACATACTACTACACGGTCATGCCTTGCGGCCTCATCAATGCCGGGGCAACCTATCAAAGAACCGCTACCACTCTCCTACATGATATGATGCACAAGGAGGTAGAGGTATATGTCGATGACATGATCGTCAAATCAAAAGAATGGGACTGCCACATCAACGCCCTTCGGAAATTCTTCGCTCGTCTGCGGAAATATAATATGAGACTAAATCCTCATAAATGTGCATACGGGGTCACCTCCGGAAAACTCCTGGGACATGTCATCAGCAAAAGAGGCATTGAGATTAATCCAACCAGAATCAAAGCCCTTCAGCAAATGCCACGTCCTAAGAACGAGAAGGAGATTAGGGGATTTCTCGGCCAGGTTCAATACATCAGCCGCTTCATAGCCAAGCTCACCATGATTTGTGAACCAATCTTCAAGAAGCTTCGCGCCTCCGATCACACCGATTGGGACGACGACTGTCAGAAGGCCTTCGACACGATAAAGGAAATCCTATCCAAACCTCCTGTCCTCATGCCACCTCAACAAGGGATTCCCTTATCCCTATACCTGACTGTCACCGACACAGCCATGGGAGCAATGTTAGCACAAACAATCGATGGTGGAGAACGAGCCATCTACTACATCAGCAAAAAGTTCATCGATTATGAGACAAGGTACACCCAACTGGAAAAGACATGCCTTGCCCTAGTATGGTCAACAAGGAAGTTGCGGCATTACATGCTCAGCTATACGGTCCATATCTATTCCAAGATGGACCCGGTCAAATACATCCTCGAGAAACCCGTACTAAACGGAAGGCTGTCTAGGTGGACACTCATGTTGTCCGAATTTGATCTCAAGTTTGTACCCCTCAAGGTTATCAAGGGAAGGGCGTTTGCCGATTTCCTAGCAGAAAATCCCGTCAACGAGGATCCAACAACCGACACATGGTCACTTCCAGACGAAGACATCCTTTGTGCCGAATCTGACGCATGGGACCTATACTTCGATGGTGTATCTAATCTGAGAGGCTTCGGGGTAGGAATCCTTCTAATATCGCCAGAAGGAGAACATATTCCGATCTCGGTCAAGCTAGACTTCGCCGTCACCAACAATGCCGCTGAATATGAAGCATACCTCATCGGCCTACAAGCAGCCATAACACTTGGCATCAAGAGACTGAGGGTCCACGGCGACTCCTCGCTCATCATCAATCAGGTATCCGGATCATGGAAAATCCGAAGTGACAGCTCTTTGTAACACCCCCATATCCAGAGGAGCCTTAACTAGGCCTTCCTTAGCACATAAGGGCGTTACCATCTCGGTTACCCGAGGAAAGTAGTTATCAAACGTCAATAAAAGAACTATTAAGTTATATTACAAGTGATTCAAACCAAAATACAATACAAGGTACAACTCAAAGACTACTCGCTATGACCATCATATCTCGTAAAGACTCATCCCTGCCCGGACTCCAGCTATCCACAACATCAACACCTGCTAAGACCGACTGCTCACCATAAGGGATCACGGCAGACACATAACAAACAAACAACCAAACAAGGTCAGTACTGAGATAAGACAATGGCAACTACAATCAACAATACAAACAATGACATCAGTCCCAACCGCAATCGCAATACACCAACCAACTCACACGATCGTCCACCGGACCGACCACGCCGGGGGGGACCGCAGCCGTTCCCACCTAAGCCCCGCTCATCGTACGAGCGATAACCCTGTCCCATTAATGTGCACATCCCCTTCCGTGGCGGGTTCCACGAAGGGCGAAACTAGGGCGTGAAGTCACTCCCGCAAGTGACCCCACTCAGCCGAGAACGCATCTCGAGAACCATCAACAGCCATCACAACCACAATCACAAGACACACAATTACTGTATCAAACAACCACAATACTACCACAACGACCGACACACTAGACCATCTACAGAAACTAAGTAGGCGAACCTACCTTTAAGCAACCGCAACCAATCCATGTCGACAGATAATACGTCCAGCGATCACGCAACGCCTATAGCCACCATACAAATATCTATTACTAACAAGCAAACCCTAACTATAGAGACAAGGACACGGATGATGATTGTGACATACCTATAGGGAGAGACAAGGCAAAAGACCGCTACCCGACTCAAGAGAGCTCTCCTAAGGCACAAGGATCTTCACAAAGGCTTCCATGGAGTTTTTGAGGTGAAGGGAAGGGAAAGAGGCGACTGAAGGGTAGGAGGAAAGTGGCGGAAGTGATTTGTGGATTTAACAAAACGCGATATAAAACCCTCGCTGAAAACGCGGCACTCGATCGAGTACCCAACCTACTCGATCGAGTGGCCCCCTACTCGATCGAGTACCCTAGCTACTCGATCGAGTAGCCTCTACTCTATCGAGTACCACTCTTAACACACACCCCAAGATGGTTTTGGCATACTTCCCTAAGGTTACTCCCGCTCCTAAGGACAGTCAACGCTGGTCAAAGGATCCCTAAAAGGGCGGGTATTACAGCTTAGCTCCCTACCGAGCGAAAATCAATCAAGAGGCCGAGTTCTTCGACCAAGTCGACTACTTCCACTTGCCACGAGAGGAAAATCAATTTGCCGATGCCCTAGCAAAACTTGCCGCGCTCATCAATATACATGACGACATGACGTCAATGCCCCTATGTGTCGAGAGAAGGAGCGAGCCAGCTCACATTTGCGCCATCAACAGCGACGAGGTAAGCCATGTCGAACCCTGGTACCAAGCCAACCTCAAATACAAAACCAAAAATGAATTCCCTCCTAACTCTGACCCAAGAGGACAAAGAGCCGTGCATTTACTTGCATCACAATTCTTGATAAACCAAGATCAACTATACAAAAAAACACCCCAGGGGATTCTCCTCCTTTGCATTGACCATCACAAAGCCAAAAAAGTCATGGGAGAGGTCCACGACGGAGAATATGGCTCTCACATGAGCGCAATGATGCTTACCCGAAAAATCATACGGTTAGGTTCCTATTGGACCACCATGGAAGCCGATTGCCGCAACTACGTCAAACATTGCCACAACTGCCAAATCTTCGCCAACATACAACACATACCACCATCCCTTTTATACACCATGACATCACCCTGGCCTTTATCAACCTGGGCATCGACATCATCGGGAAAGTTAACCCGATAGGCACTAAGGGGCATTACTTCGTCCACGTCGCCATCGACTATTTCACTAAATGGGTGGAAGCACAGTCATATGCAGTCTTGACCGCCAGACAAGTGGCCAAGTTCATTCAAAACAACATCACCTGCCAATATGGGGTACCCCATGAAATCATCAGCGATCAATCCTTTCACTTCCGGGCGGAAACTGTAACACCCCCATTTATTCGGGAGCCTTTAGTTAGACATTTCCAAGTAAATGAGAGCGTTACCATCTCGGTTTCCCAAGGTAGTGAATAACAAAGTAAAACAAACCAAAGTACTTTAAATTAAAACTTTAGTGAATATATGTTTATTACAAATTAACCAACTAAAACTTAATATAAAAATAAATACATCTCGCAGCGGAAAATAAATAAGTGATATAACTATATATGTGATCTAGACTTCGTCTAAGGTTCCAAGTTTGGCTCTCATCTCAATGCTCCCAAGTCAGCTAATCTTTGGTACCTGTCAAATCTGCTCCCCATAAAACGGTTCACCACAGGTGTTCACGAATACACAGTCAACCGCGAGGTTGAGTAGGAATAAATACTAACAACAAAAACATACGATAACAATCCAATTCCTTTTTATATTAACAACCCCCTGACAACGTGCTCCATCCTTTTACTTAGCACACCTCCCTTAACAACGTGCTCACATTACTTTGGTACCCCTCCCTTAACAACGTACCGCCAATATGTAATAGTACCCCTCCCTCACAACGTACATATTACCATCACCCTAGTGTACAAACTCCTTCAATAACGTACAACTGACTGTCGCACAGCTTTTCACAATAATCACATTCTCAATCAACGATAACAATACAAATCACCCCATCAATGTTATTAATATTAACCAACGTAAATCAACATAATTCACCCTTCCAACAATCGCGATATAATCAACCAACATATACAATAAGAATCTCCCCTCCAACAATTACGATTATATCAACCAACACAGTTCACATACGATCAATTCACTTTAATGTAAATCATCCAACAAACATTATCGAGTAAAAGTTGAGTAGGATTTATCCCTACCTCGCAAGCAAGAACTCCAATTACGCACTCCAATAATTAAAGCGAACAAATCAGATTATAAAGTATTCACAATTTCCGTCACCTATATAATAATAACAATTATAACAATTATAACTACAAACTTTATTTATTTATTTATTCTTCTTATTATATAAATTATTAAAGGTCTATGCTAACCAAAAACCCGATTTAATACAAACCCGAGTCACCATCCGAATTATTTAATTAAACCCGTCACAAAAGAAACAACAAACACCACCCTATACACCGTGTAAACCGTGTGCAACCACCCCCCATAAACACCCTCCAAACCGACACCACACACCACCACAACCACCACCTAGCCTCCACACCCCCAGCCTCCAGTCCCACGCACCCAACTCACCTCTTACCACCAGCTCCACCACCACCAGCAACCTATAAACCCACGCCCTAACCCACTCGACACCAACCACACCCCCCTGACACACCTCCAAAACCCGTCCCAAAACACCACATATGTTGCCGCCTACAACCACCACCCAACTCAGCAGTCCACCCTCGACAAAAGCCACCAAAAACTACCCCAACCTAGACCTCCTACAACCTCCAAAACTCCCTCGAAAACCTCCTGCCCAGAACACGGGTTATCTCCTGTTTTCGCCACCACCGACACAAACCGCCACCTGCCACCATACCGCCACCACCAACATGACCGACCACCTTCCCCCGTCACAACCCCTCCTTACCCAGGTCAAGACGAGGTCGATTAGGGGTTCAATTACCTATTCCAATCCCCCACGACCAAACCCACATAACCCTTAAACCCGCCACCTTTAACCACCCTAAACACCACCCTATCACGGTCAACGACGGTCACTGAAGGCCAAGTCAGAAACTTTGCAGTCCAACGTCGCTATAGGTCCAATTTTCGAGTCCCATGGTGGTCTATAGAAGTCATACTATTGATCTAAAGATGCTTGCATGAAAAGAATATAAACCGATTTAAGATGAATAACTACCTCGGGTTGATTAATTGATTTATGTTAATTCCTTTTTCTTCCGTCTCCTAAAGCTTCTTCTTTTAATTTGGGATTAATTTCTCAGATTTAAGGTGGTATTTATAGTGTAAGATTTAGAGAATACGAGGTCAATTAGGAAACTATTGTGACTTACCTTATTCTAATTAGTATAGGAATTGTCATTACAATTATATTATTATTATCATATATTATCAACCTTACCATAGCTAGGATTTCCTCACACAATACTTTCTAATTTATTATTGCCATAACTTTATTATTATTATTATTATTATTATTATTATAATTATAATTACCTTTATATATTATTATTTCCTTATTATATTATTATTAATTCCCGATATAAATCCCGATTACACTCATACCAATTTAATAAGTTTCGGCCCATATAATAATAGCACACGGCCCAAAGCACAAATATTAGTTAAACCCAATTCCCGACTTGAATTATTAATTTATTATTTAATTAACGTCTTGTTATAATTACTATTAGAAATGTCTTTAATCAATTATTAAATTACATAAATTACCTTCACAATTTATTATTAAAATACGGAATATTACAGAAACTCAGGCCTTGGTGGACAAATACAAGATCAAACGACATCGATCATCCCCCTACCGTCCCCAAACCAACGGAGCGGTGGAGGCAGCGAACAAAAATCTTGTCACCATTGTCAAGAAAATGCAAGACAACTACCACGATTGGCCGAGCAAACTCCCATTCGCACTCTGGGGATATCGAACTTCCATCCGAACACTGACAGGCGCCACACCCTTCTACCTAGCATACGGTATGGATGCGGTTCAACCGGTAGAGTTAGAGGTCCCTTCTCTACGCATCCTACTGGAGAGTCAGTTCCCTGAGGCGGAATGGACCCGTCGAAGGTATGAACAACTCACTCTTCTAGACGACCGGGGGCTCAACGCCTTGCACAACGTCCAGCTATACCAATGACGTATACAATGGGCATTCATTAAGAAGGTTAAACCCAGGAACATCAAGGAGGGCGACTTGGTCCTCAAGTCAGTTCGAGCACCATTACCCATCGATCCGAGGGGAAAGTTCAAACCCAACTGGGCCAGGCCATACCTGGTCAAGAAAATACTTTCGGGGGGTGCAGTGAGACTGAGTGACCTAGACGGGGAGGATTTTATAGACCCGACCAACCTAGACCAACTCAAGAAATACTAACCTTGAACCGTAGCAACCAGCTACCTAACCCTAGTTTTATAACTAGCAACCACCTTAACCCTTTTCCAAGTCAAGTTCCTCAACGCATTCTGATTTGAAATTGTATGTTTTATCGAGTCTAAGTTGTGGTACCTTGCCCGTTTCGAAGGCCCTTTGACCTGTCAAAGGCAACATCCATTTGCACTAAAATAAAAAAAAAAAAAAAACTGAACTACGAGCATGGTTTGATTTCACCTCTTTAGGTGGATACGTAGGTAGTCTCTCTTATACATGAGAGATACAACCACAAAACCCAATCAAAATTTACAAAACCCTCTGAACTACGAGCATGGTTTGATTTCACCTCTTTAGGTGGATACGTAAGCAGTCTCTCTTATACATGAGAGATACAACCACAAAACCCAATCAAAATTTACAAAACCCCCTGAACTACGAGCATGGTTTGATTTCACCTCTTTAGGTGGATACGTAGGCAGTCTCTCTTATACATGAGAGATACAACCACAAAACTCAATCAAAATTTACAGAGCCCCCATAATAAAAAAAAAAGCACACACATTTCCTCATGTTTACCCACATACAAAACATTCCCCTTTCCACAAAATACAAAAGAAGCCTTTCTCCCTTCCTACAAAAAAATCCCATTTCCTAAGTGAAAATGTTTAGGACGATTCAAACCAAATTGCCTTTACAAAATGGATGGAAGAAACAAGCGTTCACAATTTTTACACAAGCAATCCTCTTATTTAATAATGGGAGGGATTACAAATTTAACAACAAACAAGGCTCGGCAAGTCTACAACTTATCAAAGCTAAGGTGTCGACTAAAACACCTCACATAATAAAACTAGCACAAAACACACAAAACATAGCTAGTACAACATAATAAAAACTCACAACAATAATACAACATAATAATAAAGCGGGTAATGGAGGTCTTCACTCTTCCATTCTACCCTTGCCTTTTCCCTCGGGGTACATCTTCCCCTTATTCTTCTTGTTGGCCCGCCTAGCTTGAACTTCTTCTTCGGAATGAATCCTCAATGGATCTACAACGGCGACGGCCTCCGGTCTCTTGCATGACCCCATGTTCGGTCCAAAGCGAGCCCATAAATGGCCCACTACATTTTTGGGACCCGAGCTTCTCCTCTTCGGTGGCCTCATCACATCCGGGCTAACTCCATCAACATAATCCTCAAAGAAGGCGCGGTTGGCCTTGCCAACCTCTCGATACTTCAAGTCGACGATCTCGTCCTTACGGTATTTGGATCTCTCTTCCAAGGATGAAGCTCTTGACCACTTGACATAAGCGGGAGTCACCCATGTCGTGGCAACGGGGTTTGGCACCTCCCAAAGTGGCCGAGTGGCCCACCATCTTTCGAAGACCTCCAGAAGCTCAGAGTTTCGGAAAACTTTCTCTCGGACAAGAGTATCTTGAGCGGGCACCTTTTGTTGACGCCCCATTTGCCTCATGAGCCTTTTGGGATAGATGAAGGAAGCAACCTTCAAACCCACCACCATCAAAGAACGAGGACTAGCACCCGAAGCGGGCAACTCCGTGAAGGACCTCAAGTGCGACCATGGCACCACCCAACGGATGTGAGGACCACCCTCATCCGCCAATTTCGCGGCCCAATAGGCCTCGGTGGAAGCAAAGCTATCCGAGTACAACGTCTTCCTCATAGTAAGGTGACAGAAGGAATAAGAGGAGGAATCAACCGGAGGCTCTACATACCTTACCCTCTCCAATAGCCACACTCGGAGGATCCTTGGAGATCCAAATGAGGGAGCTTCTCCACAAGATCCCTCCTTGTCCAAAGCTTGGATGATCTCGCCAAGCACCAACCATGATGGATCTCTACCATGCTCCATTTGCTCAACTACATGTACAAGGGTATACCATAGCATTTTGGCCCCTCCTTCTTCAAAGCATCAACAAAGAGGTATACATGGACAAGGTAAAAGGCAATAGCCCTTCTCCTAGCCACCTCCGAAACATTGGCATCTAATCGGTTTGAGAAAATGTTGATGAGAGCCAACATATCCACACCATGAGGAGCAAGAAGAAAGTTAACTTGGCTTGTTGACAAGCCCAACATTGAACGGAATTTCTCCTTATAACACAACCGAGTTGGAGGAAGCACCAGAACACAACCCGGCCACCCACCAATGGCACCAACTTCTTCGGCAAGTGGACAAATTTCACCTTTCGGGAAAACGAAAACGTGATGTTTCGAATCCCAAAACCGAGAGCATGCTTCAAGAAATGAGGATTGTACCTTGACTTGACGAAGCACCAACAATTGACCAACTCCCATGCAAACGAGTTGATACTTCTCGGGAGGCGACAAATCCTGGCACCATTGTCGCAACGCATTCTCAAAGGCATCCGTGAAATATTTTTGTGGAAGAAGAAGAAGTTTTGTAGAGATTTTTTTCGTGTGATGAAACAATGAAGCATAAACATACCTATTTATAAAAAACAATCAGCGCATTTTTCAGAAAAAAGGGAGAGCTGGCTCCTATCGCCGAGCAGCTCGCGCCTCTTTGGCCCTGTTCTCAGGATTCCCACCTTGAATTGTCCCTTTCAAGTTGTGTTTTCCCCTAACACCTCAAACCTCCCGCCGGAATGCTCACGCCTCTTCGGGATGGTCCAGGACATTTTGTGTTTTCTCACACTCACATTTCCTTGTTTTCGCGTTTTACGAAATCCGACACGGTTTCCATGACGCAGCTTTAAACATACGGATTTTTTCTTTCTTTTTTTAAAGGGAGAAGGGCTAGTCGCCCCGATCCGCGACGGATCGTTTTCATGTTAGTCAAAATTCCGAAATTTTTTTCGCTTTTTCGCAATTTTCTCAACAAAAAATAAAAATCGAAAGTCGATAACACAACATCAGTTTTCCTCAAAAATTCAAGCACTCACAAATTCGAGTCTTGATCTCACAAAAATCAAATCAAATACACTAAAAAAAAATCTATTCTAAAATTCACCCCTGACGGGTTGAGTTTGAATTTTTTGAATTACAAATCAATTTCAACAATTTCGATGCAATTTAATTCAAAACACGAGTTAATTGCTCAATTTTCAAATCAATTTCTTTTTAAGAAGTCCGAACACGACGACTCGCCGCGGAATTTTTCAAAATACCATTCCAAATTTCGAATTCCATTTTTAACTTCGAGTTATCGCGGTTAAATTTTGTTTTCAATTGAATGCTTTTTACGTGTTTACATTTATGCGTATGTGCTACATGTCGCCTGTTTTCTACACTAACGATGCAGGAACTGGTGCAAAGCAAAAGGGGAATTGACAGCCGACAGCGCTCCTCCGAAACAAAACACAAAAAAAGCCAAAATCACAAAATAAACCACAATCCAAAAACACAAATATACAAACCGCCTCACGCAAAATGTAAATGTGTACAAACAAGAGTCCAAGATACGAACAAGCTACTACAACTACTCAGCACCTCCCATCGGACCAGTCTCGGTCTCACGAGGAGTCGCAGCCAAGGCAGACACCACCATCTACTCAGGCCCTCTCTCAGAAGAACTCTCCAGCGTCTCGTATTCCATCGTGACACGAAGCTCCTCCGCCGCAGCCAACTGAGTCCTAAGAGAGGCAATCTCCGCATCTCGGCTCCGCAACGCGTCCTCACGACGCCTCAACTCCTAGTCTCGACTGGTGATCCCCAACCCCTGGGCCTCAATCGTCGACCTAGCTGCATCCAACTCAGCACGGACCCGAGCAAGCTCCGCCGGATCCGCAGTACCCTGCAAAACCCAATACAGATCATTAAGATCTAAAAACGTGAAATACAACACAAAATACACAAAACCAACATACAAAAGATACCTGAGCAAGCCGAGCCTCCCACGCAGCCAGGTCACCAGCAAGCGCCCTCCACCGGTTAGCCATCCGCCACAAAGCCTGATGACTAGCGGTCGTCACCTACAACCAAGAAGATCCTTCAATACAATGCAAGGCAAAATATAAATAAGGAAGAATGTTCGGATCAGGAACTCACCCTCAGAACACTCAACCTCCACTCCATGCCGACGTTGATCACCTCAGCGACCGCAGGCTCTGGCAGGTGCAGTTGTAGCTCCTCACCGCCCGGCCCCTGAAAGGTGGTCTCCGCCGGGAAAACTGGGGACTGGGCCCTCATCAACGCATCGACCCCCTGCAATTTGGGTCCACATCAAAGGTAACAGACCCTCCTATCAAAAGAGGTAATAAAAACAAGAAGAGCAGAGGAAAACATACCTCGATCGGGTACCAGGCAACTCTCGACAACCGGAAGGTGTCGTGTCGACCTCCCGTCGCAACAGATCCTCACCACCCTGACCGTGAAGGTGCTCCTCAACCTCGTCGGGGGTCAACTCCTGGAACAACACCCTAGGCGGGTTGACCGGTACCACAAAAGTCTCAGTGAAGCACTGACGAGCTAAGCGCTCGCCCAGGTACCAAACCGGCTCGATCGCCGTCTCAAGGTACAAACGCTGGGAGCTGCGAGGCCGCAAACGCTCCCTGACAGCGGCCGATACCTCTGTGTAGTGCTCCCAAGGCCACCCGATAAACTGCACTCAAGGCAAAGCTAATCAACCAACTGGGGGCTTCCTAAGCTACCTAGTCATCCTATCTCTATCTATTTCTACAAAGAAGAAGAAGTAAGGAACAGCTACTTACTTCAGCAACTCAAAGGGCGTTCACACGACTCCTGCAGTCCTCGTAAGTCGACTTAATCGACTTCTTCCGAGCCACCGTCCAAGCCCTCACGGCAGGGTAAGTCGAAGGGACACCACCAGTGGTCCCCGGACGCAGAGGGATGAAGTAAGCATACAACCAAGCCTGTAACCAAACACAGCAAACACAAATCAGCCAATCTTTCAAAAATTGGCAAAATCAAAATCAAAATCAGTCAAAATCAAAACTACAAAAAGACGCTCGTACCTCCATGATGAGGCCGGGACCAACCAAAGCAGGGGCACTACCATCCCCCACTGCCTCCGGACGCACCGCTGCGTGCATGTACCGGGTAAAACTCGCCAAGGCTGGCGTAACCCAGTCAAGCTGACCCAAAGTGTCGAGGTTAGCAAGGAGATGAAGTACCTTGGTCGACAGGCGCTCACCCTTGTCACCAAAGTACGTGGCACCCAAGAAGTACCACAACCACAATCGCGCCTCCTGTGCGTCAGCTCTAGCCTCAGCCTCCGGACTCGCCAACGGCGCCGGGGCGTAACCCACCGCTCTCCCTCTGAAGTGGTCTCTCACATACGAGCTCGCGATCAGGTACGGAGTAACATCAGAAGGCTCAGGCAAAACAGCCCCGATCAGACGAGTCACCGCAGGAGAGGACACCCTCTCCGGTGTCTCCGTGAACTCAACAGGCATCTCGCCACACGGGAGGCCGGATATCATGGCGAAATCCTCTAAGGTCACACCGACCTCCCCGAACTCCATGTGGAACGACGACGTCGTATCCCAGTACCGGTCCAACATGGCACGAATTAGACACAGGTTCGACCTAATCGAAGACCTGTGAATGTCCCGCCAAGCAGCCACCAACGGCCCAAAAGCCGACCCTCTATCAACACCCTTGTACCGGCTCGGAGAAAGTCGTAAAAACCCAGACAGGTAGTAAAACCTGAGAAAGTCCTCATAGTTCCAATCTCTTGAAATAAAAAACAAACAACGTCAGAACACCTATTCAGGTCTGACACTTCAAAAACAACGAAGATTCGATGAAATGGTATAACTTACCAAGCCCTCGTGCGCGTGGTAGGAGATGTGCCTGTCCAGTCGAAGCCACAACTGGCTACCATCGAAACCCTCTGCCCAAGCAGGTGTCGCCCGCAGGCTCGGCCCCCGCGGAGCTGTAACCTGTCTGGCCTCCCAACCCGCGACGTGAACGTCGTCCTAAACCGTCTCTGCCCTCCGTCTCTTCTGACCATGAGCTCAACGTGACGAATGGGAGGCGCCTCAACGACCCTAACGACGTTCTGTAACGTCCGTCTGGTCGGCCGAGGAGCCCTCCTCCTCCTAGTAACCCTCCTCCCGGAGGTGCCAGCCTCAGACCCCGTCTAAGCTCTCTCAGCGTGAGCAGCCCCAACGACGGGCTCCTCACAAGCCTCGTCGGCTCTCCCAGCCCCAACAAGGGGCTCCTCACAAGCCTCAGCGGCTCTCTCAGCCCCAACAGCCTCCTTGGAGGGCCCCTCCTCCTCAGAAGCGTCCTCCACTGTCACAACAGGTGCACTAGTCGGAGTACTAACCAGCCTTGTCCCAAACAGGTCCTCTAAAGTCGCAGCAAGGGACCCGGTAGGTCCTGAACACTATCCTGCAATCAAAGAACGTCAGCCAAAATTTCGGCATTACGACGGCGTAAAATGGACAAATCCAAAAAAAACCTGCAAAACATAACAAGGGCAATCCTGCCCAAACCCAACCAAACAAAAGCAATTCACAAAAAAAAACGCACAAAAAAACGACTCGCCCTTCTTTTCAACCAAAAGACGATTCAAAACAACAACAAACAAAAATGGCACCTCAAGACCCACATGAGGTCCGCCAACAAACCAAAATAAGTTCCCGACGCAATGGGGTATTTTTCTACAACTCAAAAAGGCAATTTCTACGCCAGTTTGAGCGCAAACAGGTCAAAATTTCAAAATACGACCACAACGAGGCAACGTGATTTTACCACGCCTCAAAGCGACATAAACTACCAATAAGGTCCATTTCAAGACAAACTGACTCAATTCAAGCCCGGACAGGCGCTTATTTCGTCAGACAGGAGACCGCTTCAAAAGCGAAAATTCTAATTTTTGCCCACAACACCCGACAAAGGTCCACAATGGCAAACACAGTCTTTCCCGACTACAATACAACCTAGTGGGACCCATTACCCAAGCAAGGCATTGTGAAATGAGACGGTTTCTTCGTCTCACTCACGTTTTTCGAGCATATGGGACGTAAACGGGGACCAAAATGCAAACTAAAAGCACCCCTATACTCCTAAATAGGTTTCTAACCTAATGCAATCATCAATTTCACTCAAAATAGGCTCAATCAAAAACGCCCAAATCGATTTTAAGGGTATCAAATTCCGCCCTAATTCAATCAATCAAAAGACCAACAAACTCAAATGGATTCAAGAGGAAATATATATGTGGACCATGGAAAAACGCTCCACTCAAATGCTTTTTCAAAACATTTTTAATTTTAAAAGAGTCGCCACTAAATTTTTAAATGGAATTTAGAAACCAATTTTAGAGATTTGAATTCGTGTGACTTTACGTGTTAGGAAGTTAATTTAATTTCATTAAAACAACACCCAACCCCGCACGTTGCAATAACGGTCTCTACTAGGTGAAAGATGGCTATTCCGGAAAGATATCACATGCGTATGCAACCATTGAATTTAAATCCTATCATGCGAATCTCATTCTAAGTCGTTCAAAATGCATTTAACTTCGTCGAAGTGGTTTAGCATGTGAGGTTCATTGATTAAACTAGAAAAAACACATCCAAAGAGAGGGATAGGAAGGCTTACGCTTAGCATAAGATGTATTAACAAATATTAGTGGTTAGCTCATACATACAATATAAATTATAAATAAAGTAAATTAAAATCTAAAACATAAACTAATTAAACTAAGGATTAGTCAAACAAAGTCAAACAAGGAAGCAAATTAAAACACAAAACCTGGACAAACCCATGCACTGCACGGATCTAAAATTTTCGAAATATGTCAGAATTGACCCGTGCACTGCGCGGGTTTTGAATAAATACATTGCTAATTACAAAATAAATACTAAATCAATGCAATAAATTACGAAAATCTACCTAAACTAAAATTACAAATTATAGGTCTGGAAAATCATAAAAAATCAATTTTTATATGGTTAAAAATAAATACACGTAAATTAAATAAACTCGATTTATTAAATTGCCCTATTCCAACACGAGGATATGTAAATGAGACGGGGTGTACGACCGACCGATATGGCGGATTTCTTTCCCATCTCAAGTCAACGCGGGTGCCGGAATGGTACTTTAACTCATACTCAAACTATTCTAGTTTCGATATTAGTTAGACGATGTTAGACAATGGTTAGTAAATAAACAATAAAAAAACGAAATAAAAAGGAGAGAAGGGAGTTTTAATGCACCCTCAACCTACATGTATCGTTGACACCGTCTTGGGTCGTAATCGATCGTAGATTTTATCTCGAGGGGCCGTCGTCGACGAAGACAATTGAAATTGAATTTTGAAATCACGAAACAAACACGTTCAAAAGGCAGACTTGAGCAGCGATTTTCAATCGCTCACCACGACTTCGTTTCTCAACGATTTTTCAAACCGAAAGATGTTTTGGAAACTAGAAAGACTGAATTTTGTGAATATGGAAACAAACCAGAAGTTTTAATGGGATTTATGCACGAGAATCAAGGCCAAAGACCACGATAGAAACTCGAAAACAAGATTTGTGTCCCTGTTTTCGAGCGGCTGTCACGGCTTTAGTTTAGGGTTTTTTTGGACGATTGATGGTTGTTATTTACAGTATGTTGTGGGGAGAACTTAGAGGAATGAAAGTATGGTGAAGGGGGGGTATTTATAAGGAGTTTCGAAGGGTAGAAGTAGGGCAACAAGCAGTCGGGCCTGTTTCGCATAGCTGCTGTCCATCAGCTAATTCATGGGGTTTTTAGGGTTTGTATGGGGGTTTTTCTTAGTGGTTAAGCTAAGGTAATATGGGTAGGATACTAGGGTATGGTGTAGGGCTAATGGGCACGGGTTTGGTAGCTGTTTGGAGCGGGTTTTGGGCTCGGGTTGGAGCACGTAAAACAGGGGGGGTTGCTTGTGTTGCGGGCTGTTTGTGAAGTATTTGGGACGGGAATTGGATGGGTTTTGTGGTGTTCTAGGTGCTGGGTTGTTGTGGGTAATGTGGAGCGCGGGTTGGTGGTGATGGGTTGCGGGTTTGGACCAAGTTTGAGTCGGTTTAGAAGGGCTTTCGATGGGCTATACAAACACGGGCAAAGGAAGGAATTGGGCTGTGTTGGGGAGTGTTTTGGACGAAATTTGGGTGTGGATATGGGGGTTCGAACTGGGGTTGAATGGGTAGAGGCCTAGGCTGGTTAGTGTACTCGAGATTCGTGCCAACTCGTAAAGAAAACGGGCTCAAAAACCAAGCTAAAATCGAGCTCCAAAACGCGTGGTTGAAACGAGTTTTAAATTTTCAAATTCGATTTTTCAAATCAATTAACACATTAATATAAATGATTTTTCAAATCAAAAAATATATTTTATTTTCAATAAAATAAATTTAAGAAAATAAATTCAAATTAAAATAATAAAATGAATTCACTTAAAAAAGCTTTAATTTAAATATCATTTAAATTAATAAAATACTCCGTCGACAACGCTCATTCTACATCGTAAAACGAGCCCAAATAATGACAATGACAACTAAAGAATACATGTGTCCTATCATCATCGGGTGTTTGTCGGGTTTTCTATAAATTCCAATATCGACAGATATGGGTATCTACAGAGCCCCCACTTTGACTGAGGCTTGGACAGGGCGAAAGTCAAAGTATACCCCAGGTCCCTCTCGACCTGAGGATTCTGCGGGTCGTTTAGAGTCCATTAGACTTGTGTATGTAAGCTCGCCAGCCATAAGAAGAGATCATACCTGAAACTTCGTCGGGGATTGACTCTTGCTTCTGTTGTGTCAAATTATCATCGTTAGTCATCGACCCATAAATTGCATATATGGTGGGTTGAGCCTTATCCTCGGGCGCCTACGTATCCGTTTCTGACGGAATCAAACCCGCGTCGTAGTTCGGCTCGATGGCCTGTAGCTTTCTACTGCTTCGGCTCGGATACCAATATCCCATTGTTCATGTGAGTAAAGACAAAACTTGCGCTTTGCTTATCAATTTCGCTGTTCTGCTAGGGAGAACGATTCACTGAAACCGACGTTTCTGTTGGAAAAATATCATTTCCGCAGCATTTTGCTGTTGATCTTTGTTAGGAGGATGCCATCCTGTCTATTTTGTAGTGGTCTCTGGAGCCGACGGCGACAGAGCCCCCAGTTGGAGCATATTCTGCAAATTTAATCATAATATATAGCACGCGATTCACGTAGCGACATTTTGATACTTGAAATGGTCATCGACCGAATTTTGATGGGTCTCTGGAGCCGACGGCGACAGAGCCCCCAGTTGAAAGAAAAGGAAAATGGGTTATCGACCCGCAGACATGAACATTGCTTAGAAAAGGTGGGTCATTGACCCGAACTTTGAATATCTCGAAAATGATTGGCCTCTTCGAGGCGAGAATTTATTTCAGTTTTCTGGATCCAAATGATTTTTCGAATTAACACATAATTTTATTTTCAATAAAATTAATTGCGAAAAATTATTTCAAATTTCTGGAGTTAAATGATTTTTCAAATCAAAACATAATTTCATTTTCAATAAAATTAATCGCAGAAGTTTATTTCAAATTTCTGGAGTGAAAGCGATGGGTAGACACGACCTTTTGACGAAAAGACTCGGACTTTCTGACCCGTAACCAATGTGGGCGTAACCTAACAAAATCCGTAAGTGTGTACGGGATGTTAATTCAACACGGGACGCGCAGGGGATGAGATTGTAAATTAGTCACTTCGGTGCACGAACTATGACAAATTCCGCAAGAGAAATGAGCGAACCAAACCCGGGACGGATGGGGCCCACTTGGCGCGCCACACAGGCCTTACACGACCGAAATAGAGGAGGTATGGGACTTGCCTTCTTATTTCAAAAAGCTACCAAATTTCCTAAAACTAGTAGGCTTCCAAGTTTCCAAATTTCCTAGAAGATTTAGGTTTCCAAAACCTAAAGGAATTATACTTCCAAAATTCCTCATCTCTTTTCATACATAAGGAAGGGCTAAGGGTTGAGATTTCCCACAATTTCTCAAACAGAAATCTCTCTGCTTAAAAGAATATCTTTCTTAGAAAAAGGAAAACTAGTCATGAATTCCTTCTTTGGGACCATGAAGGGATGGGCGACAGAATTCAGGGGTTTAGAAATCCAAAATCTGAATGCGGCGGGAATTCAACAAATCATTTTCCTGAGGCAAGTAATGATTCAACCCGCATTTCTTAAAGAGTGCCTGAGAGTGTGGGATCCCGAGCATCATGTCTTCGCTTTTCCGGAGGGAGAAATATGTCCCCTTCCTGAAGAATTTACCGTCTTAGGAGGATGGAGGACCACGCAAGAGCCTGTGGTTCCCGACTTTGTGTCCAACTGGACCCGAAAATACCGCGAATATCTAAACTTTTCGCGTGATGAAGCCCGTACCATCGTCGATGGTGGAAAGGTGGACCTGCCTGCGCTAGTGCATAAATTCCGGCGTGCGAATGACCCAGATATACCGATCATTTATCGACGCCGCGCCTTTGGCCTCATTCTATTGCATCTTTATTGTTTCGAGGGGGCGATAGAAATTCCATCTTATCGCGGCCAAGCTAGACTAATCCGAGTCGTGGAGCAAATGGAGAATGGTGCTAATCCTGCATGGATTATACTAGCTGAGACTATTAAAAGCTTGGATGCACAAAAAGCCAATCCGGATGCTGTATTCATGGGATCAACCCGTCTACTGCAAGTTTGTCTTTCTTCTCTTTTTTCCTTTTTTTTTTCTCTTTTCTTCGTCTCTTTTTTTCTTTTTTTTTTCGTTTTTTTCGTTTCTTCTTTTTTTTTTTCGTCTTTTTTTTTTTTCGAGGGAGCGTCTTGGTTTGATTGATCCGCCGTTGAAACCAGAAGATTATCATGTCAGAAGTCTCACTAATCGGCGACGACGCGCTACGATTCGAGCAAGGATCCGATTATCGGCGAAATATGCCGATTAGCGAACAGGTCTCACATTCGCTGGTCCTTACCATGGCTTCATTTGAGCTCACTTACCGGGCTCGGCAGATACGATCATACACGGTATGTCACTTTATTGGGCTTGGATCACCCTGTCTATTTTTACCCGGACCGAGTGCTTCGCCAATTCGGTCGTCAACAAATTGTCCCTGCGACGGAGGCTTCGCGAGGTCCTGCTTTTGTTATTTCTCAGGGTAGATGTCATACTTGGCTCCATGCGTGGCGCCGAAGGACCGTGTGGCGCATTCCCGAGCCACGCGAGTCTACTTGGGTTTCCCCTTCATATCTCAAATGGACTACAGAACCGGGCCTTAAAACAAGGAAGAAACTACAGAAAGATGATGCCATTGATCGGGAGAAGCATGACAGGGGTTAAAAATCGACAATTCTTTATCAAGGGTCGATTCCGGCCCGACCGAGACCGAGACTAGGCCTGACGAGAACCTTAGGGCTAAACCTGGTGCTCCTAGCGTGTGGGACCGACTGGGTACTACAAGTGGTGACGTTCCGACACTTGCAGAGAGACTTGGCCCTCGACCAAGTGTAAAAGAGAGATTGGGCCCGCGAGAAGACAGCGTGGTCCCCCCGAAGAAACGAGCAAGAATGATGATGGGTGAGACATCGTCTCTTAGTGACGGGACACGCGACCCAACTAAAGATAGGTGGTAGTTACGGCTCTATTATTTAGTATTACTATTATGCTTTTATTTGCTTTCCTGTTAGTTTGATTTGTAATGGGCGTCGCCCGGATTTATCAAAATAAAAGACACGTATTATTTATTAAAAATCTTCAGTTTCTGCATTGAAAATTTCATTTTTATTGTGGTTGTACCCTTTTCAAGGGTTGCCTACGTATCTGCTTTTCAACAGAATCAAACTGAGGTCGTAGTTCTCTCATAAAACATTTCGTGCAAAGGGCAACAAATGCCAAACTTAAAACTTATTCAAATACATCACAATTCAAGTGTTATTTCATAACTTTGAGAGTGAGGTCTTAAGGATAGTACTTCTTCAACCGATCCGATTCGTTGGATTCGAGAAATCATTTCCATGCAAATCATCAAACGTACCGCGCCTCCCCGTGAGTATCTTCTTCACGAGATAAGGACCGGCCCAATTAGGCTTAAACTTCCCTCTTGGATCGACCGGTAATAGAGCCCTTACCGATTTGAGAACTAAATCGCCTTCATTAATTCCCCCGGCTTCACCTTCTTGTTAAAAGCCCGCTCTATCCTTTTCGATAGAGTGAACATGATACAACGCATTCAAACGACGCTCATCAAGTAACACCAACGAATATTATCCGGCTTGGACCCAATCCGCTTCGGGACCTGGCTTTCGAGCAAGATGCGCAGGAGGGTACTTCCGATTCGACCGGTTGTCTTGCTTCCATCCCGTAAACTAGATAGTACGGGGTTGCCCATGTGGTCGTTCGATGGATGTTCTATATCCCCACAACGCGAAGGGTATCTTCTCCGGCCACTCCTTGTAATTGTCAGACATCTTTCTCAATATAGTAGCCACCGTTTTGTTAGCGGCCCCCACCGCTCCATTTGTCTGAGGTCGATATGGAGATGACTTATGATGCTTGATTCTATACTTTTCAAGTATAACGGCTGTCTCGGCTTGAAAGTGAGTTCCATGATCACGATGAACTCGTGCGGCACTCCGTACCGACAGATGATGTCATTCTGAATAAACTTGGCTACTTGCTTCGCATTTAGCACTTTGTAAGACTTGGCCTCTACCCACTTGGTAAAGTAATCAATAGAGACTACGATATAACAATGCCCTCCTGTTCCAGAAGGGTTTACTTTTCCGATGATGTCGATTCCCCAGGTTGAGAAAGGCCAAGGTGACGTCATGGTGTATAGCATAGAAGGTGGTACATGTTGAATATTCGCAAATATTTGGCAATTGTGACAATGCCGGACATATCTACGATAATCTGTTTCCATTGTTGTCCAATAGTACCCTAACCTCATGATCTTCCGAACTAGCATGTGGGAGTTCATATGCGGCCCACATTCCCCGTCGTGGACTTCTTCCATGACCTTTTTCTGACGTTGTCTTGTCGACGCATCGCAACAGGACACCCTGTGCTGTCTTCTTATACAATTGTCCATCGTTAGTTTTAACGAATTGGGCGGATAACATTCGCAATGCACGCTTTCCACGTGTGTCGAGGTCTGCAGGGTATTCTCTTGGTTCTTTGAATCTCACAATGGATGCATACCAAGGTTCGGCTTCGCTTTCCTCTCCATCATCGACAGCATTTATATAAGCTGGTGGAGACCTTCGTTCGACACACAATGGCATGCTATCCATATGATCGTGGATGTTTATCAACGCCGCCGCTTTGATGATGCGTCGTGAACGATTTTCCTCCTTGGGAGGTACACGTATTGCACCTCTTCGAAGAGTTTTTCTAGCTCTTCTATCTTAGCCTGGTAGGGTGCCAGGCTACTACTTTTGATCTTCCATGACCCCGTCACTTGATTGATGACCAAGGAGGAATCCCCGTGTACTGTCAACTTCATGACTCCTAACTTGTTAGCGCTCTGCAAACCAAGTAGGCATGCTTCGTACTCCGCGGCGTTATTTGTGACGGCGAAGTCCAATTTGATCGAAACTGGTACGTGCTCTCCTCTCGGTGAAATGATAAGGACACCTATTCCGCATCCCATGTTATTCGAAGCCCCATCGAAATATAGATCCCATACATCATCTTCGACATGGACAATATCCTCATCTCTGGGAACGACCAAGTGTCAACAATGTCGCTTTCTTCGATCGGATTATCGGCCAGAAATCGGCAACGACCTTTCCTTTTATCGCTTTCAGCGGCACATATTTGAGATCGAATTCCGATAGCATGAGGGTCCATCTTGACATTATGCCGTTTAGCACCGCTTTTCAAACAAGTACTTGATGGGGTCCATTCTCGAATATATACTCACACTCGTAGTTGAGCATATAGTGACGTAGCTTCTTCGTTGCCCAGACTAAAGCTAGGCATGTCTTTTCTAATGCTGTATACTTTGATTTATACTCCAAGAACTTTTTACTAAGGTAGTAAATTGCTCTTTCTTCTTTGTCAACGGTTTGTGCCAGCATTGCTCCCATCGCGGTATCTGTAACTGTTAAATATAGTGATAGAGGCAAGCCGGCTACAGGCGGATTGAGAACTGGCGGAGAAGATAACACTTCCTTTATCTTATCAAACGCGGCTTGGCATTGGTCATCCCACATACTATGCTCCCCAACTTTCAATTTCTTAAAAATTGGTTCGCAGATCATAGTTAATTTTGAGACGAAACGGCTTATGTATTGCACTCGGCCTAAGAAACCTCGAATTTCTTTCTCGGTTTTAGGATGGGGCATTTCCATAATGGCTTTAATCTTTGATGGGTCGATTTTGATGCCACGGTGGCTAACGATATGACCCAAAAGCTTGCCAGAGGTGACCCCGAACGCGCACTTCTGTGGGTTTAATCTCATATTATACTTTCTCAACCTCTCGAAGAATTTTCGTAATGCCATCAAATGGTTATTACGTTCCTTCGATTTTACGATCATGTCATCGACGTAGACCTCTACTTCCTTATGAATCATATCATGCAACAACGTCGTTGTCGTTTGTTCTCTCCGTAAGTCGCACTTTGCATTTATTAATCCAAACGGCATCACTGTGTAGCAATAAGTGCCCCATGGTGTTGTGAAAGCAGTCTTGTGTATATCTTCCTCGGCCATTTTTATCTGGTTGTAACCGGCGGACCCATCCATAAAGGATAATAATGCATGGTTAGCGGTATTGTCAACCAAGATGTCAATGTGAGGTAACGGAAAGTCGTCCTTTGGGCTAGCCTTATTTAGATCACGAAAATCAACACAGGCCCAAACCTTTCCGTCTTTCTTTGGCACTGGCACCACATTAGCTATCCAATCTGAGTATTCCGATACTTTGATGAACCCGGCCTTGAACTGTTTATCAATCTCTTCTTTGACTTTCAAAGACCACTCGGTACGCATTCTACGTGGCTTCGCTTTCTCGGTTTGAACCCTGGCTTGATCGGAATCTTGTGCTCTGCAATTTCCCTATCAATACCCGGCATATCTTTGTAGGACCAAGCAAATACATCTTTGAATTCATTCAACAATTCAACAAACCCCTTCCTTTCTGCGGGATCTAAGGTTGTTCCTATCTTAAGCTCCTGAGGCTCTAAGGTAGTCCCCATATTAACAACTTCGGTATCTTCGATTACCGAGCTTCTTTGATCGTATTCTTCCAACCCTTTTACTAACTGGGGAGGCGGTTCCACCTCCTCCTCTTCTTCTTGCACCTGTCTATCCTCGACCTCATTCTCAACGTTATTAAAACAATCAATTTAATCGCAATATAAATGAGACAAGTCGTAAGCAAATTGATTCATCTTATTATTGATTTGAAACTGCGCAAATTGCGTTAACATTTGGGCCAATTGATCAGAGGTCAGTGGCGAGATAGGAGCGATGTCGGGACAGCCCCGGAATACCAAAGACTAGGGGAAGGTACGGAAAAGGAAAGATCAGGGAAGGGGTATCTTCGACACCTAAAACCCTAGACTTAGCCTTAGGGCTTATGTCAGACTCAGACTCGGACTCAGACTCAGACTCAGAATCGTCATCAGGCTTGAACATTTGCCCTTCTCCAATGGTCATCTTGAAAAGCGAACCCTTGTTGTCGGTCCATTTCATGGTTTTCCGCCATCCGGATGTATTCCTCGAGGATCTACATCGCAATGAGGGTAGATGGATCAAAACGATCACTCCTTACGATCATGTTTACCAAGACTTCGTTTGGTATTTCCAGCTTCTTTTCCTCTCCAAAGAGGAGACCCATAGCTTTCCCATCTTCGATCGGAACAGACTCCTTCTTTATTGTAGCTACTGCCATAATGTCTTCGGGAATATAGAAACAATCACGGAATACTTCGATTCCGGGGACCAGCTTGTTGGCCTTTGAGTTGAACAGTGGTTCGGGGAAGTCTAAACTCGGCATTTCCTCCCCGGCTTTCACAAAGTGGCCGTTTAGAGTTAGCAAGTACGGCCCCATATTGATGTCTCGGTCTTGATCGAGACTCTCTTTCTCGGAGTCTTCTTCGATTGGCTCATACCCAAGCCCGTATCTTGTCCCCTTAGGCACTGGCGACTTCAATTGAAACGCGTTTTCCCTTCGGGGGTACATGGAGTACCCGAAGTACTTTCCGGTCTTGAAGATTGTTTTACAAACACGGCTTCCCGTATATAAGTCCATATTCGGTGCCTCGAAAGTGGACTCAATTGTGTTTACTACCTCGAAACCACAAGACTCCAAGGCGGTATTATCAGTTTGCACTTCGGAAGTAACATCTCCTCCCATCAAAATTATAGGAGTAGCATCGATGGTCACTACCTCTCCCTTGAGAGGGATTTTAATCTTGCGATGGAGGGTAGAAGACACGGCTCCAGCTGTGTGAATCCATGGTCTCCCGAGCAAAATGTTGAAAGATGAGGCAACATCTATCACTTGGAAATTGACCTTGCACTCCACCTTTCCCACATTCACGCTTAAAGTGACGAGTCCGGACACTCGACGCACTGTGCCATCGAAAGCCCGAACCATTTGCGTAGTGGGTGCGAAGTCGCTTTTCTCGAGTCCCAAAATGAAAGCGGTCCGTAGTGGGAGAACATTAACTGCAGGCCCGTCGTCGACAAGGGTCATTGGGAGTCGCTTATGACGGCATTCTACCGTGATGTACATAGCGAGACAATGTTGTGGCCCAAATGAGGGCAGGTCTTCATCAGAAAAAGTTACGGCATTAGTGAGCCGAGGTTGGTTTTGAGCAACAAATGAGACCACGTCATGTGGAGTAGTGTGCGGTGACACGGTCATATTCATTAAGGCTTGAAGCAGAGCTTGTCGGTGTTCAAACGAGCTCAACATTAATTCCCAGATGGAGACATCTGCCTTAGTCTTTTGTGACTGCTTGATGAGGGAGGCCTCTAAGGTCGACCCTTCACCAAGAGCCCGGACTGAGGTGGCCTCCTTGGTGGGTGTCTTACTTGGATTGTCTCCAAAGATAGAGACATGGTTTGCCTTCTCGACACGATAGGGACGTCCCGATCGAGTCAAATGATTAGATTCGAGGACATCTTTCCTCAATTTAGAAATTTCTTCCTGAGTTCGGGGAATAATCGCACCTTCGGTGAGATAGATATCGTCTTCATCGTCAGCCCAGACCCCATTAATTTCATTCTCGCTTCGGAGAATGTATGGTGTGCAATCGATAGCAAAATCCCCAATTCGAACTTCGTTCATACTCAGAGCAGCTTACATAAACCTTCCCCACGAAAAACCCAGTGAGACGGCAGATGGGTTGGATTAAGTGAGATACATCGGTATTGTCTTCGACGAATACTGCATTGGCATGGTCGCCAAAAGGATTGTTCAGGTTTTTAGGTCGGACGGTGGGGATGGGGAGCGGCCCATTTTCGATCATGTCTTGGATTTCATGTTTAAGACGGTAACAATTTTCGGTATCATGACCTTTTCCTTGATGATAAGCACAGTAGGCGTTGGGCTTATACCATTTACCCCGTCGATCCGCAGCGGGTCCGGAGTTGGACCAATTGGGTTCCGTTTCCCTTGGGCCGAGAGCCTTTGGAGGGCGTATGCATAGGTACACCCGATGTCAGTGAACGCTCTTGGCCCATGGCGTTGCGATCCCTTAGGAGCTCCTCCTAAAAGACCGATGGCTTGGATATGATTGCGAATCGGATGCCATAGCTTTGGAAGAGGAGGCACCCCGATACCCTTTTGGCTTTTCACCTCGGCGAACGAACGTCGTCCTCAATTTTTCTTCCGACTCGAATAAGGTCCTTGAATGAGCCGAAATGTTGATATTTGAT